>NC_064411.1:54117500-54717500 GCF_023375975.1 Astyanax mexicanus | reverse complement strand
AGCCTCAGAGAGAAACACATCCCCCAATTATGAAGCGCTCGGATCCGGCGCCCTCCAATCCGCCGCCCAGTAAACAGCTCTCCCTCCATGGCCGCGCATAACAAACACTCTTATCTCCGCTCCCCAGCTCCGCTAATGAGCAACTCTTCATCCTCCCCAAGGTTACCAGCTGCCAATCACATCCAGCGCAACAAAGAGCGGCTGGAGACTCAGAACAGAGCTTTATTGTTTGGGGTGGTCCACGAGGTGTTCAGGAACTTCATCAGAAGAAATGACCGGATTGTTCAGCCAGTATCATCCAGAGCGATCAAACTCGGATTCAGAGGATCCATAACTCCATAAGTTCAAAGGCTGAAGCTAATTATTCAGTAATAACACGGAAAACCATTAAAATCGGCTTTGTGGTCACTATAGTGTAGCTGAGTGGTTACTAGGTGGTTGCTACGGTGTTGCTGAGTGGTTGGAATTGAATTCCAAGTGATTCCTTTGGTATCCCAGCTTATGAAGTTGCTACGTGGTTGTTAGGTGGTTGAGATAATATCCCGAGTGATGTGTATTGCATTGCTAGATGGTTGCTATGGTATCCCGAGTGATGTGTATTGATTGCATTGCTAGATGGCTCCTGTGGTGTTGGTAGGTGGTTAACATAGTGTCACTAGATGGTTGCTACATGGATGCGATGTTGTTGGTAGGTGGTTGCTAAGTGGATGCTATATTGACGCTATAATGTCATAGATGTTATGGTATTCCAGGTGATGGGTATTGCATTGCTAGGTGGTTGCTACGGAGTGGCTGAATGGTTGGAATTGAAATTCCAAGTGATTCCTTTGGTATCCCAGCTAATGAAGTTGCTATGTGGTTGAGATAATATCCCGAGTGATGGATGTTCTGGTATTCCATGCGATAGGTATTGCATTGCTAGATGGCCGCTATGGTGTTGCTAAGTGGATGCTATATTGATGCTATGATGTCATAGATGTTATGATATTCCAGGCGACGGTATTGCATTGCTACATGGCTCCTGTGGTGTTGGTAGGTGGTTAATATTGCATTGATAGGTGGTTGCTAAGGTGTTGCTAAGTGGATGCTCTATCGATGCTATATCATAAATGTTATGGTATTTCAGGTGATGGGTATTGCATTGCTAGATGGTTGCTATGGAATTGATAGGGGTGCTAAGATGTTGCTAAGTGGAAGCTATGTCTTTGCTATGGTGTTACTAGGTGGTTGCTATGGGGTTGATAAGTGGTTGCTATGGTATGGTATTCCTCTTTTTTGTCAGAGCTATATATAGTTTTGATTATATAACGCAAAAATAAGCATAAAATGGGAAAACATTTATGAAAAAAATTAATAAATCAAACAACTGATTAGTGAAAATATGTAAATTAATAAATAAATAACTGTCAACCATCCAATCAGCTGCTTGTTACTATGCAGGTTATTCGGACACCATAGGCCTGTAACTGGGTGAATGCTGCTCTCTGATTGGCTGATATGTTTTCTGGTACTCACGCATTGGGCGTTCCTTTCTGTCCGCAGAACTGTCCGGAGCTGTCGGTGGGGTGGATCACTTTCCTCGGGTCTCCGTGAATCCAGGCTAAAAACAGACAAATCAGAGATACAACATCAGTAAAATTAGAGAAAAATTAAGATACATATATAACAAGTGGTTTAAGTAAAACTGAAGTAATTCATGTCAAAATATTACATTTAAAATATATATTTCTGAAAATTAAATAAATATTACAAGCATACTTAGGTACCAAAAAATAAAAAAGTAAACAGAATAAAAAAAGCAGCATGACCTTCCCGAAACCCCAATCTAAATAAATAAATTTAATTATATATACATAAACTCACTGTAACTGACTTTGATACCACAGCAGCCACTTAGCAACTGCATAGCAACCACCTGAGGTATCAGAGCAACCACTTAAGGAGTAAAGAGGGAGCAACTGACTTTGGAACCACAACAACCACGTGAGGTATCAGAGCAACCTCAGGGAGCAACTTACATCAAAACCACAGCACAGCCATTAGCAACGGCATAGATACCACCTAGGATATCAGAGCAACCACTTGGGGAGGCCAGGGAACAAATAAGTTTGATACCACAGCAGCCACTTAGCAACACCATAGCTACTACCTGAGGAATCAGAGCAACCATTTAGGGAGGACACCAAGGAGCAACTGACTTTGAAACCACAACAACCACGTGAGGTCTCAGAGCAACCTCAGGGAGCAACTTACTTCAAAACCACAGCACAGCCATTAGCAACGGCATAGATACCACCTAGGATATCAGAGCAACCACTTGGGGAGGCCAGGGAACAACTAAGTTTGATACCACAACAGCCACTTAGCAACTGCATAGATACCACCTAGGGTATCAGAGCAACCACCTGGGGAGGCCAGGGAACAACTAACTTTGATACCACAGCAGCCATTTAGCAACTGCCTAGCTACTACCTGAGGTATCAGAGCAACCATTTGGGGAGGCCAGGGAACAACTAAGTTTGATACCACAGCAACCATTTAGCAACTCCATAGCTACTATCTGAGGTATCAGAGCAACCACTTAGGAAATAAAACAGGGAGCAACTGAGTTTGATACAGCAGCAGCCACTTAGAAACTGCATACAGTGACAGCTTGCAAAAGTATTCATACCCCTTGAACCTTTCCATATTTTGTCATATTACAACCACACACACACACATATATATATATATATATATATATATATATATATATATATATATATATATATATAAATATATATACAACTTTTCTTTTACTGGATTTTAATGTGAAAGACTTACACAAAGTGGTATACAATTGTGAAGTGAGTCAATTATTATTATTTTTTTTACAAATAAAAAAAGTGTGTGAAAAGTGTGGTGTGCAAAAGTATTCAGCCCCCCTGAATCAGTTCTTTGCTGCATTTACAGCAGCCACTTTGCAACTGCATAGCAACCACCTGGGGTATCGCAACCTTGGTTATTTGGATTCTATAAAAAAAAAAAAAGAATATAAAAAAAACTTTTCTTTGGAACATCAGTTTTTTTTCAGGAATATCCACCAAATACTGCACCCAATTATCGTGCATTTCTTTAAAATGCGTAAGAATAGAACTGGTACGGAGAACACTACAGGAATAAACAGACGGCGGCTGGAATGCGGCGGTGCAGATGGCGAGAGCGTGTTTTTTCGTGCTGCTGCAGAAAGAGCAGGAATGATCAATGGAGCTTCTCTTTTATAGGAGGATAATTACACCCGTCCCGCTGAGAGGCGGAGCTATTGATTTCCTCTCTAAGTTTCTATCTTTATTAATGAAGTCACCACGTATAAACCGGTGACAGAGCGCCGTCGCTCTCGTAACTCTGCGTCGCGGATCTTCACTCGGGTAAACAGTCGTTTGTATGGATGGAACGTTTCCTCCTGGACCACTTCAACCTGCCGGACCCTCCGGACCCCCTGAACCACTAATTTACGAAATAACAAACACAGCAAGAGAGTGCAGAGCCTGCAAAACCACAGCGCCTGCAGCTCAGCAGTGCTAAAAACGCTGTGGTTGCAAAAGTGCTGTTAGGTGGTTGCTACAGTGTTGCTATTATATAGGACTTGGTTGGTAAGGTGTTGATAAGAGTTTTCTACAGGGCTGTTGTGGTAAAGAACTAGGTTGCTATGGTGCTACTAAGAGTTTGCTAAGGCTGTGCTATGGTATTGGTCTGGTTGATAAAGTGTTGAGAAAGTGGTTGTTAAGGTGTTGCTAAGAGTTTGCTAACGTTGTGCTATGGTATTGTTGATAAAGTGTTGAGAAGGTGGTTGCTGAGGTGCTGCTAAGTCTTTGCTAAGGCTGTGCTATGGTATTGGTTTGGTTGATAAAGTGTTGAGTAGGTGGTTGCTAAGGTTTTCTTAAGATTCTGCTATGGTTGATAAAGTGTTGAGCAGGTGGTTGCTAAGGTTTTGCTAAGGTTCTGCTATGGTTGATAAAGTGTTGAGCAGGTGGTTGCTAAGGTTCTGCTATGGTATTGTTGTTGGTTGATAAAGTGTTGAGCAGGTGGTTGCTAAGGTTCTGCTATGGTTGATAAAGTGTTGAGCAGGTGGTTGCTAAGGTTCTGCTATGGTATTGTTGTTGGTTGATAAAGTGTTGAGCAGGTGGTTGCTAAGGTTTTGCTAAGATTCTGCTATGGTTGATAAAGTGTTGAGCAGGTGGTTGCTAAGATTTTTCTAAGACTCTGCTATGGTTGATAAAGTGTTGAGCAGGTGGTTGCTAAGGTTCTGCTATGGTATTGTTGTTGGTTACTAAAGTGTTGAACAGGTGGTTGCTAAGGTGTTGCTAAGAGTTTGCTAAGGCTGTGCTATGGTATTGGTTTGGTTGATAAAGTGTTGAGCAGGTGCTTGCTTAGGTTTTGCTAAGGTTCTGCTATGGTTGATAAAGTGTTGAGCAGGTGGTTCTTAAGGTGTAACCAAGTATTTCTTAAGGTTCTGCTATGGTATTGGTTTGGTTGATTAAGTGTTGAGAAATTGGTTGTTAAGGTGTTGCTAAGAGTTTGCTAACGTTGTGCTATGGTATTGTTGATAAAGTGTTAAGTATGTGGTTGCTGAGGTGTTGCTAAGTCTTTGCTAAGACTGTGCTATGGTATTGGGTTGGTTGTTAAAGTGTTAAGCAGGTGGTTGCTAAGGTTTCGCTAAGGTTCCGCTATGGTTGATAAAGTGTTGAGCAGATGGTTGTTAAGCTGTTGCTAAGAGTTTGCTAAGGCTGTGCCATGGCATTGGTTTGGTTGAAAAAGTGTTGAGCAGGTGGTTGCCAAGGTTTTGCTAGGAGATGGGAAAGGTGTTGCTAGGTGGTTGCTAAGGTTTTGCTATAGTATCGATGGTGGTGAAAAAAGTGTTTTTTGCTAAAGTATAGATGACAGTGTTAATTAATGTTGCTAAAAAATACCATGGTTGCCATGGTTAGTTAATGCTGCTAATGCTGTTATGGTTGCCAAGAGTTTGCTAAAGTTGTATTATGGTATTGGTGTTGGTTGCTAAAGTGTTGGCAAGGGATTGTTAAAGTGTTGCCCAGGTGGTTGCTGTGGTATAGGTCTTGGCTGCTATGGTTTTACTAGGGGATTGCTGAGGTGTTGCTATGGTATCAGCATTAGTGGATAAAGTGTTGCTTGGCAATTGTTAATGGTTGTTGCTACAGGTGTTGAGTCCTAAGGTGTCCCTATAAAAAAGGACATTGTTGCTAAAGGCTTGATAGGAGTTGTTAAGTGTTGCTCGGGAGGTCGCTAATGTGTTTTAAGTGGTTACTAATATACTGATATAGTATTGGTGACGGTTGCTAAGGTGTTGCTAGGTGGTTGCTAAGGTGTTGCAATCATATAGGACTCAGTGCGTAAGGTGCTCTTAGGTGATGGCTAAGGTTTTGCTAAAGGTGTTGCTAGGTGGTTAATAATGTGTTGCTATGGTATCGATGTTGGTGGATAACGTGGCGTTTGGCAATTGGTAATGTGTTGCTATGGTACAGGTTTTGGTTGCGAAAGTGTTGGCGTGGTTGCTGAGTTCTTACTATGGTATAGGTCTTGGCTGCAATGGTTTTACTAGGGGGTTGCTGAGGTGTTGCTATGGTATCAGCATTGGTGGATAAAGTGTTGTTTGGCAATTGTTAATGGTTGTTGCTACAGGTGTTGGGTCCTAAGGTGTCCCTATAAAACAAGGACATTGTTGCTAAAGGCTTGATAGGAGTTGTTAAGTGTTGCTCAGGAGGTTGCTAGTGTGTTTTTAAGTGGTTACTAATATGCTGATATAGTATTGGTGACGATTGCTAAGGTATTGCTAGGTGATTGCTAAGGTGTTGCAATCATATAGGACTGATAGTGTGTAAGGTGTTCTTAGGTGATGGCTAAGGTTTTGCTAAAGGTGTTGCTAGGTGGTTAATAAGGTGTTGCTATGGTGTCGATGTTGTGATTCACTATTATTCACTAATGAAGAAAACATGGAACACTGGTGAACCTTCCCAGGAGTGACCGGCCGACCGAACAAAATTACTCCAAAAGGGCATGAAGAACTCATCCAGGAGATCCCAAAAGAACCCAAAGCACACAAACAAAAAGTCTATCTCTAAATGAATAAAAAAAGTAAATGAAGTTTTAAAATGGTCTAGTCAGAGTGTGATTAAGATGCTGTGGATGATCTTAAACGTTAAATTAACAAATTAAAAAAAATAAATTCTATAAAGAAGAGTGGAACAACATTTCTCCACAGAGAAGTGAAAGATTCATGACCAGTTATCAGTAAAGATTTATTGCAGTTGTCGGTTTAGGGGGCAAACACTTTTTCACACAGGGCTAGATTGGTTTGGATTTTTTATTTCCTTTTTATAAATAAAATCATCATTTAAAAAAAATATATATATATATATATATATATATATATATATATATATATATATGTATATATATATATATATATATATATTTATACAGGTTATATTTGTCTGAGGTTATACGTCTGTTTGATATTCTGAAAAATGTAAGTAAGACAAAAATGCAAAAACAAAAGAATTCTTTTTTTTTATGCTACTGTAAAAATATATTTAAGACATGAATGCATGCTGGGTTTAACAGCAATCTGGGGTGCATTATTTTTAATGAATGCATTTGGGGTAAAATGCAACATATTAGATCCATTAATACTAAAATGCCACCCAGAACCACCAATCGCTTCACTGCAGGACCTTTCTAATCCCATTATAAACCTCTTTTCAGCATAAAAATGCCTGAAAAAGAGTAAAAACACCCAGCAGAGAGAGAGAGAGAGAGCAAATAAAGTGCATTAAAATGAGCGAAACACACCAACGCCTCCCATTATACCCATACTGATCTCTCAAAAACCTGCAGGGTATGCAAATCAGCTACAATCTTATTGGTTGCTGCAGTATTTTTTACTGTTTGCTTCAGTGATGTAGGGGTTTCTTTGTGTTCTACTCTCAAAAGCAATGCAGGCACGAAACAGTGTGTCTGGGGGATGATGTCATCCATGATTTCATCATGAGTGTGTTATGGTGTAGCTGTTGGTTGATAAGGTGTTGTTGGTGGTTGCTAATGCGTTTCAATGCTATAGGTGCTGGTTTATATAGCGTCTCTGTTGCTTGGTGGTTGATGAAATGTTTCTACGCTATAAGGTGTTGCTAGGGTATAATGCAGGTATAAAGCATTAATGGAATATTAATATGGTGTCATTGGGTGGTTGCTAAGGTATTGCTATAGTATAGTTTTTGGTTGCTTGTGGGTTGTTAAGGTCTTTCTGTGTTATAGATGATATTGCTAATGTGGTGACAGGAGATTGCTATGGTGTTGTTTACGGGTTGCTAAGGTATTGCTAAGGAATAGTTTTTTTTAAGGCATTGCTATGGTGTTGATCGCTAAGGTGCTTGATTGTCTGTCGGCGGATAAGGCGATTCTATGCTGTAGCTGATGCTAGAGCATTGATATGGTGTTGCTAGGTGGTTGCTAAGGTACTGCTATAGTATATGACATAGGCATTGGTTGCTAAGGTGCTGCTTGGTGATTGCTAATGTGTTGCTGAAGTATAGGTAATGGGTATAAAGGTGTTACTAAGGGTTTGTTATGGTGTTGCTTGGTGGTTGCTAAGGCATTGCTATATTACAGGTGCTGACTGCTAAAGCTTTGCTACGTGGTTGCAAAAGTGTTGCCATGCTATAGGTGTTGATTACTAAGGTGCTTGATTGTTTGTTGTGGGCTAAGGTGCTATAGGTAATGCTAGAGCATTGCTAAGGTGTTGCTAGGTGGTTGATAAGGTACTGCTATAGTTTAGATGCTGTTTGCTCAGGTGCTGCTTGGTGATTGCTAATGTATAGCTAAAGTATAGGTTACTAAGTTACTAAGAGTTTGTTATGGTGTTGCTGGGTGGTTGCTAAGGTATAGTTTTTGGTTGCTAAAGTGTTGCTATGGTATACATGTTGATTGCTAAGTTGCTTGATTGTTTGTTAAGGGTTTAGGTGTTTCTATGCAAGAATATTGATAAGGTGTTGCTAAGTGGTTGTTAAGGTACTGCTATAGTATAGGCATTGGTTGCTAAGGTGTTGCTTGGTGATTGCTAATGTGTTGCTGAAGTATAGGTGATGGGTGTTAAGGTAACTAAGATTTTGCTATGGTATATTATAGGCATTATATGTGTTGACTACTAAATCTTTGGTTGGTGGTTGCTAAGGTGTTGCTACGATGTAGAAGTTAGTTGCCAAGGTGTTTCTTGGTGGATGGACAATGCCAGTTGGAAGCAAACAAAGGAAAAGTGAAATGAATGAATACACACCAGTGCTTCCTAATGTACAAAATGAACAGTATATGCAAATTAGCCGCAATGCGATTGGTTATTAAGCTGCTGCTGTGTATTTCAGTGCTGTAGATGATGTATTGTTGTAATTTTCGGACCCCCGGTCGAGGATGGGGAGGGTTTTCTTTGTGTCCCACTCTTAAAGGCACGAGACAGTGTGTCTGGGGGATGATGTCATCGGTGATTTCATCGTTTCGGAGGAGATTAAAGTGATGTGTGTGTGTGTGTGTGTGTGTGTGTGTGTGTGTGCATGCACGAGTGCGTGTATGAGTGTATGGGTGGGAGGTGTATGGGGTGGGTGGGTAGGTGGGGGCTATAATGATATAATGACATCATCTCTAGCTACCAGCAAAAGAGAGAGAGAGATAAGAAATATGGAAAAGCCCCCCCAGTCCTCCCAGTCTGGGCATGTGAGTGGGGGATGAACTCATACTGGAGAATGAGGATCAGATCACCCTGGTGTAAATAGCAGCATGATGGCATCTTCACCATGGCGCTCAACAGGGTTCTAAAATATATATATATATATATATATATATATATATTGTCCTACTTTTTAAGAGTCTGAGCAGATTAAAAAAAATAGTTCTCTACTGGTGAAATGGGCACTAATTTGTCAGCTGAGAATTTAAGATAATGAAATACCAACACAGCTAGCCATTTTTAATTATAGTATATATATATATATATATATATATATATATATATATATATATATATATATATATATATATATATATATATATAGCTCTGAAGATGGATGATCACAAGCCATCAAACCAAACTGAACTGCTTGAATTTTTGCACCAGGAGTAAAGCAGCATAAAGTTATCCAAAAGCAGTGTGTAAGACTGGTGGTGGAGAACATGATGCCAAGATGCATGACAAAAACTGTGATTAAAAGGGATGCTACACTATGTGGCTCAGTAGTAACCACTGTAGCCACATTGCTAGCTGTTTTAATAAATAGTTCTCTACTGGTGAAATGGGCACTAATTTGTTGAGCTAAGTATCTAAGATGACGAAATACCAATACGGCTAACCATTTTTAATTATAATCTGATATATATATATATATATAATTTAACACAATTTAATACAAACTATGCTAGTTGAGAGCTGAATAACCAAAAAATGTATTATTAGTTTTTAACCACCTTTACAATCAATAAAAGATCAGATTAAACCATCTAAAATTAGCTACCAGTTAGTCTAAAAGTCTAAAAGTCTTGACCTAGAGTTTTCTGCAGGGATGCTACACATATGTGGCTCCTGTGAGCTGCCGCAGTGCCGAGAACCAGCCAAAGCCCACCATTAAAGTTAAATCTTTAATTTTTTTTACGAATCACAATGAAAATAGGTTGTAAATAGGTTTGTAAAGCTGCATCTGAGCATACAACTGATTGATAGTTTATTGTTTCCATTTGTTTTTAGCAATATTAGCTTCTTGTTCCTGAACAATGTCTTTTAATAAGCTTTCAAACAGAATTTCGGCCTTGCGGCTTAGCGTTAGCGTAGCAGTGGGATTCTATCAAAGGGATTTCAAACAAAGGCTCATGCATTTGTAGCCCCTGGCTTATAGTATCCCTTTTTTACACTTCAAACAGGATCTGCATTCAGTTAGCCGCCCCACTGACAAGAACAATGAAGTGTGGGATACCAATAACTCTCACTCACAGCTATCCAGCGCTAGGCTAATGCTAAAAAGTCGCAAAAAATAATCTGGCACGTGCGCTTCCTGTCAGGATCATCTTCATTCACTGAGTCAAAAGCTTCAAAGCCTTTCAGTTCAAAGACAAAGACTTATGAAGCGTTATGAATGTATGTGGGCGGTCATTATACAATATATATATATATATATATATATATATATATCCAGAAGTTTGTGGATAGATGTTCTAATGAATACTGCATTTAATGCTCCCTAATTTTAATTTGAGCCAATGCAGAAACATGGTTTATAGTTTTATTCATGTAGAGAAAGAAGCCTGAGACTTTTAATTTATCTCGCAAAACTGGGCTAAATGTAGTAAATACATAGTCCCTATGTACATACATAGACCCTACAGCGGATAGTGAGGACAGCTGAGAAGATCATCGGAGTCTCTCTTCCCTCCATCACCGAGATCTACACCACACGCTGCATCCGCAAAGCCACCAGCATTGTGGACGACCCCACCCATCCCTCACACGGACTCTTCGCTCTGATGCCGTCCAGCAGAAGATACAGGAGCATCCGAGCCTCCACTACTAGACTCTGCAACAGCTTCTTCCACCAGGCAGTCAGACTTCTCAACGCACAGAGACAGAGCTGACCCCACCCCACCCACCACACACCCAACACACTCGCACAAAACTAAACTGTACACCCCCCCCCCTTTACACACACAAAGACTGAACTTCACCCACACACACACACACACACACACACAATCAGCACACAGAGGCTGACATGACTTTATTCCCTTCTGCAATATTTGCTGCACTCTTAAAAACTATAAACTATTTACCTCACTTACTGCTGTGATTATATATGTTCTATATGTTACAGTATGTTTCACATCTCGGCACCTTATCCTCACTAAACACTCTACTATTATACCGTATCGGTACTGCACTGTCCTGTCACTGTCTTTAAATTGTCTCGTCTTTTGTATTTATTGTATTTATTGTTATTTAGTGTTATAATTTTATAATTTTATGTTGCACTGTCGTCACTCCTGCACTTTATGTTGTCTATTGCTTGTTGTTCTATGTTGCACCATGGTTCCGGAGGAACGTAATTTCATCACACTGTGTACCTGTACTCAGATGTACTGACAATAAAAGCCTCTTTACTTGACTCTTGACATAGCAAACAGAGAGCTGGCAAAAGTGGTACAGGCAGATTCCTATATTATACTCAGCAACCGGGGTTTTTGCACAAGTATCTTGGGATGATTCCTATATTACACTCAGCAACCGGGGTTTTGCACAAGCAATTCAGGCTGATTCCCAGATTATCTCCGGTGAAAAGAAAATATACTTAACTGTACTTAAAACATATTGAGAAATGTCTATGTATGCTGTAAATACTCTGACAGATGTATGTACCTACTTAAAATACATTAAAAGTACATTAATATTCTGCTTTCATCAAATGTTTGAAAGTAAACTTTGATCATACTTTTTAAAAAGTACAATATAGTGTATTTTAAATAAATAGACTACTATGAAGTACACTTTTAGTTTAATGTAATTCAATATACTTCTAAAATATACTGTTGTACATTTTTAGCAAAGTGTGTTAAAAACTACTGTAACAGTAGTTCACTTAAAGTGCAATGTGTCAGGTAACTTTTTAGAAAGTAAATTAAATTTCTGCATTGGTAAAAAAAAAAAATATATATATATATATATACAGTTGTGGTCAAAAGTTTACATACACTTGTAAAAAAACATAATGTTATGGCTGTCTTGAGTTTTCAATAAGTTCTACAACTCTTATTTTTCTGTGATAGAGTGATCGGAACACATACATGTTTGTCACAAAAAACAGTCATAAAATTTGGTTCTTTCATAAATGTATTATGGGTCTGCTGAAAATGTCACCAAATCTGCTGGGTCAAAAATATACATACAGCAACAAAATTTGTCAATTTTGGTGATGTAGCGAGTTGTGTCAATCAAATTAGCTTCATGTCATGGCCTCTTCACTTCTTGTAAGTGATTCTGATTGACTACAGCTGTTGACTTCTCATGAGCCCATTTAAATAGGGCTCATTTGACCCAGTGATTAGACTCAGCTACAAAAGCTACAATGGGAAAGTCAAAGGAACTCAGTGTGGATCTGAAAAAGCGAATTATTGACTTGAACAAGTCAGGGAAGTCACTTGGAGCCATTTCAAAGCAGCTACAGGTCCCAAGAGCAACTGTGCAGACAATTATACGCAAGTATAAAGTGCATGGAACAGTTGTGTCACTGCCACGATCAGGAAGAAAACGCAAGCTATCACATGCTGCCGAGAGGAGATTGGTCAGGATGGTCAAGAGTCAACCAAGAATCACCAAGAAGCAGGTCTGCAAGGATTTGGAAGCTGATGGAACACAGGTGTCAGTCTCCACAGTCAAGCGTGTTTTACATCGCCATGGACTGAGAGGCTGCCGTGCAAGAAAGAAGCCCTTGCTCCAGAAAAGGCACCTTAAGACTCGGCTGAAGTTTGCTGCTGATCACATGGACAAAGATAAAACCTTCTGGAGGAAAGTTCTCTGGTCAGACGAAACAAAAATTGAGCTGTTTGGCCACAACACCCAGCAATATGTTTGGAGGAGAAAAGGTGAGGCCTTTAATCCCAGGAACACCATGCCTACTGTCAAGCATGGTGGTGGTAGTATTATGCTCTGGGGATGTTTTGCTGCCAGTGGAACTGGTTCTTTGCAGAAAGTAAATGGGATAATGAAGAAGGAGGATTACCTCCAAATTCTGCAGGAAAACTTAAAACCATCAGCCCGAAGGTTGGGTCTTGGGCGCAGTTGGGTGTTCCAACAAGACAATGACCCAAAACACACATCAAAAGTGGTAAAGGAATGGCTAAACCAGGCTAGAATTAAGGTTTTAGAATGGCCTTCCCAAAGTCCTGACTTAAACCCCATTGAGAACATGTGGACAGTGCTAAAGAAACGGGTTCATGCAAGAAAACCATCACATTTAGCTGAACTGCACCAATTCTGTCAAGAAGAGTGGTCAAACATTCGACCTGAAGCTTGCCAGGAGCTTGTGGATGGCTACCAAAAGCGCCTAGTTGCCGTGAAAATGGCCAAGGGACATGTAACCAAATACTAATGTTGCTGTATGTATATTTTTGACCCAGCAGATTTGGTGACATTTTCAGCAGACCCATAATAAATTTATGAAAGAACCAAATTTTATGACTGTTTTTTGTGACAAACATGTATGTGTTCCGATCACTCTATCACAGAAAAATAAGAGTTGTAGAACTTATTGAAAACTCAAGACAGCCATAACATTATGTTTTTTTACAAGTGTATGTAAACTTTTGACCACAACTGTATATATATATATAAAAAAAAAAAATATATATATATATATATATATATATATGTATTACATTACTATAACAGTTAAAATGTATTTCAATGCTCTTTAATTATAACTAGGAAAATATAAATATAAGTAAATTATAGGATACAGTGTTACTAAATAACTGAATAAAAATGTAAAGTAAATGTGTAACACGCTAAAAACTGTAGTACAGTAAATTGAAATATATTTTTATACCCAACAAAGTATACTAGAAGTGTGCTACTTACAAAAGACAGGAACAAGAAGCATATTTGTACTCTAATGTAAATATATCACATATATTTAACAACAAATCTTAATATAATATAATAGTGATACAGTTGTAATACGCATTATTAAATGTATTATAATTTTACTGTACGCATATTTAAAATATAGGGTTACATATATGAAGTAGTTGATGTATGTTTAAATGTTACTTAAGTACTATTTTTATTCTGTAATTAAAGTATAATAATTAAATTAAGTTAAATTAAGTTAAAATAAGTTAAATATACTGATTAATAATAATGTGGCTACACAAACACTTTAGTGCACTATAGCATAATAATGCTTAGTATACTTTAATCTACTTTATTTTCACTAGGGTACTCAGCAACCAGGGTGTAGGCACAAGCAACTCATATATAAAATTATACAATATTTTTTATATTTTATATTTTGTTACTAAAACAGTGTCCTGTCTGGGCATGTGGAGCTTTCTGGTCTCAGGACTGACTGATGTAAATATCACAGAAAGCCTCGCTCTGTGGTTGTAGCGAGCTAGCATTAGCATTAGCTTTAGCGTTAGCTGCTGAGAAGAACAGTAAGAGGCAGAGGAGCACCACATGGGGCCGAGGTGCATAAAATATTCATGCAGCTCCATCAGAAGAGATTGCAATGAACGCACACACACACTCTACACAACACCCTGCAGACACAGAACACACACACACAATTACACACACACACACAATTACACACTCGCTCCTCGCGATTCTCGTCTGTTTTTGACTCTTTTATCGACAGGCCTCTCGCTTTAACGTCTCCGGCTCTGATGATGCAGGAATGCTGCTGCTGTTTCATCTTTTCCTCACCAAGTTCTACAGTAGAGGAGGTCTTCAGAGGAAACACCCCCCTAACACACATACACACACACACAAAACAATAAGTTTCTTTGATTTTACCAAATTGAAAACCTCTGGAATCTCATTGGTAGCTTCTTTACCAATGAATCTCGTTGGTAGCTTTTTAACAGTGAATCTCATTGGTAGCTTCTTTAACAATGAATCTCGTTGGTAGCTTCTTTACCAATGAATCTCATTGGTAACTTCTTTACAAATGAATTGCGTTGGTAGCTTCTTTACCAATGAATCTCATTGGTAGCTTCTTTACCAATGAATCTTATTGGTAGCTTCTTTAACAATGAATCTCGTTGGCAGCTTCTTTACCAATGAATCTCATTGGTAGCTTCTTTACCAATGAATCTCATTGGTAGCTTCTTTACCAATTAATCTCGTTGATAGCTTCTTTACCAATGAATCTTGTTGGTAGCTTCTTTACCAATGAATCTCGTTGGTAGCTTCTTTACCAATAAATCTTGTTGGTAGCTCCTTTACCAATGAATTTTGTTGGTAGGTTCTTTACCAATAAATCTCGTTGGTAGCTTCTTTACCAATAAATCTTGTTGGTAGCTTCTTTACCAATGAGTTTTGTTGGTAGCTTCTTTACCAATTAATCCTACTGGTAGCTTCTTTACCAATGAATCTCGTTGGTAGCTTCTTTACCAATTAATCCTACTGGTAGCTTCTTTACCAATAAATCTCGTTGGTAGCCTCTTTACCAATTAATCTAATTGGTAGCTTCTTTACCAATGAATCTCGTAGGTAGCTTCTTTACCAATGAATCTCATTGGTAGCTTCTTTACCAATGAATCTCGTTGGTAGCTTCTTTACCAATTAATCTCATTGGTAGCTTCTTTACCAATGAATCTCGTTGGTAGCCTCTTTACCAATGAATCTCATTGGTAGCTTCTTTACCAATGAATCTCATTGGTAGCTTCTTTACCAATTAATCCTACTGGTAGCTTCTTTACCAATGAATCTCATTGGTAGCTTCTTTACCAATGAATCTCATTGGTAGCTTCTTTACCAATGAATCTCATTGGTAGCTTCTTTACCAATTAATCCTACTGGTAGCTTCTTTACCAATGAATCTCATTGGTAGCTTCTTTACCAATGAATCTCATTGGTAGCTTCTTTACCAATGAATCTCATTGGTAGCTTCTTTACCAATTAATCTCGTTGATAGCTTCTTTACCAATGAATCTTGTTGGTAGCTTCTTTACCAATAAATCTCGTTGGTAGCTTCTTTACCAATAAATCTTGTTGGTAGCTTCTTTACCAATGAGTTTTGTTGGTAGGTTCTTTACCAATTAATCCTACTGGTAGCTTCTTTACCAATGAAACTCGTTGGTAGCTTCTTTACCAATTAATCCTACTGGTAGCTTCTTTACCAATAAATCTCGTTGGTAGCCTCTTTACCAATTAATCTAATTGGTAGCTTCTTTACCAATTAATCTCGTAGGTAGCTTCTTTACCAATGAATCTCATTGGTAGCTTCTTTACCAATGAATCTCGTTGGTAGCTTCTTTACCAATTAATCTCATTGGTAGCTTCTTTACCAATGAATCTCGTTGGTAGCCTCTTTACCAATGAATCTCATTGGTAGCTTCTTTACCAATGAATCTCATTGGTAGCTTCTTTACCAATTAATCCTACTGGTAGCTTCTTTACCAATGAATCTTGTTGGTAGCTTCTTTACCAATGAATCTTGTTGGTAGCTTCTTTACCAATGAATCTCATTGGTAGCTTCTTTACCAATTAATCCTACTGGTAGCTTCTTTACCAATGAATCTCATTGGTAGCTTCTTTACCAATGAATCTCGTTGGTAGCTTCTTTACCAATGAATGTCATTGGTAGCTTCTTTACCAATGAATCTCATTGGTAGCTTCTTTACCAATGAATCTCATTGGTAGCTTCTTTACAAATGAATTGTGTTGGTAGCTTCTTTACCAATGAATGTCATTGGTAGCTTCTTTACCAATGAATCTCATTGGTAGCTTCTTTACCAATTAATCTTGTTGATAGCTTCTTTACCAATGAATCTTGTTGGTAGCTTCTTTACCAATGAATCTCGTTGGTAGCTTCTTTACCAATAAATCTTGTTGGTAGCTTCTTTACCAATGAGTTTTGTTGGTAGGTTCTTTACCAATTAATCCTACTGGTAGCTTCTTTACCAATGAATCTCGTTGGTAGCTTCTTTACCAATGAGTTTTGTTGGTAGGTTCTTTACCAATTAATCCTACTGGTAGCTTCTTTACCAATGAATCTCGTTGGTAGCTTCTTTACCAATGAGTTTTGTTGGTAGGTTCTTTACCAATGAATCTCGTTGGTAGCTTCTTTACCAATGAGTTTTGTTGGTAGGTTTTTTACCAATAAATCTCGTTGGTAGCTTCTTTACCAATAAATCTTGTTGGTAGCTTCTTTACCAATGAGTTTTGTTGGTAGGTTCTTTACCAATTAATCCTACTGGTAGCTTCCTTACCAATTAATCCTACTGGTAGCTTCTTTACCAATTAATCCTACTGGTAGCTTCTTTACCAATAAATCTCGTTGGTAGCCTCTTTACCAATTAATCTAATTGGTAGCTTCTTTACCAATGAATCTCGTAGGTAGCTTCTTTACCAATGAATCTCATTGGTAGCTTCTTTACCAATGAATCTCGTTGGTAGCTTCTTTACCAATTAATCTCATTGGTAGCTTCTTTACCAATGAATCTCGTTGGTAGCCTCTTTACCAATGAATGTCATTGGTAGCTTCTTTACCAATGAATCTCATTGGTAGCTTCTTTACCAATTAATCCAACTGGTAGCTTCTTTACCAATGAATCTTACTGGTAGCTTCTTTACCAATGAATCTCATTGGTAGCTTCTTTGCCAATGAATCTCGTTGGTAGCTTCTTTACCAATGAATCTCATTGGTAGCTTCTTTACCAATGAATCTTGTTGGTAGCTTCTTTACCAATGAATCTCATTGTTAGCTTCTTTACCAATGAATCTAATTGGTAGCTTCTTTACCAATGAATCTCATTGGTAGCTTCTTTACCAATTAATCTCGTTGGTAGCTTCTTTACCAATTAATCTCGTTGGTAGCTTTTTTACCAATGAATCTCATTGGTAGCTTCTTTACCAGTGAATCTCATTGGTAGCCTCTTTACCAATGAATCTCATTGGTAGCTTCTTTACCAATAATCTCATTGGTAGCTTCTTTGTCAATAATCTCATTGGTAGCTTCTTTACCAATGAATCTTGTTGGTAGCTTCTTTACCAATTAATCCTACTGGTAGCTTTTTTACCAATTAATCCTACTGGTAGCTTCTTTATCAATTAATCCAACTGGTAGCTTCTTTACCAATGAATCCTACTGGTAGCTTCTTTACCAATGAATCTCGTTGGTAGCTTCTTTACCAATGAATTTCATTGGTAGCTTCTTTACCAATGAATCTTGTTGGTAGCTTCTTTACCAATGAAGCTCATTGTTAGCTTCTTTACCTATGAATCTCATTGGTAGCTTCTTTACCAATTAATCTCGTTGGTAGCTTCTTTACCAATTAATCTCGTTGGTAGCTTTTTTACCAATGAATCTCATTGGTAGCTTCTTTACCAGTGAATCTCATTGGTAGCCTCTTTACCAATGAATCTCATTGGTAGCTTCTTTACCAATAATCTCATTGGTAGCTTCTTTGTCAATAATCTCTTTGGTAGCTTCTTTACCAATGAATCTTGTTGGTAGCTTCTTTACCAATTAATCCTACTGGTAGCTTCTTTACCAATTAATCCTACTGGTAGCTTCTTTATCAATTAATCCTACTGGTAGCTTCTTTACCAATGAATCTCACTGGTAGCTTCTTTACCAATGAATCTCGTTGGTAGCTTCTTTACCAATGAATCTCCTTGGTAGCTTCTTTACCAATGAGTCTTGTTGGTAGCTTTTTAACAATGAATCCCATTGACAGCTTCTTTACAAATTAATCCTACTGGTAGCTTCTTTACCAATAAATTCTACAGGATCTACATGCCCAGCTGTGGTCAACAGTCAAATGTGGGTAAATGTTCTCGAAAATGCCATAAGGAACCTGTATATCTCAAACAAAACCAACCATATCTCACATCTCCATCTTATATCCAGGCTATAGAAGCTCCAACAGGGTCTAAACTAGAGTCTTTTTTCAATTAAAGATCATTTTTCCCCAGTAAACCATTGAAAACGTTGAAATAACTCAGTCCAGCTCTACAGTTCAGCTCTACAGAATGGCCCTGCCCTCCAGTTTGGAGCAGGGTGGTCTAACCTCACCAGAACTTTATAATAATGCGTCTGAAACGACTGTAAACTTGGCCTTTATGCCTCTGCAGCAAAATCTAAAGGATGACTAATACCCCTCATTTCCCCGAAGAAAGCAGAGCTTATGACTTTGGACCTGATTGAAAACGGACAAAAAAAAAACTGCGCCCACTCACCCACAGTGCCCAGCGCTACGTAGCCGAGGATGACAATGATGAAGAGCACGCAGCACAGCACGTCCGTGCAGCTTCTGTAAAAAAAAAAAATAAAACAGCAGAAAAGAGAGAGAGATAGAGTGAGTGAATGAGAGAGGGAGTGAGGGAAGGAAAGTCTTCTTTAACTGAGGAACCCTTGGGAAAAACGAAAAGAGCCTGTTAGAAAACGGAACGGATCTTTGTTCATCTCATGATGGAGAACATTGAGAGTATTGTTATATAAATTAACAGCTCATTAATCAGGGTTCTTGCACCATTATAAAAGTCGAATTTAATGCTTTTTAAGACCTCAGTAAAGAAAATGTCAGGCCCAAAAATGTAGTCATAATTTTTAGTTCTGTCCGTGCTAATGTAAGCTAGCTCTAACCTTAGTTCTATCCCTGGTAATGTTAGCTAGCTCGCTTAAGCTAGCTAACGTTAGTATGCTAGCTAGCTTGCTGCTAACGTTAGTTAGCTTGCTGCTAACATCAGCATGTAAGCTAACTTGCTGCTAATGTTAGCTAGCTTTGCGCTAACCTTAGTTCTGTCTCTGGTAATGTTAGCTAGATTGCTTTAGCTAGCTAAAGTTAGTATGTTAGCTAGCTCACCGCTAAAGTTAGTATGTTAGCTAGCTCACCGCTAAAGTTAGCATGTTAGCTAGCTTGCCACTAAAATCAAGAGGAAGATGGATGATCACAAGCCATCAAACCAAACTGTCCTGCTTGAATTTTTGCACCAGGAGTAAAGCAGCATAAAGTTATCCAAAAGCAGTGTGTAAGACTGGTGGAGGAGAACATGATGCCAAGATGCATGAAAAAAACTGTGATTAAAAACCACCACGGTTATTCCACCAAATATTGATTATTTCTGAACTCTTAAAGCTTTATGAATATGAACTTGTTTTCTTTGCATTATTTGAGGTCTGAAAGTTCTGCATCTTTTTTTTGTTATTTCAGCCATTTCTCATTTTCTGCAAATACATGCTCTAAATCAGAATATTTTTATTTGGAATTTGGGAGAATTGTTGTCTGTAGTTTATAGAATAAAACAACAATGTTCATTTTACTCAAACATAAACCTATAAATAGCAAAATCAGAGAAACTGATTCAGAAACTGTAGTGCTCTCTTATTTTTTCAGAGCTGTATATAATGTGAAATGAGAACAGTGTGAAAAAAAGTACCTTGATGTGATAATTAGGGGTAAGGTATTTCGGGGTATAATATCAATCACCTTATAAACAAATGTTAGCAATATTATTGTGTAAGATATGAGACAGCACACCCCTACAATAAAGCCCTTAAAGTTACCTAGTTAACCAGCAGCAGCAGCAGTTAGGTTGCTGAACTTTAGCGCTCCACTGCTATAACGCTGTATCAGTATTGGGTTCCGAAAGGGTTCTCCTCATTTTTAGAGGGAGGATTTCCCACATTACACTCAAAAACAAGGGATAAGGGTCCAAAGAGTAATGGGATTGGGCCTCAGCGTAACACCAGCACACATTTCTAAACTTTCAGGCGTAAAGCCGAGCGTTTAAAGGGTTAAGAGTGAACGCTGCTCATCAGATCCTCTCCACAGCTCTGAGAAAATACAGTATAGCTTTGAAGTGTCTGTCAACCAGAGAGCTCATAACAGCAAGGTCATCCCCCGCTTCCAGCAGAAAACTCCAGAGATGGAACTGCAGATGCAAATCGTTGACAAGGACAGCAGCAGTGTGGCATATCTGCTGAGCAGAGGAGAAACCGAGAGAGAGAGAGAGAGAGAGAGAGAGAGAGAGAGAGAGAGACTATACCATCACATCATCACCCGTCAGGATGTTTACTGTGAGCTTCTGCCTAAAGAAGATACCGATAATTAGTTTCTGAAGCTTTCTGAACACGTATTAGTTGCAACCAGAAGAAAAACAAAAGTTACCAGAAAAAACAAGCAAAAAAAAAAATCCTTGTACAGCTCAAAACTCGCAAAAGGCATGTACTAATTATCTTCTGGTGTTCTTGCACCATTTTAAAAGTCAAATTTAATGCTTTTTAAGACCTCAATAAATATAATTTAAAAATATAGTCATAATTTCTTTAGTTCTATTCCTGGTAACGTTAGCTAACTCGCAGCTAATGTAAGCTAGCTCTAACCTTAGTTCTATCCCTGGTAATTTTAGCTAGCTCGTTTAAGCTAGCTAAAGTTAGTATGTTAGCTAGCTTGCTGCTAACGTTAGTTTGCTTGCTGCTAACATCAGCATGTAAGCTAACTTGCTGCTAATGTTAGCTAGCTTTCCGCTAACCTTAGTTCTATCCCTGGTCATTTTAGCTAGCTCGTTTAAGCTAGCTAAAGTTAGTATGTTAGCTAGCTTGCTGCTAACGTTAGTTTGCTTGCTGCTAACATCAGCATGTAAGCTAACTTGCTGCTAATGTTGGCTAGCTTTCCGCTAACCTTAGTTCTATTCCTGGTCATTTTAGCTAGCTCGTTTAAGCTAGCTAAAGTTAGTATGTTAGCTAACTTGCTGCTAATGTTAGCTAGCTTTCCGCTAACCTTAGTTCTATCCCTGGTCATTTTAGCTAGCTCGTTTAAGCTAGCTAAAGTTAGTATGTTAGCTAGCTTGCTGCTAACGTTAGTTTGCTTGCTGCTAACATCAGATTGTAAGCTAACTTGCTGCTAATGTTAGCTAGCTTTTTCGCTAACCTTAGTTCTATACCTGGTCATTTTAGCTAGCTCGTTTAAGCTAGCTAAAGTTAGTATGTTAGCTAGCTTGCTGCTAACATATGTTAGCTAGCTTGCGCAGCTCAAAACTTGCAAAAGGCATGTACTAATTAACTTAATTAACCATGGGTGTGATAAATTTTAGGGTTCTTGCACCATTTTAAAAGTCAAATTTAATGCTTTTTAAGACCTCAATAAATATAATTTAAGACCTAAAAATGTTGTCATAATTTCTTTAGTTCTATTCCTGGTAATGTTAGCTAACTCGCCGCTAATGTTAGCTAGCTCTCTGCTAACAAGCTAGCTTTTTTAAGCTAGTTAAAGTTAGTACTGTATGTTAACTAGCTTGCTGCTAACGTTAGTATGTTAGTTAATTCGCCGCTAACGTTAGCTAGCTTTCTGCTAACTTTAGTTCTCTCCCTGGTAACATTAGCTAGCTCGTTGTGGTTAGTAGTGAAATTAAACTCAGCAAAAATATAATTAAGTGTAATTGCAGTAGTAGAGTCTTGAATTGATGAGAGACTGAATGACCACCTGAGTCGCTTCCTAAGACAGAAAAGGTCAAATTCTCCAGATGTTGTAAAGAAGAGAATCTGCACGACTGAATCAGATTTGCTACGTGGCTCGAGAATAATAACTGGTCATCCATTTTACTACGCCAAGGTTCCAAGCTTCTGCCGATGGAGTGACCAGTGAGTTCCTAAAGTTAATTTTTATTTATAAGACACTCTTCTTTTGATCTTAAATTCTTATATATAAAACCATGTCTATTATTTTTTTATTTGATCTATTTTTATCTTTTATTCACTGTTATCTAAATTTTTCTTAAAATGATTAAATGTAGTTATTATTAATATTACACGCTGAGACAACATCGAAGCCATGCTGAGACACCATCGAGAGACACGCTGAGACGCGGGATATTCTTTGTAGAAAGTTGAGTGTAATCAAATATAAAATCAAATTAAAAAAAATATATATTTTTAAAGATAGTAAAAAATGCTAAGACACCATCGAGACAGGCTGAGACACCAACAAGACATGCTGAGCCACCATCGAGACATGCGGAGACACCAACGAGACATGCTAAGACACCAACGAGACATGCTGAGCCACCATCGAGACATGCGGAGACACCAACGAGACATGCTAAGACACCAACGAGACATGCTGACACATCAACAAGACATGCTAAGACACCATTGAGACATGCTGAGACACCAATGAAACATGCTGAGACATCAACAAGACATGCTGAGACACCATCGAGACATGCTGAGACACCATCGAGACATGCTGAGACATAAACAAGACATGCTGAGACATCAACGAGACATGCTAAGACATAAACAAGACATGGTAAGGCACCAACGAGACATGCTGAGACATAAACAAGACATGGTAAGGCACCAACGAGACATGTTGAGACACCATCCAGACATACTGAGATGCGGGATTTCTTTATGGAAAGTTGAGTGTAATCAAATATGAAATTAAAAAAAAAATATATTAAACTTCTATACCTATAAGAAACTACAAATTATTTAAACATTTTTGGGAAAAAAGACTCAAAAGAAGAAACTCTAAAAATTAGAAAAAAATATTGACAGGAACCAAATCTTAAAAGAAGAAACTCTAAAAAACAAAACAAAACAAAAAAACAACCAAGAAGAACAAGACTTGAACAAAAACTCTAAAAATGAGACATGCTGAGACTACAGCTAGACATGCTAAGATGCAGGATATTCTTTATGGTGCAAAAAAAAAAAAATTGAACGTCGAGTGTAATCAAATAAAAAAGCATATTTTTTACAAAAGGTGGTAAAAAATGGTAAAACGTCCCCCAATAAAAGAATTTAAAAGAGTTTTAAAGGAACAGCCTGACAATACATGCTAATAACACAGCTAATAATGAATGGAAAGCAGTAGCACTTTAGACATTAGCATTAATGAATCATGCTAATTGGTGGCCATTGACTCTCGTTCACTGTGAGCAGCATTAGCTTCTCTGACCCGACTCTTCATCCTTCAGCCCTGAACATCTGCTGCTGTCCCCCGAGGGCCCGACTCAACTCTGTAAACGAGGAAGTGTCTGTTTCTGCTGGCCGGGGGAAAGCCTGCAGAGATTCCTCTGATCTCTCTCTCTCTCTCTCTCTCTCTCTCTCTTTCTCTTTTCTGTTCTTACTCACTCTCGAACGCCCACAGCAAAACCTCGCCTCAAGCCCAACCTGCGTTTCTGCTGAGTTTAGAGTACAGATTCACAATCTCTCGCTTTTTAATGTAAAGAAATGCAGAGTAGAATAAATCAAAGACAAACTCTAGGAAACTCGGTTATATCCCATTCCAAATCCCATTTCTCTTTCCCTACCCCTTGAAATCGTCCCCCTAAAATTGGGAAACTTTTAAGCCCCCCGATACATATATAGCGTTTTAGCATTGGAGTGCTAAAGGGTTTGGTTCGGATACATTTTAGTATTTTGGTGCTGAACATAGTAAAGTTTGAAGGTATGAATCAAATAAGGTACAAACAGTAGGTGTAAAAGCACCTAAATACAGAAAACTTTGGAGGAACCACAGTAAGAACCAATGCTCTGTAGAAAACGAGCTGACAAAAAACTAAGACTCAAAATGAGAAAATCTAAAAATTAGAAAAAATAACCGAGAAGAGCAAGACTAAAAAAGAAAAAAAAAAAATTAAAAATGAGAAAACAGCTGAAAGGAATGAAGACTCAAAAGAAAAAACTCTACAAATGAGAAAAAAACAGCTAACAGTGACAGGAAGCAAGATTTAAAAGAAAAACTCTAAAAATAAGAAAAAACTACAGAGAGGAACAAAACTCAAAAGAAGAAACTCTACAAATGAGAAAAACAACTGAAGGGAAACAAGACTAAAAAAGACACTCTAACAATTATTAAAAAATAGCCAGGGACTCTAAAAGTGAGGAAAAAAAAAGAAAAAAAAACTAAAAAAAGAAGAAAACTATTTTAAAGAAGAAACTCTAAAAAACAGCTGAAAGGAACCAAGACTCAAAAGAAAAAACTTTAAAAACTAGGAAAAACAGCTGATAGAAACCAGGATTCAAAAGAAGAAACTCTAAAAATGAGAAAAAACAACTGAGAGGAACAAGACTCAAAAGAGAAAACACCACAAATGAGGAAAAACTATCAAGAGGAATAAGACTCAAAAGAAAAAAAAAACTCCAAAAATGAGAAAAAAAACTATTGACAGGAACCAAGACTCAAAAGAGGAAACTAAAAAAAATTGAAAAAACAACCAAGAGGAGCAAGATAAAAAAAAATCTAAAAATAAGGAAAACAGCTGGAAAATCTCTAAAAATTGGAGATTAGAAATTAAAATGAGGAACAAGAATAAAAAAGAAGAAACTCTAAAAATGAGGAAAAACAGCTGAAAGGAACCAAGACTGAAAAGAAAAAAAACTCTAAAAATAAGTAAAACAACTAAAAGGAACAAGAATCCAAAGAGGAAATTAAAAAATGAGGAAAAAAACAACTGACAGGAATCAAGACTCAAGTAAAGAAACTCTAAAAATGAGGAAAAACAGCTGAAAGGAAGCAAGACTCAAAAGAAGAAACTCTAAAAATTAGAAAAAACAACTGAGAGGAACAAGACTCAAAAGAGAAAACACCACAAATGAGGAAAAACAAGAGGAATAAGATTCAAAAGAAAAAAAAACTCCAAAAATGAGAAAAAAAAACTATTGATAGGAACCAAGACTCAAAAGAGGAAACTAAAAAAAAAAAAAAAAAAAAAACAACCAAGAGGAACAAGTTAAAAAAAACCCTCTAAAAATAAGGAAAACAGCTGGAAAATCTCTAAAAATTGGAGATTAGAAATTAAAACGAGGAACAAGAATAAAAAAGTCATAAAATCAATACTCAGATCGAGAAACACTATTGAGAGCATAAAAAATTCCACTGAGAGAAACCAAGACTCAGTAGTACTAATCGGAGAACCAAAGGAATAAACTCTATAAGAGTATGAATGAGAAACACTCAGAGGAACTGAAACCTCTGACAGCATGAAGAACCACCCAGAGAACCAAGACTCAGTAAGAGCCACTCTTTAGGAAGCAAGGACAAAAAACTGAGAATTAATAGAAAGAAAAGTCTGAATATCGTGTAGGAGAACCAGAGAACAGAAGGAAACTCATTAGTTAAACTGGTGAAGCCTGAAGAACTGAACAGCAGAATTCATCCTCCAGGCTTGATTCTCTGAGATTCTGGATTCTCAGATTTATTCAGCACTGAGAGCCAAAACTCATCAAGAGACGCTCAGAAATAAAAAAGCTTTTTTAAAGCTTTAGCGGAGCTGCTTTGAGGTGTTGGTGGAGATCCAGAGTCTCAGCACGGCTCCACATATGGTGTTACTGCAGGATTTGGCACGGTTAGCCTCAGTCCGTTATTCTCCAAACATTAAAAACTTCCTCTGAAGAATAATTCCTCACTGTGATAAACCATAAACTACAGAGTAACTGCAGATCTTCACAAACAAGAACTATTTAAAGCGAAAGCTACAGGAAATTTCCTCAGTGCCTCAAATGTAGGTGATCTGAAATTGACATCTTAAGTTTTTATCCTGCTTTTGTTAGAGTATCTGTCTCTAATTTAATTTAAGTTAAAAAACACATTTTAGTTGTGTCCCTGGGTTTTCACTCAGTCCTGTTACCATAAAACATTACCTTGATCATCTGAAACATCTGGAACATTTTACAACAGGAAGTGACATCAGCTGGTTCTGGTTCTGAAGATCATGAGAAGACCAAAAAGTAAGTTCCCTCATTAGTTTTTCTGTATATTTGATCTTATTGTATCGATGACTGAGGAGGAGTTCAATCTCAACACTCAGTCCTGTTACCTAAATTAACTAAATTAATTTTTTGATCTTATTGGCTGTATTCTTAAAATACAAATTCTGGGAAAATCACTAGAATGTGCACAAATGAGCTCATTTAGCTATTTATCATGTTTTTTGCTAATTCTATGCTAAAAACTCCTTCCTGTTACTTTCATTCCTGTTCCTCAAAACATACAAGTAAAATGAGTGAGTTTTAGTAACAGGAGTGAGTTTTTATCATGGGACTAGCAAAAACATGAAAAATAGCTAAATGGTGGCTATGCTAATAGCATGAGGACTTTGAGCACATTCTAGTGATTTTCCCAATATTTGGTCGTTACTTCCATTCCTGTTACTGTTTTCTAAAAGTAACAGGAGTGAGTTCCAGTAACAGGAGTGAGTTTTTATCATGGAATTAGCAAAAACATAAAAAATAGCTAAATGGTGGCTATGCTAATAGCATGAGGACTTTGAGCACATTCTAGTGATTTTCCCAAAATTTGGTCATTACTTCCATTCCTGTTACTTTTACATAAAAGTAACAGGAGTGAGTTCCAGCAACAGGAATGAGTGCCATTAACAGGAGTGATTTTTTTGTGTCATAAATATCAACTATTTGAACAAACAGCTAAAAGGAACCCAGATTTGAAAGAAGAAACTTTAAGAATGAGGATAAACAGCTGAAAAGAACCAAGACTCAAAAGAAGAAAGTCTATAAATGAGTATGAACATCTGACAGCAATCAATACTCAGTAACAGGAGTGAGTTTGAGTAACAGGACTAAGTGCCATCAACTGGGATGCTTCTTTTTGTCATAAATATCAATTATGTGAACATGTAGTCAAACATTTCGTTGAAATAAAGACTTTTTTTGAGAGAAAATCAAAGAAATTAATGGACCTGCTTTTAAACATGCTTTTAAATGTGTCACATGGGTTTTGTAACCATCTTCTTATTGGTTTACTTCTTAAAGTAAAGCTGCCTGAGTTTGACCAGTACATGTTTTAAATAGTTAAATATATGTGTGTTCTTAGATTTAGGATAAAAAAAAAAGGTTAAATTAAATCAATAACTTATTCAGTCCTCCAAACATAAATCACAAACCTTAAACCCAACCACAAAACAGCTTTACCCCAGCGCTAAAACCCTCTACACACCAGAGCTAGAGACTAAACCCTGATTAATTAAGGTCAGCGTAACTCTGAGAGTGACACCGTCCACACCCTCAGTCTATAAACGCTCTATAAAAAGCCGGGAGGGATTTCTGGACTCTGGGCTGTTCGTGATAAGCCGATCAGAGCTCATTATTAAAGCCCTGCAGCAGGTGAGCAGCTCTGTATCTCAGACTGAGCTCAGAATAAGAACACTGATCACACCGACACCACACTTCTGACCCACACAGCTTCTTAAAGGAGGAACTGTACCACTGGGGCATTCTTCTATAGAGGGTTGGACAATGAAACTGAAACACCTGTCATCATTTTAGTGTGGGATTTTAGGTTTCATGGCTAAATTGGAGCAGCCTGGTGATCAATCTTCATTAATTGCACATTATTGCACCAGTAAGAGCAGTAAAAGTGTGAAGGTTCAATTAGCAGCAGGGTAAGAGCACAGTTCTGCTCTAAATATTACAATGCACACAATTTATCATTATGGGAGACATACCAGAGTTTAAAAGAGGACAAATTGTTGGTGCACGTCTTGCTGGCGCATCTGTGATCAAGACAGCAAGTCTTTGTGATGCATCAAGAGCCACGGTCTCCAGGGTAATGTCGGCATACCACCAAGAAGGACCAACCACATCCAACAGGATTAACTGTGGATGCTGTAAGAGGAAGCTGTCTGGAAGGTGTTTCAGTTTCATTGTCCAACCCCTGTATATCTGGTGTTGCACAAATTGGCGTAGGAACCATGGGGGGGGGATGCTACCCAATAACAGAAATATGTAGATTTGTCCCAAGAAAATTGCTACCACAAAAAAGCATCAATTTGTTAAAAAAATCAATAAAAAATCTGCACCCTGTTATGAAAAGCACCCCCTCTCGGGAGCGCGTTTCTAATTAAAGTTGGCTCAAGCAATTATCTTTTCATGGCGTTGTTGCAGATTTAGGCACTACTATGGTGCCAAATTCAGCACCCCCACCAAGAAAAGCACTGTCTCCCGGGAGGGCCTCAACATGGCTCAAAAGAGTATCTTGGATATTTTTCCATTTTCTAAGTGAAGTTAAAGCCAAGAAGACGTGGGTGCACACTCCCGAGTGAGGATGCTTTTCCTGGCAGGGGTGCTGAATTCAGCACAACACCTGCTTGACACGCGAGGTCAGTGATGAGAGCAATGAATCCCAACAATAACAATATATATAACAATATACTGCAATAAAAAAACAGATTCTGGGTAATTTTTTGTTCTGCTATTAGACTGGGAGGCTTTGGGTTACCTAACGTTTATATTAACTGCTGCCGTAAAGTTACATTTGTTTAATAAAAGAACACCATTGTAAGAAGTGCTTTCGGTAGATACAAATTAAAAATATCCTTGATGTTGTGGTCTACTCTGCATAATAATTATTTAAGAATGCCTAAGCACATCAGGTGTGATGAAGGAAAAGAGCGCCATCTACTGTACCCACCCAGAGAGAGCAAGGCTAATTGTGCGCTCTCAGGGCTCCAGCAGCTGATGGCAAGCTGCATGACCGGGATTCGAACCAGCAATCTCCCTGATCATAGTGGCAGCGCTTTACCACTTCTGGAATTATAATGGTGCTCCATCCAATACTTTTGGATGGGATGAGTAGGGGAGTTGGCAATGCTCTAAAATGCAAAATAGTAGAAAACCGTCTCTGGACAGTAGAGACAGTTACTCCAACAAAAGCAGGAGATGTTATCTTCTCCAGTTAGCATATTTTTTCTGTTAGCCTACACGCTAACCCCCTTCTTATGAAGCGATTGCATAAGATTGCATGATCTGGGCTGGAGAGCAGGAGTATTAGGATCATGGTAAGTCAGAGAGAGCGTTTACGGTGATTTTAGCACTATGGCGCTTCTGGAAAGCTGCAGTCAGGTGCTTTCTGGGTATTCCTGTCCCGCGGGCTGCGGCCGCACTTCACTAGCATTCAGCTCAGAGCCGACACTGTAGATTTACCAAACAGCCCTCGCTCGCTGAATTATTCACACTGAGTTTCTTCCTCGGCCTGTTAGGACTTGAACTCGCTGCCACGATCACATCCACACTCCTGAATCAGCGCCGGCCTCCTTCACCCCGCTGTTCTCCAGCCGACTCTGATTTTCTACTCACCTCTGAGCTCCGCGGCCTGTCTCTGCTCTTATTCGGATATTTCCAGGATACAAGAGGTTTGGAACTAATGCTGAGTTCTACTTGAAATCGGATATCAGAATTTCCTAGATCTAGGTTGGAAATTTTAAGTGGAAAGACCCCACAGATTTCCAGTGGTTCATCTTGGTTGGCTAGTTTGGTCAAACTGGTGACAGTGGTCAACCATCTTTGTTCATATTGGCTTGCTCAACCAGCTTCATTCACACTGGTTAACCAACCAGTAGTCAACCACCATAGTCCACCCAGACCACCCAGCTTAGGCATTCTGGATATGTTGTCAACTGCCTTGGTCATGCTGGTTACACAGTTTGGACTGCTCTGGTTTGGACCAGTTTGGTTATGCTGGCCACAGTGGTTAACCACCTTGGATATTGGATATTGACTTGGTCATGCCAATCCACCCACTTCCTTGGTCCCTCAGCTTGGTCATACTGTTCATACTTGCCAACAACCTTGGTTCATCCTGATTAACAAGCTTGGTCATGGTAGTCTTCCAGCTTGGTCACACTGGTCACAGTGGCAAACCACCATGGCTTGGTCAAACTGGTGACAGTGGTAAACCATCTTTGTTCATATTGGCTTGGTCATGCTGATTAATCAGCTTCATTTATGCTGGTTAACCAACCAGTGGTCAACCACCATAGTCCACCCAGACCACCCAGCTTAGGTATTCTGGATATGTTGTCAACTGCCTTGGTCAAGCTTGTCACACAGTTTGGACTGCTCTGGTTTGGACCAGTTTGGTTATGCTGGCCACAGTGGTTAACCACCTTGGATATTGGATATTGACTTGGTCATGCCAACCCACCCACTTCGTTGGTCCCTCAGCTTGGTAATACTGTTCATACGGGCCAACAACCTTGGTTCATCCTGGTTAACAAGCTTGGTAGTCTTCCAGCTTGGTCACACTGGTCACAGTGGTCAACGACCATAGTACATCCAGATCACCCAGTTTAGACATGCTGGTCAACCTCTTTTGTCATGATAGTCAAACTGGCCAACCACCTAGGTTTATCTTAGTTGACCATCTTGGTCCATTTTTTTGGTTCATATTGGCTTAGTAATGCTGGTCGTTCTGATCAATCAGCTTGGGCTTGGGTTTTCATTGGCTGTGAGCCATAATCATTAAAATAGATCACTCTGTGTTTAATACATCTATATAATATATGAGTTTCACATTCTAAACTGAATTACTGAAATAAAGTAACTTTTCAATGATATTCTATATCATTTATCAAAATGCATTAGTGCTGTTTTCCTTACTTACTGCAGTCGTTCCACGCTGTGTATATGGAGTCACAGTTATTAAAGCACTGATTGGTCATTTAGCACGACTGGCTATCATACTGTTCACTGTTATATATGTAAACATATATACAGCTCAGGAAAAAATAAGAGACCACCTCTGGAATATAATCAAGAGGAAGATGGATGATCACAAGCCATCAAACCACCAAGCTGAACTGCTTGAAATTTTTTTGCAACAGGAGTAAAGCAGAATAAAGTTGCCCAAAAGTAGTGTGTAAGACTGGTGGAGGAGAACATGATGCCAAGATGCATGGAAAAACTGTGACTAAAAAACAGTTATTTGATTATTCCACCAAATATTGATTGATTTCTGAACTCTTAAAACTCTTAAAAATCTTTATAAATATGAACAGAATTGTTTTCTTTGCATTATTTGAGGTCTGAAAGCTCTGTGTCTTTTTTGTTATTTCAGCCATTTCTCATTTTCTGTAAATAAATGCTCTAAATGAAAATATTTTTATTTGGAATTTGGGAGAAATGTTGTCTGTAGTTTATAGAATAAAACAACAATATTCGTTTTACTCAAACATAAACGTATAAATAGCAAAATCAGAGAGAATCTGATTCAGAAACTGTAATTGTGACAGGCCAACAACCTTGGACCAAGTTCTTAAGCTCTATTTTTTATTTTTCAAAAAAATAAAAGCATTTTTAGTAATTTCCCTGCTGAAACACTGGCGTTATCGATTTCCAGTTACTGGATCTTAACAGGTACACAGTTTGGGATATTAGGAATTGAAAAATTAGCCGAGAAGAAAAAATCTAGCGTATCTGAAAGAACATTAACATTATTCCACGTTACGTTCTGGAGTCTCGGCTGAGTTCTGCAGATCCTGGGAGAAGACGGGAGGGTAAACGGAGGAAGAAGCTGGCGAGAGTCCCGCCTGCCCGCTCTGCTGTTGGTGGGGGATCTATAATTACATCTCCAGCTATCAAGAGGCAATCTCCTCCATCTCCTTCCACTTCAAGGGAGTCTTACAGGGACTGAGCAGGAATTTAAATGACCGCGGCGTTCGAGCCTCTGCCGGGGAAAATGATTCATCCCTAATTTACTCAGATTGCCGCTAAAACGTGAGGGATGGAGATCAGAGACTAATGCGCCTCGCCCGGGCTTCCCTGACGTGTAATTACACTGTAACAAATGGCTTATTAATTGCCCGTGATAATCTTCACAACAGCTGAAGGCGAAGATAAATACGGCTGTTCATCACGGCGTTCGCAGGGGACTCAACCGGCCGAGATAATCGAGACGGAGGCGGTCAAACAAACATTAAAGCTGCAGAGAAAATGCCTGGACAGTCCAGACCTGATAATTAGTCTTCAAACGGTTACGAACTTCATGATCTTACAGCAGAACTGGAGCAGATAAATGTAGAATAAAAGTAGAGGAGACACCATTACATTCTTACTAGTACAGAGTATTAAAAAAATCCACGCTTTCTTGTTCTTTGTATGAATACTGTAGAGTCTCTGAGTTGTAAAGTGGTGTGAAATGTGTTTCCCTTCCTAATTTCCTGATTTTTTGCATGTTTGTCACAATTAAATGTTTCAAAAAACATCAAACCAATTTAAATTTCAGTTAAAGTCAACACAGGTATGGTAGCTGATATGCTAACACTGTGGTAGCGATCAAGCTTCTGTTACCTACAGCCCTGGCTCATCAATTACTTCTGAACTTTTCAGGGTAAAAGTGTGTAAATTACATTATTTTTGTGTTGAACAGAATAATACACACACCTCTCCACCTCCTCTGTCTCTCCACCTCTCCTTTTTTCTTTCTCTCCGCTACACAGCGAGCGCCGCACTCTCAGCCAGCTGCAATTAGGGAGGTGAGCTGAGCGTTCATTCTTTATTTAATGGCCCGCTGTCACTCTATCTGGGTTACTGGGCCTGCATTAGCCGGCTGACCTGCTTCCACTGATTCACAGCTCCAGCCACCACTAACACACACTTGTTTGCACCTCAAATTATGACAGGTGTAGAAAATACAGCCGCTTTTAGTGGCGGCTGGACTGTTATATGAGTCACTGGAGAGGTGGGAGGTTGAGATGTGCAATTTCTTACCGATTCTCTGCTTAAAAATCCTCATTTATAATTGTTTGCTGCGATATTTAGGCGGCTTTCACACCTACTAGTTTGGTCCAGACTAGGGATGGGCCAATATATTGCTATAACAATATATTGTATGATTTTTGTTTGCGATACATTATCGATACGTGGGGTTATATTGATATTTAGGCTGCTTTCACACCTACTAGTTTGGTCCAGACTAGGGGTCGGACAATATATCGATATAGTGATATATCGTATGTTTTTCGTTCACAATACATTATCAATACGTGGCATCATATCGATATTTAGGCGGCTTTCACACCTACTAGTTTGGTCCAGACTAGGGGTCGGACAAAATATTGATATAACAATATATTGTTTGATTTTTGTTTGCGATAAATTATTGATGCGTGAGGTCATATTGATATTTAGGCGGAATTCACAACTAACTTCTTTGATCCAGACTAGGGATGGGCCAATATATTGCTATAACAATATATCGTATGATTTTTGTTTGCGATACATTATCGATATGTGGGGTCATATTGATATTTAGGCTGCTTTCATACCTACTAGTTTAGTCCAGACTAGGGGTCGGACAATATATCGATATAGTGATATATCGTATGGTTTTCGTTCACAATACATTATCGATACGTGGCGTCATATTGATATTTAGGCTGCTTTCACACCTACTAGTTTGGTCCAGACTAGGGATGGGCCAATATATTGATATAGTGATATATTGTATGGTTTTTGTTCGCGATACATTATCGATACGTGGGGCCATAACGATATTTTGTCTCCTTTCACACCTCCTAGTTTGATCCAGACTAGGGGTTGGACAATATATTGATATAGTGATATATTGTATGTTTTTTGTTCGGGACACATTATCGATACGTGGGGTTATATTGATATTTAGGCTGCTTTCACACCTACTAGTTTGGTCCAGACTAAGGGTCGGACAATATATCGATATAGTGATATATCGTATGGTTTTTGTTCACTATACATTCTCGATACGTGGGGGAAATCGATATTTTGTCTGCTTTCACACCTACTAGTTTAATCCAGACTAGGGATGGGCCAATATATTGATATAACAATATACCAAATGATTTTTGTTTGCGATACATTATCGATACGTGAGGTCAGATCGATATTTAGAAGCTCTCGTTAACTCCTTAAACTAAGACTTAATTTCTCCACATGTTTTCTTTGTCTTTAGTGTTTAAAGTCTTTAATGTTTTTTGTCTTTATGTTTAAAGTATAGTAAAATAGCGTAAATTGCACCTTTAACCATCTCTACCAGCTTGAGTTGGCTCAGGCTGTTTGTTCAGAAGATTCATATAAAAATAGAGATCAAAGATATAAAGATACCTCCATATCTCCATGGTAACAATGTACTGTAAGGTTCTATTATGGGTCATCAACCAGCAGTTACTTGGAACAGTTACAGAACCAACAGAAAAACATCATGTCCACGCCAAGAACACAGCCGCTTTATTAGAAACACCTCTAGTATAGCCTTAGCTTGCAAGTATGCAGTGAAAATACAGTCTGTGCTCTTCAATAGGGTTAGCCCTTCTACGCTAATATACAGTGATTTGCCAAAAGTCATGAGACAGCAGTATGCAAATTGATCATGAACTCACCACTCACACAGCTTTTGTATTTGTAGTTTAGTGTTCTCTTGATGGTGGATTTACCAACATTAGTATTAGCCAGTGGGCCTTCAGTTGCTTAGAAGTTACGCTGGGTTCTTTTGTGACTGAAAATGCAATCATTGAAAAAGTCATATATATTTCCTGTCATGTATATTAACTGATCATGAAGTGTCATGTCAAGAAATGGCTTGGGAACATCCGCACCTGTATAAGTTGCGAGGTGTTACCTTGTTGTAAGTGAGGCTGAACAATGGCCAGTGTACTTAAATACAGTAGAAGGCTAATATTACCACCCACAGTGGACAGTGCTGAGGAAGGTAATGATGGTGACCCACGGCTTCTGGCAAGATCTGTCCTCACATATTTCACAGATCAGTGCAGCATTCTTTAGCCTCTATGGGACACGGCAATAGTCATGGGGCAAAATACTAGTCCCTAGTAGGGCTGCAACGATTAGTCGATATAATCGACAATGTTGATTTTTTAAATATGTCGACAACAAATTTAATTGTCGATTAATCGTTAATTTGTAACAGCAATGAGAACAACATGTGGCCATTTAAATGCCTTTTAAATCTCATGTTTAGCTGTTTCTATAGTTTTTAGAGATATTTTTTAGGACACGATTGTTGCAGAAATGATTGTTGACTAATCGACTAATCGAAAAAATAATCATCAGATATGTCGACTATAGGTGTGGGCAATATTATATCGTATACAATATATTGTGACGCAGAAATATCATGATATTAAAAATCCATATTGTGATAAAAGGGCTGTTCTGTCTTAAAAGTAGTCTATTATTTACTGTGAAGCTTTAGGTGTATTTATTGTGTAATTGTTTTAGTTTGCAGTTTATATGCATGCACTAAATATTCTGCAATATTATTTGCTGCATTATATTATTTTATGCTATATTATTTATTTTGCCACATTATGATTATACTGTTATACTCTTATACTATATTCCTGAAATTAATTAATTATTTTATATAATTATATCGCCAAGTATATCATTATCGCAAAAATACCCTGAAATATCGTGATATTATTTTAGAGCCATATCGCCCAGCCCTAGTCGACTACCAAAATAATCATTAGTTGCAGCCCTACTTCCTACTAGTTCCCATGACTTGTGGCATGACTTTAACGATAAGTCATTTGAATCTCTTACCTATTATGAACAGGTCCTCTGAACGTTGGGTCAAACTTGCGTGGTTCTCCTATGGAACAGAAAGAAAAAATTCAAAAGTAAAAATAGCGTAAAAAAATGGTGATATACAGTACTACAGTACACCTCATTCAATTATTTTATATATTTTTTCTACATAGTAAATTAATACTGACGTCATCAAGACGTAAAGAAACACATACGGAATCATGTAGTAACTTAAAAGTGTTAAACAAACCAAAATACTCTGAAAATAATATGAACTTATCCTGTGCAACAGAGGTAACTCTTGCTCTTCCTTTCCCGGGGCGGTCCTGATGAGTGCCAGTTTCATCAGTATAATGCTTTTGATGGTCAACTTTCAAAGTTGAAATTCTTTTGTTTGGATTGACTGACCTTCCTTTTTTTTCTAGTAGTTCTTTCTTCTCATAACCTGGATTCGAACATTACTCAAATATTCACTATTCACTGTATACCTGTAACTCTACCTCTTCACTACTTTACTTTAACTGATGCTCTCAAACACTTTATTAAGAGACAAGAAATTCAAGTAATTAACTCTTGATGAGTTCAGCACAGCTGTTAACTGAAAGCCTGAATTCCAGGTGACTCTACCTCATAAAACTGACTGAGAAAATCCAGCAGAGATGTTCAAAACTGTCTCTATCTAAACAAGAGGTGCTACTTTAAAGAATCTAAAATATAAAAAAAATATTCTGGATCGTTTTACACTTTTTTTCTTTACTAAATAATTTCAGTTTCATGTTTTTCTTAATATTTTGAATGACTTTAGTATTAATCTAGTGCATTTGAACATCTGTGTCAGCAGATGAGTGAAACTCATTATTATATTATATAAATGTATTAAACACACAGAATGATCTATTTTAAGTATTTATTTCTTTTATTGTACAGTGTCTCAGAAAATTAGAATATTATATATTGTCAGTAGCAGAGGGAAGCTGTAAGATATGAAGTGCTGTGAGATTTTGTGGGAAAACAAAACTGCACTGACTTTAGACTTGATAATAAAACACAGTGGATCAACACCAGCAGATGACAGACATGACTCTCCAAACCATCACTGATTGGTGGAAACTTCACACTAGACCTCGAGCAGTTTGGACTGTGTGTCTCTCCACTCTTCCTCCAGACTCTGATCCCTTAATTTACTTTAAATGAAATGTAAAATTTACTGATGATCAGTGATGGTTTGGAGAGACATGTCATCTGCTGGTGTTGATCCACTGTGTTTTATTATCAAGTTCAACCATGCGGATTTCATTTTCCAGCAGGATTTGGCACACTGCCCACACTGCCAAAAGTACCAATTGTTCTTTATTATATAATATTCTAATTTTCTGAGACACTGATTTTGGATTTTTATTGGCTGTAAGCCATAATTATCAACAATAAAATAAATAAACACTTAAAATAGATCACTCTGTGTTTAATACATCTATATAATATATGAGTTTCACATTTTTAACAGAATTACTGAAATAAAGTAACTTTTTTTTAATGATATTCTAATGTTTTTAGATGCACCAGTGTATATAATGTCGCCCAGCTAAATCTAACCTGATGCCAGTGATGTGCTGAACTAAACAAGGTGTCATTTTATGTCGCAACACACACACACACACACACACACACACACACACACACACACACACACACACACCGTCACGGTCCAGGTAGCTCCACGCTCACAGGGCATGCTCTAATGAGAAGATGCTGCTCCATCTGTCCCAAACTAATAACCTCCTCAATAAGATTGCTCCTCTTCTTCTTCTTCGTAATATAAAAAGAAGAAAACTACAGCTGGGAAAAGACAAACAAATCACGCCAAAACGCTTTTCTGCTTCAAAAAGCAGCTCCTCATTAATAATTCCGTGTCATTTTCCGAGACGAGCTCGGCGCGGCGGGTAGCGAGCAGCTTTCCGTCCCCTCAGCGATCTCCAGCGTGATGAACGAGCCGAGAACAAGCTCTTTGTGCATCCGAGAGTGCAATTAAAGCGGCGCTAAAGCTAACACTAACGCTAATGTAACGTCTTTCATCTTTTATAGTTCTTTCATCAGCTGATCCATTCATTAACTTCACATCAAATCTACAAAAAAGCGACACGGTTAGATTTGTAGATTTATATAGAGAACTAGTATGGTGTCCCATGACTTTTGGCTTCTATTCAATATCGATCTGACACGACTGTTAAATATGTTCCTCAGGTTTGAGATAAACGGCTGTTCAGGTGCAGTTTAACCTGATTTATTACCAGATATTTACTACATTTAGAAACAACGCTGTTTTTGCTGCTGATCTATGCTAAGCTATTTTTACTCTGAACGCATTTTGGTTTGTTTAGGTTTTTAAATGTGTGAAAACAGACGAAACGTGTTTACATGACTAAATCTTTCATCGTTTACATTTCTTTCATCAGCTGATTTATTCATTAACTTCACATCAAAACCACAAAAAAGCGACACGGTTAGATTTGTAGATTTATATAGAGAACTAGAATGGTATCCCATGACTTTTGGCATATCCCAAACAAACTCAAAATAGAGTGGTTCTATTTGTGGTGAGAATGTGATCCAACATCGATCTGACGCGACTATCAAATACACTCCTCAGGTTTGAGATAAAGGGCTGTTAAGGTGCAGTTTAACCAGATTTATTATTACACAGCTGCTGAGCCATGCTAAGCTTCTTTTACTCTGAACCCTTTTAGTTTATTTGGGTGATTTTTGCCGTGTTTAGGGTTTTCAATGTGTGAAAACAGGCGAAACATGTTTTTACATTACTAAATACTTTCATTTTTTATATTTTTTTCAACAACTAATTCATTAATTAACTCCACTTCAAATCCACAAAAAGCGACACGGTTAGATTTGTAGATTTATATAGACAACTAGTATGGTGTCCCATGACTTTTGGCATATCCCAAACAAACTCCAAATAGAGTGCTTCTATTCAATATCGATCTGACGCAACTGTCCAATGTACTCTTTCTTAGGTTTGAGACAAACAGCTGTTCAGGTGCAGTTTAACCTGATTTATTACTCAGATATTTACTACACTTAGAAACAGCGCTGTTTTTGCTGCTTATCTGTGCTAAGCTGTTTTCTCTCTAGTTTGTTTGCACACATTTTGCCGTGTTTAGGTTTTACCTGTGTGAAAACAAACCAAACCGAGTAACCAAAAGAACTAAGTAAACAAACTCAAACTATCAACCAATTCATCAACAGGTGTGAAAACACCATTAAAAATGTCCTTCCTCTAAAATCTACTTTTTCTTTCCTGTCAGATAGAAGCTAACAGAGCTAGGAACAGCATGCAGTTCATTCCTGTGTTATTTGTGCGAATAACACATCAGTGTTTATATACTTTACCCAGTAATTCAGAGCTAAGAAACAAATGGTTAGAATTAGTCTATGGAGGAAAAACACCACCAGCCAAGTACAATTGAGATAGGTAGGTGTAAAAACAGTTTAGAACAGTTCTGTTTACACTAGTTAAAAGTAAAAATCCACCCCAGGGACCTGGACCAGGACTACCCACCTCTGTGTGTAACTATAGGTTTAAATAGGATCTCCGGTGGATTTGGTGTTTTAGAGAGACTCTAGGTCAGTGGCTGAACTGCACTCAGCAGGGCATTATTACACATGTTGTAAAGTAACATATGACATTTCAAAGACTGTTATTAGTGTAAAAATGTCTTTATTTTAAAAAAATCTCGTTGCCTCCTGGTGTTGCAGTGCTGTTAGCCAATCACAGGCGATATGTTTTTGCATGTATGAATATTCATTGAGCAAGAGTCAAATCCTATCGTTTCTCCACTCCACTCCTCCACCAGACTAAAGCAGTGTTATACTGGATCACCGGAGCACTTTTTTTTCCACAAAACTAGCTCACATGACATTAATTAATACTAGAGACGCAACTAGACACTTTAAAATGAATAAAAAATTATGTAGTGAGACCTTTAATTAAAGGCATAACCAACTCCGCTCTCTCTCTCGGACTCCGGCTGCTGATGGGGTAGCAGCAGTGGATCAACACCAGCAGATGACATGTCTCTCCAAACCATCACTGATTGGTGGAAACTTTTAAGCTATCAGTGATGGTTTGGAGATGCAGATTTCATTTTCCAGCAGGACTTGGCTTCACACTGCCCGCACTGCCAAAAGCACCAATTGGTCTGCTATAATATTCTAATTTTCTGAGACATTTATTTTTGGGTTTTCATTGGTTGTAAGACATAATTATGAAGAATAAAAGAAATAAACGAAATAAAGGAACTTCTCAATGATATTTAATGAACTTTTTGAGATGCACTAGTATAATGCTAACAGCCAGCCTCAACTGGACTCGACTTGGAACCACAATGCTAACAGACACAGCAGCCAAACTTAACAGTTTTTGTCCCCACTGATGTTCAATGTTCATGGCTACAGCCTTGCTCTGAATGACTTTTTCCACATCTTAATTTCAGTGGATTTTCTCTATATTAAGCTACAGTAAGATAAGAGTCTCCCGTGGTGGGGAGTGAGTGTATTAGAAGGATTACTGGATCCTCGGCGGTGTGTTTACACTGTGAAAGCACACATTTGCAGAAGAGCAGTGTAAGCTGTGTGTGAACGGCTCTCGCTGGAGATGTGTCAGTAAATCAATGGGGACGGCTGTGCCTCAGTTAGCAGAGTGATTGAACATTCCATCACCTTCAGCACACAAAAGCCGTCCGCCACCGTCAACCAGCGCTACACTGCACCGGAGAGAAGAGCCCGGAAACAAAACAGACCGGCCTTCAGTACCTACTGATTATTCACTGCTACCATTATCTGATTAATACTGTATAACATCCTCATTAAAGCCTGAAGTATCGGCAACAGATTAGGACTGTATGAAGAAGATACATATATATTAATGCCAACACCCCGGATGCTGAGTATCATATAGGAATCTGCCCAAGACATGTATGCTAACACTCAAATTACTGAGTATAATATAGGAATCAGCCTACGATGCTTGTGCCAACACCCTGGTTGCTGAGTATAATACAGCAATCTGCCAGAGGCATTTATGCCAACACCCCAATTGCTAAGTATAATATGGGATTCTGCCCGAGACGACTGTGCCAATACCCTGGTTGCTGAGTATAATATGGGAATCAGCCAAAGTCATTTATGCCAACACCCCAATTGCTCAGTATAATATGGGATTTAGCCCAAGATGACTGTACCAACAATACAACTGTGTCAAAACCCCGGTTGCTGAGTATAATATAGGAATCTGCCTGAGCCAACTCTGCTAACACTCTGGTTGCTAAGTATAATATGCTAACTAATCTGAGCCGCTTATATGTTTATAAATATCAACCCAAGCCATTATTGCATGGGAATCAGTCAAATAAGTGCCAACACTCCTGTTGCTGAGTATAATATAGGAATCAGCCCAAAATGCTTGTGCCAACAACCTAGTTGCTAAGTATAATATGGGCATCTGCCTGAGACGACTGTGCCAACACTCCGGATGCTGAGTATAGTATAGGAATCAGCCTGAGATATTTATGTGAAAATATGTGAAATATGGGAATCTGCCTGAGACAACTAGGCCAACACTCCGGTTGCTAAGTATAACATATATATATATATATATAGTATAGTATAACTTATATAAATATGAATATTGGCCTGAGCCATTATAACATGGGAATCAGCCCAAGAAGCTTGTACCAATACCCCGGTTGATAAGTATAATATAGGTATCTGCCCCAGACGACTGTGACAACACAGCAGTTGCAGACTATAATATGAGAATCAGCCCAAGACACTTGTGCCAACACCCCGGTTGCTGAGTATAATATGCTTATTTACCTGAGCCGCTTATATAAATATGAATATCGGCCCGAGCCATTATAACAAGGGAATCAGCCCAAGAAGTTGTATCAATACCCTGGTTTCTGAGTTTAATGAGTGGAAACTTACCAAGCTGCTTGTTCCAACACCGTGGTTGCTGAGTATAATATGATAATTAACCTAAAGCACTTACATGAATATGAATATTTGCCCAAGCCATTATAGCATGGGAATCACCCCAAGAAGTTGTACCAACACCCTGGTTGCTGAGTATAATATAGGAATCTGTCCGAAACAACTGTGCCAACACCCCGGCTGCTAAGTATAATATGGGAATTAGTCCAAGATGCTTGTGCAAACACCCCGATTGCCAAGTATAATATGGGATTTAGCCAATATGACTGTGCCAACACCCCAGTTGCCGGGGTTAATATAGGAATCTGCCCGAACAACTGTGCCAACACCCCAATTGCTGAGTATAGTATGGGAATTGTTCCAAGCCATTTATGCTAACACTCTGGTTGATGAGTATAATATTGGACAACTGGGCCAACACTGCGGTTGCTAAGTATAATATGCTAATTTACCTGAGCCATTTATATAAATATTAATATCAGCCCAAGCCATTTTAAAATGGGACTCGAGAAGTTGTACCAATGACCTGGTATAATATAGGAATTAGTCCAGAATGCTTTTGCAAACACCACGGTTTCCCAGTATTATATGGGATTGAGCCCTTACGACTGTGCCAACACCCCGGTTGCTGAGTATAATATGGGATTGAGCCCTTACGACTGTGCCAACACCACGGTTGCTGAGTATAATATGGGATTTAGCCCATACGACTGTGCCAACACCCCGGTTGCTGAGTATAATATGGGATTTAGCCCATACGACTGTGCCAACACCCCGGTTGCTGAGTATAATTAGGGATTTAGCCCATAAGACTGTGCCAACGCCCCGGTTGCTGAGTATAATATGGGATTTAGGCCATAAGACTGTGCCAACACCCCGGTTGCTAAGTATAATTAGGGATTTAGCCCATACGACTGTGCCAACACCCCGGTTGCTGAGTATAATATGGGATTTAGCCCATACGACTGTACCAACGGCCCGGTTGCTGAGTATAATATGGGATTTAGCCCATACGACTGTGCCAACGCCCCAGTTGCTGAGTATAATAAGGAATTTAGCCCATATGACTGTGTCAACACCCCGGTTGCTGAGTATATTAAGGGATTTAGCCCATACGACTGTGTCAACGCCCTGGTTGCTGAGTATATTAAGGGATTTAGCCCATACGACTGTGTCAACGCCCCGGTTGCTGAGTATATTAAGGGATTTAGCCCATACGACTGTGTCAACGCCCTGGTTGCTGAGTATATTAAGGGATTTAGCCCATACGACTGTGTCAACGCCCCGGTTACTGAGTATATTAAGGGATTTAGCCCATACGACTGTGCCAACACCCCGGTTGCTGAGTATAATATGGGATTGAGCCCTTACGACTGTGCCAACGGCCCGGTTGCTGAGTATAATATGGGATTGAGCCCTTACGACTGTGCCAACGCCCCAGTTGCTGAGTATAATAAGGAATTTAGCCCATATGACTGTGCCAACACTCCGGATGCTGAGTATAATAAGGGATTTAGCCCATACGACTGTGTCAACGCCCTGGTTGCTGAGTATATTAAGGGATTTAGCCCATACGACTGTGTCAACGCCCCGGTTACTGAGTATATTAAGGGATTTAGCCCATACGACTGTGCCAACACCCCGGTTGCTGAGTATAATATGGGATTGAGCCCTTACGACTGTGCCAACGGCCCGGTTGCTGAGTATAATATGGGATTGAGCCCTTACGACTGTGCCAACGCCCCAGTTGCTGAGTATAATAAGGAATTTAGCCCATATGACTGTGCCAACACTCCGGATGCTGAGTATAATAAGGGATTTAGCCCATATGACTGTGTCAACACCCCGGTTGCTGAGTATATTAAGGGATTTAGCCCATACGACTGTGTCAACGCCCCGGTTACTGAGTATATTAAGGGATTTAGCCCATATGACGGTGCCAACACCCCGGTTGCTGAGTATAATATGGGATTGAGCCCTTACGACTGTGCCAACACCCCGGTTGCTGAGTATAATATAGGAATTGGCCTAAGAAACTTGTGCCAAAACCCTGGTTGTCGAGTATAAACCACATTCTGCCCAATTCCACATGCCTGATGCTGAGATCTGGGTGTGATCTGTTTAATCACTCAGTGTTTTCAGAACAGAGCTCTCCAATTTCCTACATTATCTTCCAGCCGCCTGTGTTTCCTCAGCCGTGAGTAAATGGGCCAGGCCCATTTCTTATTCATAGGTAAATGGTGAAATCCATACGCTTATTTTAATGAGGATTGTGTTTTCTCTTTCTGGCCCAGTCTGGGTGGAAGCAGATTGATTTTCATCCTTATCCCAGCAGAACTCATAACGCTCGGAGCTCTGGAGAGAAAAACTCCTCTTCTGAGGAAAGAGAGACGAGTTTCAGAGAGTTTCTGAGTGAGGGCTTAAAGCTTCACAGTTGTTTTTTCCTTCATCTACGAGACGTTCATACTCAAAACTCACTAAGAGGTTTGGAAGTGTAGATGAATATAGATAGGTGGCGCTTTATTAAGAACAAAAACAACAGCATTACTTTAACTGATTAAACTACTATTATTTTTTACTAAGCATATTACTAGATGCACTTCAGTTTTTAAAAGTTCTATTTAATAAGAGCAGCATTCATTTATTAAAGTTAAATTATATGAGTGGTGTCAGTCACTTAAAAATGAATTAAAATTAATAATTTGTTTTTTTTATGCTGCAATTTCACAGTATTTTTGTGAGGAGACAGTAATAATAGTGTAGTGTAGTGTAGTGATCATTTTGTGCTGTATATCTATATTTTATTTCTAAGAGAGAAAAAGAGAGAGAGGGAGACGCAGCGCGAGTGAGAGCTAGAGTGAGAGAGAGAGAGGAGAGAGAGACAGTACAAGCGCCTAACCCTGCGAACACACTGGAAAGTGACCATTCATTTCCTATGGCAGGGCACAATACACTTCATAGTTCATAAAGAGTACACGTACTGTTAAACCCCTAGTACATACTAATCCCCACAAGCTGCTGGTACTCAACATATCAGCCTTTGAATGATGTAGTTACAACTACAGTTTACAACCATAGCGATTATGCACCTTATTCATTAGGTGCCCATGTAAAAACGAAAGTGAGACTGAGGGGGTACGCTCCTAAACCGAAAATTCCTAGGCAGCGAGGGAGCAGCAGAATAACTTACTTTTGTGCAAAAATGTAAGGTTAACAATTTGGTACAATCAAAGAAACTCATAATTTTTAACTTCATGAACATGTTTTGTCAAGAACTTTTCTGTTATTTGTAAAAAGAGCTATAATATGTCATGCACATACTTGGGTGGGAATCTGGGTGTATCTAATGATGGCAGCAGAAGTTGAAAAGTTGAAGATGTTACGGGTTTATTTGTGCGAAATATCTAGAGAATCTTCTCCGCAGTCCTTGTTAATGAAAGCACAGGATATCCTGTGTTTAAAGGCGAGCTGGTGGGCGGAGCTCAGCTCTTTTATCTGCTCTCAGAAACTCAGAGGAACGAGGGATTAGAGAGCAACCAGTTACTTTATTCTCAGTACAGCTGTTTTAAACTCCTCACCCCAGTCTCCATAGATACAGACTGAGCTCATCGCCAGCTCATCACCTCGATTCTACAACAGTACCATCACCAGCCCATCACCAGCCCATCACCAGCTCATCACCAGCTCATCACCACGATTCTACAACAGTACCATCACCAGCCCATCACCAGCTCATCACCAGCTCATCACCAGCTCATCACCACGATTCTACAACAGTACCATCACCAGCCCATCACCAGCTCATCACCAGATCATTACCTCGCTTCTACATCAGTACCATCACCAGCTTATTGCCAGCCCATCACCAGCTTTTCACCAACCCATCACCAGCTCATTACCAGCTCATCACCAGCTCGTATCTCCAGCTCATTACCAGCTCATCACCAGCTCGTATCACCAGCTCATAACCAGCTAATATCACCAGCTCATCACCAGATCATCACCACGATTCTACAACAGTACCATCACCAGCCCATCACCAGCTCATCACCAGATCATTACCTCGCTTCTACATCAGTACCATCACCAGCTTATTGCCAGCCCATCACCAGCTTTTCACCAACCCATCACCAGCTCATTACCAGCTCATCACCAGCTCGTATCTCCAGCTCATTACCAGCTCATCACCAGCTCGTATCACCAGCTCATAACCAGCTAATATCACCAGCTCATCACCAGATCATCACCAGCTCATCACCTGGCTTCTACATCAGTACCATCAACAACTTATCACCAGTTTGTCACCAGCTTATTATCAGTTCATCACCAGCTCATCCCCTCAATTCTACATCAGTACCATCACCAGCCCATCACCAGATTATCACCAGCTCAACACCTCGCTTCTACATCAGTACCATCACCAGCTTATCACCAGCCCATCACCAGCTCGTTACCTCGCTTCTACATCAGTACCATCACCAGCTCATCACCAGCTCATCACCAGCTTATCACCAGTTCATCACCAACCCATATCCACTATGAGGGAATCCATATTCACCATAAAGCCTCTGTTCTGTAGTTACTGTACAAGTGATGAACTGAAGGATACAGGCTGGTTTATTAAGTTTCTGATCTGATGTTCGTTCATAAAGGATATCTGATATTAATCTGATTAATATTCTGTGTGATGATCAGCGGTGGAGCTGGAGTGCAGGGCAGGCTGGGAGTCAGGGGGTAAAGAGAGTATCTCTACTGCTTCTGTTCATTATCACACACTGAGCTTCATCATTAACCCTCATCATCATCATCATCATCATCATCATCATCACCCTGCTGTATAAACCATCAGACACACTCTGACCCCTCCCACTCACACACACACACTCCCCCGCACCTGCCAATCAAACTGACAGACCAATTACAGCCCAACAGCAGCGCCTAGAGAGAGGCCACGGCCTCCGCAACGAGAGGAATCACTCGCCGAGGACTGGAACTGTCCTCATCTCCCAAACCGTGTTCCTGATTCTCCACACGGACTCATCCCACAAACTAATACAGATTCACTCTACACTCCCAACATCCACTTCACTAAAACCCCCTCCACTCTACTCCTACTCACCAGATACTATAAACATCCAGAAACAGAGATTACTCTACTCGTAAAATACAACATTCACAAAAAATCCAAAAAATAAAGATACTGAAAGGGTTTAATAGTCATGCAAAAATAAATGCATGAAATACATTCAATAAAAATGTCAATTTTAGCTAGAGGATGGACAACAGAGAGTCAAACTCAATAGTAGAACCAATCAGGACCAATCGGAATCCATATTATATTGGTAAAATGAGTCCAACCTATTAAAATTAGCTAGAGACAAGGCAAAAGAAAATCAAACTCAATGGCAGAACCAATCAGAATCTATATTTCAGTGGTAAAGGTAGACTAAATGAGTCCAACCTATCAAAATTAGCTGGAGACAAGTCAAAAGAAAAGTCAAACTCAATGGCAGAACCAATCAGAATCTCTATTTCAATGGCAAAAGTGGACAAAAAGGAGTTCAACCTATCAAGATAAGCTGTAGACAAGGCAATAGATGGTCAAACTCAGTGGCAGAACCAATCAGAATGCATATTTCAGTGGTAAAAGTGAACAGAAATGAGTCCAACCTATCAAAATAAGCTGGAGATTGGGGGAAAAAAGTCAGTTTTAAAGTACAAGCCAATCAGAATCTCAATTCTAGGGAGGCGTGGGGCAACAGAGAGTTAAACTCAATGGTAGAACCTCAATTTTAGCTAGGGGTGGGACAACAAATAGTCAGTTTTAGAGGTAAAACCAATCAGAACCTCAATTTTAGCTAGGGGTGGGACAACAAATAGTCAGTTTTAAAGGCAAAACCAATCTGAACCTCAATTTTAGCTAAGAGTGGGGCAAGAAATAGTCAGTTTTAAAGGTAAAACCAATCAGAACCTCAATTTTAGTTAGGGGTGGGACAACAAATAGTCGGTTTTAGAGGTAAAACCAATCAGAACCTCAATTTTAGCTAAGGGTGGGACAACAAATAGTCAGTTTTAGAGGTAAAACCAATCAGAACCTCAATTTTAGCTAGGGGTGGAAGTACAAATAATGAATTTTAGAGATAAAACTAACCAGAACCTTAAATCTAGGGGTTGAAAAAATGGCAGAACCAATGAGATAAAAATCTAAATTTTAGCTGGAGAACTAAACAGAAACTCCTGTTTAACTCTGTACTTCAGCAGAGTGGATTTACTGCTCCTTAATGTCTGACTGGTAAAATTCATACATAAGAAGCACCGGAAAATAAGATATACTGATGATTTTAGGATTTTAGGACAATTAAAGGATTTTAAGTGCATCTTATAGAGTTAAAAACACAGTTACTCCAACAAAAGCAGGATAAACTCCATGTCTGTGGTCAGAAACTGGACGGTACATCAGCAGATGGTCTGCAGTTTCTATAACTGTAGAGGAGCAGGTGGAGATACTGGGCTCAGAGCCAGAGAGGAGAGTTTCTGAATATAGTGGATATTATTATAATCTGCACATCACTGACATTCAGCAGCAGCAGTCCTGTCCCGGCTTTTATTGGAGAAGGACATTTTTAGCTGCTTTCTGCTACTTCAAATGAGACGTTTCCACCGGGAGGATGCTTCCAGACTCTGTGGAGGTTCTGTTCATTAGCAGTGAACTAAAGTATTAAAGCCCTCAAAAAGTGTGTTTTAAATAAAACTGGATATTTCTAAACATTACTAAAGGTATTTTAGAAATAGAATGAAAGCTGACATCTACACCTCCAGATGCAGGAAGAGGGCCACCTGCATCAGGAAGGATCCCACCCACCCAGCACATGCACTTTTTGTCCCGCTTCCCTCAGGACGGAGGCTGCGGAGCATCAAGTGCAAAACAACCAGACTGAGGAACAGCTTCATTCCGGAAGCTGTAAGACTCTTAAACTCCACTTAACAACACACTGCACGGACACAAGGACAATTACTGCACAAACACGGTCACTTTACCCGCACTGAGACACTTTATTTTCTACTGCTCTAATTCATTTCATGCTGCTATAGCACATTTGCACTCTGGACTTGTTGTTGCAACCTGTCTACTCTTTCTATTTATTTCATTTGGGGTATTTATCTTTAACTATTTTGTATATTCTATTTTTATTGTATTCCTTTATTGTACTTTTATCTATATATCTATTTAATAACAGCTCCTGGGTGTAAACTGGATCGTGAGATCACAATTTCGTTCCACCTCATGTACCACATAAGATGCGAATGACAATAAAATCTCCTTGAATCCTTGAATCCTTTAAAGTTGGCCCGCTGTTAAGCAGGTTTTTATAATATGAGATTCAAAGTTTGAACGCTAGGTGTCAGAAACGGGCCAAAGAGTCTAAAAGCAGAGAGAGTGCGCATTTCTAGCGCAGAAAAACGGGCCAAAGAGTCTAAAAGCAGAGAGAGTGCGCATTTCTAGCGCAGAAAAACGGGCCAAAGAGTCAAAAAGCGGAGAGGGTGCGCATTTCTAGCGAAGAAAAACGGGCCAAAGAGTCTAAAAGCGGAGAGGGTGCGCATTTCTAGCGAAGAAAAACGGGCCAAAGAGTCTAAAAGTGGAGAGAGTGCTCAGTTGTAGCGCAAAAAAACAGGCCAAAGAGTCTAAAAGCGGAGAGGGTGCGCAGTTGTTGCGCAGAAAAACGGGCCAAAGAGTCTAAAAGTTGGCGTAATTAAGGAGTTTTTTTTTTGGCGTAATCATGAAATGAAACATCAATTAGAAAAATCTTACTTTACACAACACTGTCAAAGATAAAGATAGTAAGTCAAGTAAAATGGTGTGTACATAAACGTAATCAGGAAAAAGTATTATTTAAAGTGGTTTATTTCATTATTAGTTTTATTACAGAGTCTGTGTGACTTCAAATATATTTCTCCTTCTGGCCCCCAACAAAAAAGGTTTGGACACCCCTGTTGTAGGCTGTAAGAGCAAGCATCATTTTCTAAAATGCTTTCTCTGTGTTGCTATAGCACTTTTGAATTCAAGCAGTTCAGCTTCAAAGTAGAATTATTGTGCAGGGGTGGGTTTCCCGAAAACGATCAATCTTAGCGAATAACGAACGAACTAACGAATGACGTGTGTAAAGAACGAGCCAGTTCTGCGAGTGTTTCCCAAAGAGCTTTGCAACGTGAAAATTAACGAACGAGGTTAAAGAACGTCTTTGTTGACTCCTCCCCCAAAACAGCGTACTCAATCGATCCACAAATATCGATTCAACACTGCCAATATGCAGTATTTATTCACTATTACACCCTAAAAACGTAGAAATGTGTTGTAATTAACAACATTATACTCCTAAAGATACATATGACTAAATAAATACTCGAAAATCCAATCTATTTTAAAACATTAAACTTATTTTTTACATTTTTAAAACTTTTATTGTTGATATATATTATATTAATAGATAGTATACTAATATTATTAATAGTAATATTGATAGTAATATTAATTTATTATTATTATAATTATTAATATTATAAAAATAATATAATAATACATATACGTATGTTCCTGTGTGTGTGTGTGTTTGTGTGTGTATATATATATATATATATATATATATATATATATATATATATATATATAATAAATAATAATAACATTACTGTTCCCTTAAATAGATGTGCTGGTGTATCTTCACAGTGTGAACAAGCAGCTTAGTATCTGTCTCAGCTGAGACTCGTAAAAAGCGCTGCACTATTAAGATACGAACAAACGTGCCAAAGTCAGAGCTCACCTGACTCTTAAAGGGATTAGAAACTGGGCACACTGATTGGTGTATTTCACCCTAAATCCAATTGCATGATCCACAAACTACCGGTGCACTATAGATCAATAAAATAGAGCAATATGAGCTGTCCTTGTCCAAAGCCTGTATTTACTCAGGGACGTAGACCCACAGTGTGGACAGGGTGGAATCTGAAAGCCAGATTTCTCATTCATTAGCATGCAGAGCATCTGTCAGTCATGCTGTTCGGTTGCTTACGTGCAACGCTTCTTCTGCCCCCATAATCCCCCTAGATCCACCCAGTTACACCTTTAATCCCAATTTAAACACAGCGAGAGAATGAGGACATCCTGAGGCATGCTGGTCATTAGGCCGGACCTCAGATCTTGTTCAGTTAAAGCTCTGGTCAGATATGAACCTGGACCTGACCCAGATTGACCTGCAGAATTCCCAAAGCCATTTAACCCCAGATTTAATTAGGGGTGTAAATCATTGGCCTTATTTAGGTTAATTTGACAATACCTCCCTATTCCTTTACTACCGACAATGAAACTGAAACACCTGGTTTTAGAGCACAATAATGTATTGTGGTGACGGACAGTTCTGGTGGAAACAGGAGAGTTGAGGTGCACATTGAATTCTGCCGTGATTTGATCAGCCGTGGTTTTATGTTTTTTGGATACAATCCGGGTTAGCACCCGAACATCCCTTTCAGACAGCTTCCTCTTACAGCATCCACAGTTAATCCTGTTGGATGTGGTTGGTCCTTCTTGGTGGTGTGCTGACATTACCCTGGATACCGTGGCTCTTGATGCATCACAAAGACTTGCTGTCTTGGTAACAGATGCTCCAGCAAGACGTGCACCAACAATTTGTCCTCTTTTGAACTCTGGTATGTCACTAATAATGTTGTGTGCATTGCAATATTTTGAGCAGAACTGAGCTCTTACCCTGCTAATTGAACCTTCACACTCTGCTCTTACTGGTGCAATAATGTGCAATTAATGAAGATTGAACACCAGGCTGCTCCAATTTAGCCATGAAACCTCCCACATTAAAATGACAGGTGTTTCAGTTTCAGTTTGATTGTCCAAGCCCTATAGATGCCAATTATTTTGAAACTCTATGAAAAAAGTCCTTAACGTAACAAACGAGGAACTTTTTCAGCTATCAGACGCCCTTTAATTAACGTTTTTCCAGTTTAGCCCTACCTGACTGCCGCCATTCAGAGCGTCTCAGATCCGTGGACCGGCAAACGTTACGCTAATGCAATTAAGATCCCACAAATTAAATCGGAATTAAGAAGAAGAGCCCTGCCTGTTGCCATGGAGGCGCTCAGCAGATTGTGAACATTGAGATAAAGTGGGAAACATCCATCATTGCCCTGTCGACACAGACCACAAAGCTTCTTAAAGCTCAGCTCGGCTCAGAAAGAAAGAAAAGCAGATGTTAGAAAGCTGGAAGCGACAGAAGACTAACAGCACTCCAAATACAGACTTTAAATTCTTCAAAAAGCTGCACCTGCTGTGAATTATGTCTCGCAAAAAAAGATCAAGCTCTCAGAAGACATGCGTTCAAGAATTGTTGACTTGTAGCATGAAGCTGGAAAGGGTTAAAAAAAAAAGTATCTCTAAAAGCCTTGATGTATATGTGTCCACTGTAAGACAGACAATCTACAAATGGAGAAAGTTCAGCACTGTTACTGAAGCTACTCTCCCTAGGCGTAGTAAAGTCCTGTAAAGGTGACTGTAAGAGCACAGCGCAGAATGATCAATGAGGTGAGGAAGAATCCTCATTGAGATTGTCAGCTAAACACACTGGTTGATTTTTATTTATAAGACACTCTCCGGTCATTTGCCAGAATACATCACTTCATTGATGAATGTAAAAAACAGTAATTATCAGACTCGCTCTAGTGATTGGATCAGCTGCCAGGTTCCAAAAGTTTTTAGTGAACTGGGAAAATCTGCTTTTAGCTACAGAGCAGCAGCAGTGAGCTGAAATTCACTACAGGAAACACTTAAACTAATTATCATTTTAAACTATTAATATCTAACCAACTTCAGACCGCCTATACCTGTTTTACCTAATCTTATTTATTCTTAAGTTTTATTTTTATTTTAGTTCTTCTTTTAGTTTTTTTTTCTTTTTATCTGTTTCCTTATTTTTATTAATTATTATTATTATTATTATTATTATTATTATTTTAAAATACTTTTGTATTATTGCTTTTTAACTTATTTTGATTGTTTTTATTACTTTTATTTTTATTATTATTATTGCTTTTATTTTTTTTAGTTCATTTATTTATTTGTATTTTTATTGTATTATGTAAAAGTTAGTTTTAGCTCATTTCAACTATTTTTTGTTGCGTTAATCTTATTTTCATTTGATCTTAATTTTTTATCAATTAAAATTATTTTTTATTTTATTTTATTCTAATTCTATTTTTATTGATTATCTATTTTTATATTTTATTTACTGTTATTTTAAAACAATTAAATTTAGCTATTATTTTCTCTGTCATGTCAATGCCCTCAATGTACATCCGAGTCAAAAATAAAGGTGGATTGATTGATCAGCTTTATAAGGTAGAGTCACCTGGAATTCAGGCTTTCAGTTAACAGCTGTGCTGAACTCATCAAGAGTTAATGACTTGAAGTTCTTGCCTCTTTTAATGTGTTTGAGAGCATCAGTTAAATTAAAGTTTTGTTAAGTGGTAAAGTTACAGGTATACAGTGAATAGCTTTAGAATCGCACTTAAAACACTTTAATTCTCCCAAAAATCGATGGTGTTCCTTATGTATGAATTTTCCCAATCCGGTATTTAGAAGCAGAGTTTCAGTTAGTTCTCCAGCACAGAGACTCAGGACTGGAGCAGTATTAGCATTAGCTGCTAACTGCGCAAAGCGCTAGCTAGCTCTTTTGCCATTCAGAGTCAAGTATATCTGACTGTACCGCTAGCTAATATCATCCTGGGTTACCTGAACACTGAGGGTTTCTCAGTGTAGCTCTGTTGGATGGTATTTACTAGCGCTAGCAAATACCATCTGCGGCTAGCAGTTAGCCGCTAACGCTAATGCTAATGCTGCTGCACCTTGCCTTAGTGGAAAATCTTTAAATCTAAGCTTACTGTAAATAAATGGAAGCGCTTTACTCACCTAAATAAACAGTTTTCAGGAGAGAAATCTGTGTAGATTAACATCCAGCACTTGTTTGGCTTTAAGTTTACTTAACTTAGCTTAGCTTTACAAGGAAAACATGGTGACACCCCTGTTCCTTACTAGTGTCACATAATGAGTCAGTCTTATAATCCAATGATGTTCTAATGTTCTAACAACTCAACTAAGTGAAGATAAAATGATTTCAGGAAAGAAAAATATGGTCAATCAATTCAAATAGAAGAATTTCAAGAACTTTGACAGTATCCATTAACAACAATGCAGTCACAGCAAAATCTGTCCAAAACAATGTAACGGATGAAACTGGCACTCATCAGAGTGTATTGCAGAGTATTTTGGTTTGTTTAACAGTCAATTTAAGTTACTACATGAAGGCCTGTCACAATAATTACATTATCGATTTATCGTACAATAAATTGACATGACCGCAATAATATTTAATAGTCGTGATATCGTCTATTGTGTTTATTTGTGTGTTTATTCACATATATAACAGTAAACATTTTTAATTTTATCCATTCATAGTAGATGTCCAATGCTTTAATAACTGTGACTCCATACACACAGTGTGGACTGCGGTAGGTGATATAAAAATATATATTTTACAAACTATGATCATTTAATATGTGTTTGTATTTAAAAAAGTATAATTGCTTGGGTATGCTATACTATTGTCATTCTGTCATTAGAATTTAAATTATTTTAAAATGACAATAATATCGGTTATCGCAATAATTCCTGGGATGATATATCGTCCACAAAAAAATATATACATTTTATCGTGACAGGCCTAACTACATGATGATTCCTTATGTCTAATTTGTTTACTTTTGACTGGTTCTTTACTCGTTTTTAAGCTCTCTGAGTTTTTATTTTCTGCTGTTATCTTTCCCTGTAGCGACTCTGATAAAATCTGCACCTGTTTCTCAGCGTTCTGCTGCAGTTTAACAGTAAATATCCTGTTAAATGAGCTCTTTAATCCCCTGCCCTGCAGTAAAACATGCATTAGCATTATCATTGGCTGTCAAAAGCAGTTACATTAATCAGGGCTCTGGTGTGTGTGAGTGGATGGTGGCTTGGCTGCACTGTGTGTGTAGGGTATAGTGAGGAGCTTCTCTGAGCAGATGCAGGTGAACCAGTATACAGTATAATATGTATGAGTTAGAATAGTGTAGAGTGTAGATTGCTGTCGTAAATAACGTTACAGTTCCAAAGGTGTTATAACTGGAAAAGACTCAAAAAAGTAAATGAATAGCAGATGTAAAATGAATACTCGGCGAGAAGTGTGTGGAGTGTAGGTGTATTTATACTGAGGTGCACAGGTGAAATCAATATTCAGGTGATTTGCTTTCTTGAAAGTGCTGTGTGCAGTGTAAGGTGATAGTGTAGTAGTGTTTATTAGCGCAGTAAAACACTAAAATTACAATAAATACGAACAACAGTTGTACAAACAACAATTGTATTTGCTAAGCCACATTTGCTGAGAACATCAAAAACATATACAGTTGCAAAAAAGGGTATGTGAACCTTTTTAAGATTATACTTGTATTTCTGCATAAATTGGTCATTAAATGTGTTTGGATCTTTATCTACGTCACAACAATAGACAAACACAGTCTGCTTAAACTAATAACACACAAAATTAAATTATATATTTGCATGGTTTTATTGAACACAACATGTTAACAGTTGTTCACAGTGAGGGGTGTAAAAAGTATGTGAATCTTTGGATTTAATAACTGGTTGATCCTCCTTTAGCAGCAAAACCTCAACCAATAGTTTCCTGTAGCTGCAGATCAGACCTGCAGAACAGTCAGGAGGAATTCTGGATCATTCCTCTTCACTAAACTGTTTCAGTTCAGCTATAATATTATGGGATATCTGGTGTGAATCTCTCTCTTGAGGTCATGATGCCACAGCATCTCAATTGGAGAGTTGAGGAGGTCAGGACTCTCCAGAAGGCGCTGTGTTTATTCTCTTCTGTTAAAGTCGTTCGGTTGTTGATTTATTTCTATGTTTTGGGTCGTTGTTCTGTTGCATCATCCCTCCTCTGTTGAGCTTCAGTTGGCGGACAGATGATCTTAAGTTTTCCTGCAAAATGTAAACTTGGTAAACTTTGGAATTCATTTTTCTGTTGATGACAACAATCCGTCCAGACCCTGAGACAAAGCAAAGCAAAGCAGCCCCAAACCATGATGCCATGATGCACCCTCCACCATGTTTCACAGTTGGGATGAGGTTTTGATGATGGTTTGATGTGCCTTTTGTCTCCACACGTAGCATTGTGTGTTCCTTCCAAACAACTACATTTGGTTTATAACCAGGATGTTCTGAATGGACTGACGAAATCTCAATTCTTATTTCAGCAGCTGATCTGACATGAAGTCTCAGAACAGCCTGGGGTTTTGAACCACAACTCCAACATGCTGCCAGACACCACATCAATACCAGCTCACTATTCAGGAGTCTGAGGTGAAGGCCAGGAGCTCTCTCGCACCGGGATCAATATACTCCAGCTCTCGCTCCTCACCTCGCCGTCGCGCTGAGCGCCGCCTCCCTCTCAGACCTCTCAGAAAGCCCAGGGGATTGTGGGCCGGCGTAATCAGTTCTGACTCTCGGCAGCACTGTGAGGTAAGCTGCGGCGGCGGCCGTGGCTGTTTTAAAGGGATAAGAGTGGAGTGTGTACCGGGCAGGTGTTCTGTTTACACACCTCTCAGCCTCGAATCAAAAAACACTGCAGTGCTGATGTCTCGCCGTGATCTGTAGCGTTAATCTGTTAGAGACAATCCCGGGAAACCCTTATTGTGAATTGTTCATGTTACATTATATATATACATATATACATTGTATATATATTGCATTTTTCATGCATATCCATACATAAAATATAGACAGAACATGGGCCTTATTGTACAACCTGCGCATCAAAGTAGTAGCATCGAAGTTTAGCAATAAATCTACACTGATGGGCGTGTTTCTTTTGCATCTTGGCGGTGGGAAATACAGGTGCGCCACTGACTCATTAAAACCCTGACAACAGTCAACAGTCAGCCGCCCAATCCTACACATGCAAATAGATACACTGCAGCGTAAATCCAGCTTTTACATCATCAATAAACAGAACAAAGAATAAAATATCATTGCTGTTTCCTTAAAAATGAGCTGCTGGTGTAGCTTCACAGCGTCTCGCAGTTAAGATACGAACTTGCCAAAGTCAGAGCTCACCTGGTTCTTAAAGGGAATGATGACTGGCAATAAACTGATTGGTTTATTTCATGCTACACCCAAAATTAACCACACCCATGATTAATTAATTAAGAGAATTAGTTCATGCCGTTTGCATATTTTTTGCTTTTACATGCTGTAAATATGCCAAAATTAAAAATAAATAAATGAATACGTGTGTAAATAACTTAATGAAAGTAATATGGTGATTAAAATGGTAAAGAATAATTATAATTAATATAAAACAAAAATCTTAATACATTTTTAGTTTCTGTATGTTGCTTTTTATTCATATGTTTATTTATTTACATAACTATTTACTTCTGCATTCATTTATTTCCCGATTTATCTTTTTCTGTTTTTTTCTTGTCCGTATATGATAATGAAGGGGCTGTCCAGCAATGATGTCACAGCGTTTTAGCATTCCTATTGGTTGAACGATGTCAAGATACCCTAAATCCTTTGTAAATGTCTTGCCCTTTTGGCGGTAACTTTGGTAACGTGGAAGATTACTTAATAAAGATCTTTTAGATCGTAATTATCATATGAGGACGAGGAAAAACAGAAATAAATAAATCGGGAAATAAATGAATGCAGAAATAAATAGGCATGTAAATAAATGAACAAATGAATCAAAAGAAAAATGAAACAATGTTAATAAAGAAACGCATGAATAACAATTTGAATTTGAATAACAATTTTAACAATTGAGATATTTATTTTATGTATATTTATTGAGTGATTTACATACGTTTTTATATATTTATTTATTTTTAGTTTTGGCAGTTTTGGGAAACACAGGAGCGCCACTGGCTGATTAAAACCCTGACAACAGTCAACAGTCAGCCGTCCAATCCTATTTGTTTTTAATTTTGGCAGTTTCTCGTGCGCTATAGAACGTTAAAATAGGGTCCTACGTCCTTTGTGGTGCAAAATGTTTGACAGACATTGGTTCCAGTAAATGTCCTTATCAGACACTGTATTTAACTTAATTCAACATGCAACCTCAGTACATACTGTATATATTTATTTTACCCCTCAGGCCATTAAAAAATATACACACCATACACCCGCAGCCTCAGGCAGCTCAGATCTGTACATACATAACATTCTGTTCCAGCTGCATTCATAAAGCGCCGCAGCAGCAGGTGCTCCACAAGATATTACTGCAGAGAGCCAGAAAGGGTCAGTCGATTTGGAATGGGCTCATAAGCTGGTTAATAGCAGCGCTGCTGGTGGGCAGAAGACTGCGCCGGCGCGGTGCAGATAGAGGGTAAGCGTTTATACCTCCTGCTCCGCCGCAGAGAGAAAACCACGAGGACGAGACGAGCAAACTCAGGCTGTTGTTGCTCTTCAGACCTCTATTTCACAACCAATAACCGTGAGAGCAACGTTCACCGCTCCCTCCACCACCTTTCAGACCCTCAGACACATTCTGTGCTGCTCCTGATTCACTAGAAGATACAAATGAGGTCTCTTGTGGAGCATCGCTCGTGCTATTCGCTCTCCATTTATATCAGACACATTTCTAATAGTTAGGAATCTAATGTGCTCGTTTCTGAGACCAATACAGCACACCAAAAGCCTGGGTTGCCAAATATAATGCGTACATCAGCCTGAGACACTTGTACCAACACCTCGGTTGCTGAGTATAATATAGTAATTGGCCTGCACTGCTTGTGTTAACTCTCTGGTTGCCAAGTATAACAAGGGAATCAGCACATGTCAGTTTTGCCTACGCCCCGGCAGCCTTGTGTAATATAGGAATTGACCCGAGGCATATGTTCATTGAATATGCTGGTTTTCGACTATAGTATAGGAATTAAGCTGAGCCACCTCTGCCAACACTCCGGTTGCCAAGTATATAATGGGAATCAGCCTGCGACACTTGTGCCGATACCTCGGCTGCTGAGAATAGTATAGGAATTGGCTTGCACTGCTTGTGCCAACTCTCTGGTTGCCAAGTATAATATGGGAATCAGCACATCAGTTTTGCCCATGCCCCGGTAGCCTTGTGTAATATAGGAATTGTCCCGAAGCATATGTTCATTAAATATGCTGCTTTTCAAAAATATTACAGGAATTGACCCAAGCCACCTCTGCCAACAGCCTGGTTGCCAAATAAATAACTGAAATCAGCTCAAGCGAGTTCTTCCAACTTTCTGGTTGCCGAGTATAATATGGGAATCAGCCTGAGCCACTTGTGCCAGCACCTCGGCTGCTGAATATAATATAGGAATTGGCTTGCACTGCTTGTGCCAACTCTCTGGTTGCCAAGTATAATATGGGAATCAGCACATCAGTTTTGCCCATGCCCCGGTAGCCTTGTGTAATATAGGAATTGGCCCGAGGCATATGTGCAAATACGCTGTCTTTCAACTATACTATAGGAATGTATCCAAGAAGCCACCTCTGCCAACACCCTGGTTGCCAAGTATATAATTGAAATCATCTCAAGCTGTTTTTTTTTCAACTCTCCAGTTCTCTAGTATACTATGGGAATCAGCCTGAGACACTTGTGCCAACACCTCGGATGCTGAGCATAATATAGGAACTAGCATCCAATGCTTGTGCCAACGCTTTGGTTGCCAAGTATAATAGGGGAATCCGTTTTGTCAACACCCCGGTAGCCTTGTGTAATATAGGAATTAGCCCGAGCCACCTCTCCTAACACCCCAGATGCCAAGTATATAACTGGAATCAGCTCAAGCTGTTTTTTCCAACTCTCCGGTTGCCGAGTATAATATGGGAATCGTCCTGAGACGCTTTTGGCAACACCCCGGCTGCTGAGTATAATATAGTAATTGGCCTGCACTGCTTGTGCCAACTCACTGGTTGCCAAATAAAAGGAATTGGCCCAAGTCACCTCTCCTAACACCCCGGATGCCAAGTATATAATTGAAATCAGCCCAAGCTGCCTGCATCAACACGCTGTTTGTTGTATAATACTGTGCCAACACCCCGGATGCTGACTATAATACGCAAATCAGCCCAAGCTGCTTATGCCAACACCCTGGTTGTTGAGTTTAATATTGGAATTGATGAGACTCAGTCGATGCATCTGAAGATTCTTCATGCTCTCCTAGAGAATACTCTTCAGAATCAGCCATAAAAACCCTTCAGATCTTCTCTCCATCCTCACTGAGCGAGAACTCCCCGTCAGAAACGTCCTTCAGCCGCCGGCAGACGCAGTTATATAATCAGCTTTCCTGCATACGATAGATCTGCAGATTCGGACTGTATATATTGAACTGCGGGCTGTAATTGACAGTTGTTTTTATTATCAAACTGCAGCAGGACTGAGGAGCAGGACTGAGGAGCATTCCTGCGAGAGCAGATACGCAGCAGGGCGTTAGCGCCGCGGGCTAGCTACAGTACCTCCACTGATTCTGCCAGAGCCTGGAGTGAAAGTGACAACACCTGCTTCTCCTGGCTCTTCATACCCGCTGAGGGCTGGAGCTCCTCCTGAGTGGCGGATGTTCGACCACGTCACCTTTGATTTGCTGGACGGAGGGACGAGCGCTGGTTTTGTTGAAGCGTGGCGCCAGTTTGGACTGGGAGGATGATGGATGGGGAGTGTCTGGAGGAACATCCCACAGACGTGTACGGTTTTTGTATGTGTGTGTACTTTAAGTGTGAGTCTGTGCTTGTTTTGGTATATTTTAAAGACAAAAATGCTGAGAAAGTCCCAAAATATTAGAGAAAATGGGAATAACCTTTCACATTTGGAATATCTAATGGTTATCTTCACAAAAAGCAAACTCGGAACTCAGAAACTGTTGAATTATCTTCACAAATGCTTTTTAAAACTGTTATAGAGATGAGGATTTCATTTTTCAGCAGGACTTGGCACACTGCCAAAAGTAACAATTGATCTTATATAGTATTCTAATTTTCTGAGACACTGATTTTTGGGTTTTTATTGGCTGTAAGCTTCATAATCATCAACAATAAAAGAAAAAAACGCTTAAAATAGATCACTCTGTATGTAATATATATACAGCTCTGGAAAAAAAAGAGAGTGCATTTAAAAATGATGAGTTTCTTTTATTTCACCAAATTCCAAACCTCTGGAATATAATCAAGAGGAAGATGGATGATCACAAACCATCAAACCACCAAACTGAACTGCTTGAATATTTACACCAGGAGTAAAGCAGCATAAAGTTATCCAAAAGCAGTGTGTAAGACTGGTGGAGGAGGAGAACATGATGCCAAGATGCATAAAAAAAATGATAAAAAACCATCAGGGTTATTCCACCAAATATTGATTATTTCTAAACTCTTAAAACTTTATGATTATGAACTTGTTTTATTTGCATTCTCATTTCTCTTTAATTTTCTGCAGATAAATGCTCTAAATTACAATATTTTATGTGGAATTTGGGAGAAATGTTGTCTGTAGTTTATAGAATAAAACAACAATGTTAATTTTACTCAAACATAAACCTATAAATGGCAAAATCAGAGAAACTGATTCAGAAACTGAAGTGATTTCTTATTTTTTTCCAGAGCTGATACGTAAAATAAAAGTAATCGTAAGAAACACTGTGTTTTTGAGTTGCATCGACTGAGAACCTGAGCACCTCACCTCAGTCTATCTGCATAAACACAGCGGCTGAGAGGAACAGAGCGCGCTCAGAATAATAATGAAATAGTGAATCGAGCTTTAGAAGTTTCTTAATGAGTTTTATAACACAATTAGTTTAGTCACTCCTACAACACGCACTGGGGAACACCAGGCCCGCGCTGAGGAGCTCGCTGTTCATCATGTTCCTGAAGCTGCTCAGCTTCCTGCTGGTGTGTCTGAAAGGAAAAATATGGAAGAAATGACAGCAGGTGTGTGAAATGGCAACCGCAGCTCAATTTTATACAGTAGAGAGAGGTGTCTGCACTACCCGTGGGTTGCCAGGTTGGGAAAACACGAACCTATACAAACAAGCGCAAAAAATATTGAAAAAAATATTGAGATCGCTTCCGATCATAATTTTGGATACATTATCGATAAGTGGCATTTTTTTTAAGCACTGAAACAGGCTCATCAACCAATACGACTTAATTTTTTCCATGTGCTGACACCAATAAATCCATAATTCTTGATATTTTATCTTTCTCATTAACCAAGATTTTGTGAAATATTGTAGATAATTGTCAGCAAGTGTGTGAAATGGCAACCGCAGCTCAATTTCATACAGTAGAGAGAGCTGTCTGCCCTGCCCATGGGTTGCCAGGTTGGGATAACACTAACCTATACAAACAAGCGCAAAAAATATCGAGATTGCACTAAAAGTATTATCGCTTCCGATCATATTTTTGGATACATTATCGATATGTGGCGTCAAATATGGACAATTTTATTAAAACATAGGCTCACCAACTAAAACGATTTAATAACTACATGTGGTGACACCAATAAATCCATAATTCTTGATATGGATTCTTGATTCTTGGAGTATTTTATCCTCCAAGATTTACAGTATACAGGAGAGAGAGTTGTCTGCCGTGCTCATGGGTTGCCAGGTTGGGAGCACATAACCCTCCAAGAACAAGCTCTAAAAAATCAATTTTGCACTAAAAGTATTATCGTTTTCGATCATAGTTTGTGATACATTTTCGATATGTGATGTCAAACATGAAAACTTTTATTGAAACATAGGTTTACCAACCAATACGACTTCATTTCTACATGTGCTGACACCAATAAATCCATAATTCTTGATATTTGCTTAATTAGTAGTATTTTATCCTCCTCATTGACCAATATTTTATGAAATATTGTAGATAATTGTCAGCAAGTGTGTGAAATGGCAACCGCAAATCAATTTCATACAGTAGAGAGAGCTGTCTGTCCTGCCCATGGGTTGCCAGGTTGGCATAAAAAGTATCTACATGAACAAGCTCTAAAAAAAATAATAAATAAATTTTGCACTAAAAGTATTATCGTTTTCGATAATATTTTGCGACACGCTATCGATAAGTGGCATCAAATATGGACTTTTTTTAACGTTGAAACATAGGCTCACCGACCAATACGACTTAATTTCTACATGTGGTGACACCAATAAATCCTGATTCTTGAAGTTTGCTTATTTAGTAGCATTTTATCCTGTTCAGTAACACAGATGCCATGAAGTATTTCATTTTTATAACTGTCTTGAAATATATCGAGTATCACCGCTAACCTTAGCTGAAGGAGACAATTAAAATGCTCAGAATTCGTCTTGTAGTCCTTCTGGGATTTGCTGCCTTGTTAACCCAATTGCACCAACTCAAATGTGGAAATTATTAAATGATTCGACTTAAAATGCCCTTCCTATTATAAGTTTAGCTGAAGCTCAGTGCTGTTACCTGTTAGGGACAAAAAATAGAAACAAAACATTTGTCTTGTAGTTCTTCTGGGTACATATTAATATATTACTTAGGGAAGGTTAGCTAACTTTGGCGGATGTATTAAATACAGAGTGATTTATTTTAAGCTTTTATTGTTGATGATTATGGATTACAGCCAATGAAAACCCAAAAATCAGAGTCTCAGAAAATTAGAATATTATGTAATAAGACCAATTGGTACTTTTGGCTACAGTGTGGGCAGTGTGAAGCCAAGTCCTGCTGGAAAATGAAATCTGCATCTCTATAAAAGTTGTCAGTAGCAGAGGGAAGCTGTAAGATATGAAGTGCTGTAAGATTTTGTGGGAAAACAAAACTGCACTGACTTTAGACTTGATAATAAAACACAGTGGATCAACACCAGCAGATGACAGACATGACTCTCCAAACCATCACTGATTGGTGGAAACTTCACACTAGACCTCGAGCAGTTTGGACTGTGTGTCTCTCCACTCTTCCTCCAGACTCTGATTTCTCCCTTGATTTACTTTAAATGAAATGTAAAATTTACTGATGATCAGTGATGGTTTGGAGAGACATGTCTGTCATCTGCTGGTGTTGATCCACTGTGTTTTATTATCAAGTCTAAAGTCAGTGCAGTTTTGTTTTCCCGCATAATCTTACAGCACTTCATGCTTCCCTGCATTTCATTTTCCAGCAGGACTTGGCTTCACACTGCCCACACTGCTTACCAAAAGTACCAATAGGTCTTATATATAATATTCTAATTTTCTGAGACACTGATTTTTGGGTTTTCATTGTCTGTAAGCCAAAATAATCCAAAATGTTCATAAAATGAATAGCTAACAGTTAACACAGAACATATCGTAGAGTCTGGTCTTTTAAAACACGCAAGATAAACAGACGTTTTTTTTTTATCTGTTCTTCAGAAGACGGAGTTGAACCATTTGATGGAATACGCAGAAAAAATCTTCAAAAGCTTTGAAGCATAAAGGAAAACAGCAGCGAATGCAGAGAGTTGAGTCAGATCTTTAAAGAGATGAATGAGCTCTGATTGTGAAAGCTCGATGTGATTACAGTATTTATTTATTTATTTTTATTTCAGAAAATAAGGTTTTAATAAAAATGCGACTGATGCACAAGTCTGTGCTTGGAGCTCCCAATGTACACCATCATCATCATCACTATCATCACCACCATCTTCTTCTTCTTCTTTGCCTTCATTGAGTCGATTCCTGTGAGGCACATCAAAGCGATTGGCTGTTATGTAATCCTCTGCTCCACCCCCGGAATCAGACGAGGGTTTTGAGCTTCTGACAGAATCTCTCGCTTTTATTCTCCCCCTCTCTCTCTCTCTCTCTCTCTCTCTCTCTTTCTTCTTTCTTTCTTCCACTCTGTAGTCATGCCGGCGATGGCGGTGGTCTCTGGAGACCCCTATCACAGCCTAGAGACCGCCGTATTTAAATGAACAGAGGAGAAAGACCGGCCTTAACCAAGTCGGCCTCGCCGCCAGAAGAGCCGATTTCAATCACGCTGCGCCGCGGCGGCTCTGAGACGCCAGGCTGTTACACGTGAACGATGGTGAGGTGTGGCACTCTAATGCAGAACTACGAGATCTGACTCCTGCAATAATGAGTGTGTGACTGGAAGGATCCGGCTTTGAAGAAAAGTTGCGCCCCGCTCGCTTTCATCACAGGCTTACGGAGGAGAAATCAAAGGTGGAGAGAAAGTAGGACGAGAAAGAGAGTGACGTAAATGTCGATGGTCCATCCCAGAAGCCTCGGAGCCCGGAGATGTCATCACTATCGCTTGTAGATATACATTAGTTTGCACAAAGCCTGAATTAGATGTATTAGTATAAAGCATGCAACCACTGGAAAATAGTTTGGTGGAGGGGGGATAATTAGTGCGGGGCTGTTTTTAAGGAGTTGAGTTTAGCCCCTAAGTTCCAGTGAAAGAAACTCAGATGTAGTGGTATAAAGCATGTCACCACTGGACTCGGTTTAAAGCGGTTTAAAACATTTGTCGTTTGTCCAGTGTAAAGTTTGGTGGAGGGGGGATTATTAGTTCCATTGAATGGAACTCAGATTAGGGTAAGGGTTTAAAAGGGTTTGGAGGGTTTACCGTTTATCAAGTCTAAAGTTTGGTGGAGGGGGGATTATTAGTTCCAGTAAAAAGAACTAACTAAATAATGGTATAAAGCATGTCACCACTGGACTCTAGAACATTGTAGACGTTTTTTTTTGGCGATTTAATGGATAAATTTGGGTTTAAAGGGTTTGGAGGGTTTACCGTTTATCAAGTGTAAAGTTTGGTGGAGGGGGGATTATTAGTTTCAGTGAAAGGAACTAACTAAATAGTGGTATAAAGCATGCCACCACTGGTAAACAGTTGGGTGGAGGGGGGGTAATTAGTGCGGGGCTGTTTTTCAGGAGTTTGGCTCCTAAGTTCCAATGAAAGAAACTCAGATGTAGTGGTGTAAAGCATGCAACCACTGGACTCTAGAAAAGTGGAGATGGACGAGTTTGGGTTTGAAGAGTTTGGAGGGTTTGGAGGGTTTGGCGTTTGTCAAGTGTAAAGTTTGGTGGAGGGGGATTAATATTTCCATTATTAGTTCCAGTGAAAGAAACTCAGATGTAGTGGTATAAAGCATGCAACCACTGGACTCTAGTTTGGTGAAGGGGGGATAATTAGTGTGGGGTTGTTTTTCAGGAGTTTGGCTCCTAAGTTCCAATGAAAGCAAAAGAATCTTCAAAAGCTCTGAAACATAAAGGAAAACAGCAGCGAATCCAGAGAATTCAGTCAGATCTTTAAAGAGATGAATGAGCTCTGATTGTGAACGTCTGCTCTGGTTACAGTATTTATTTCTTTTTTTTATTTCTTTCAGAAAATAAGGTTTCAATAAAAATGCGGCTGATGTGCGAATCTCGAGTCGTGAGTCTGTGCCTCGGAGCTCCCAAATTATTTGTTTACTTTCTTTTGAATATGAAAACGCGTGATGTGTGCCAGCCGTGTATAATCACCATCATCATCATCACAATCATCACGATCATCATCATCATCATCATCATCGCCATCTTTTTCTTCTTCACCTTCATTGAGTCGATTCCTGTGATGCACATCAAAGCGACTGGCTGTTATGTAATCCCCTGCTCCACTGCCGGAAAGAAAAGGAACTCAGATGTAGTGGTATAAAGCATGCCACAGCTGGATACAAGTTTGGTGGAGGGGGGATAATTAGTGCGGGCTTGTTTTTAAAGAGTTGAGTTTGGTCCTTTAGTTTTAATGAAAGGAACTCAGATGTAGTGGTATACAGCATGCAACCACTGGAAAATAGTTTGGTAGAAGGGGGATCATTTTTGTGAGGATGTTTTTTAGAAGTTAAGTTCGGCCCCCTTCGATGGATTGGCGGCCTGTCCAGGGTGTATCCGCCCGATGCCGGCTGGGATAGGCTCCTGCCTCCTCCCCCCACCCGCGACCCTTAACGGATAAATCAGTTGACGATGAGTGGGTGAGTGAGTTCCACCCCTTAGTTCCAATGAAAGAAACTCAAATGTAGTTTTGGTTTAGAGGGTTTGCCGTTTGTCATGTGTAAAGTTTGGTGGAGGGGGGATTATTAGTTCCAGTGAAAGAGAACTAGTGGTATGAAGCACCACTGGACTCTAGAACATTGTAGACGTGTTATATTTTTTATTTTCTGTCAATCCGTTGAACGACTTTGGGTTTGGAGAGTTTGGCATTTGCCAGAAAGTTTGGTGGAGGGGGGATAATTAGTGTGGGGTTGTTTTTTAGGAGTTTGGCTCCTAAATTGTAATGAAAGAAACTCAGATTTAGTGGTGTAAATCATGCAACCACTGGACACAATTTTGGTAGAGGGGGGATAATTAGTGCAGGTTGTTTTTCAGGAGGCCTCAGCCTCTTAGTTCTAGTGTTCTAGGTAGCAGAAGTTAAAGGTTTCATTCCATCATTTTTAAATACATTTTAAAATGTCTAATTGTGTCTCTAGTATGAATGAATGCCATGTGAGCATTTCGTTTTATGTAAAAAAAAGGTGTTTCTTTTTAGCCCTGCTTTAGATCACTGGATTAGTGGTCTCTGAAGAAATACAGGATTTCGGCTCTTACTTATAAATATTCATACATGCAAATATATCGCCTGTGATTGGCTAACAGCACTGCAGCATCAGAGAACGCCTACCTGCCTAGTCAATTTTACAGCTCTAAAACTCAAAGGACAAAATGTTTTCAGAGATACTTTAGCCTTAGTTATAAAGATACAGCACTGAGTGCTAGATAACTATTTAACACTTAAACTTTACTTAACCTCAGACTCAAGCAGCTAAAATCTGATGCAAACGGCGGCCGCTTTGACCGGTGTTCTGTCGAGTTGAGCTGCCTTGTAAAACAGCGCTTCACTAGTGTATATTTAAGGTCTCTGTAAAATGTAGAATCAACCGGAGATCCGATTTAAACCTACAGTTACTTACACAAGACAGCTAACGCTAACTAGCTCTGCAAACAGAAGCTGTAAACAGAGCTGTAGCCTGGGTTCTGCTCCGCCTGTGGGCGGTCCTGAGCTGAGTTGGGCGAGGCCATGAACTCGACACCTTAAACGTCTCTCTAATCAACTCGTATTTACGAGGATTCTCTTTTACAAGCTACTGCTGACAATGGAGGCTGAGGAAGAGTTTCATGTGCAGCATTATCTACAACTCAGAGAGACCAACTGTATTTTTGTAGCAAACAACTGCAACCCTCTATAGTGAGTTTAAAAAAGCAGTACCGCCTGAGACTTTGAGGATTTTAACATCAGCATCAACAAATAAGCCTCAAACAGCAGTTGCAGCAGCAGTGCTGAGTTGTTATCTGGTTATTGAACAGCTTGCCTCTCTGAGTAATTGATAAAGCTGCTGGTCCAACAATCCAGCCGAGATTACAGATACAATTCACACTCCTACTGAGTTCAGAACTCTATAACACAAGCTTTAAACCATATATATTTATCCATATATATATATATACATATATACAGCCCAGCTCACTCACAATCACACCCGCAGCCGATTATCCTGCTATTGGTATTCAGAGCAGCTGCCGTCTCTACAGACTCCCTCCAACACAACTTACGCTCTTTAAAAACACTACTGCAACTGCTTTTCACTCCAGCGGATAAACCACAGCAGACAGGAAACGCATCACACCGCCCCACCAGATCATTATATAACAATGTAGATCATGGATAATACATACACAGCTCTGGAAATAGCCCAAAAATGAGGTCTATACCACCGATACCATGCTTTTTAAATCATATATAACCCTAAATCAGTGCTAGCCGGGGTTAGCAGCAGGCTACATGTCAATAATAGCATGGTTAAATCATGCAAGTGGCTAATGCTGCTCCAGTAGTGCTAGTCGGGGTTAGCAGCAGGCTACAGACTGATATACTCACCTCTGAATGGTGAAAGACCTAGAGCTTTGCGTGGTTAGTAGCTAATGCTCATGCTGCTCCAGCATTGCTAGTCGGGTTTAGCAACAGTCCATAATACTTGCCTCTGAATGGTGAAAGACCTAGCACTTAGCGTGGTTAGCAGCTAATGCTACAGCTGCTCCAGCAGTGCTAGCCAGGGTTAGCAGCAGGCTACAGTATAATATACTCACTTCTGAATGGTGAAAGAGCTATCACGGTTAGCATGGTTAGTGGCTAATGCTCATGCTGATCCAGCAGTGCAAATCGGGCTTAGCAACAGTCTATTATACTCGCCTCTGAATGGTGAAAGAGCTAGCGCTTAGCTTGGTTAGCAGCTAATGCTGCTCCAGCAGTCCTAGCCAGGGTTAGCAGCAGGCTACACACTGATAATACTCACTTCTGAACAGCAAAGGAGCTAGCACGGTTAGCGTGGTTAATGCTAATCTTGCACCAGCAGTACTAGCAGTGATTAGCAGCAGACTACAGTCCGATAATACTCACATCTGAAAGGCAAAAAGAGCTAGAGCTTTGCATGGTTAGTAGCTAATGCTCATGCTGCTCCAGCAGTGCTAGTCCGGTTTAGCAACAGTCCATTATACTCACCTCTGAATGTTAAAAGACCTAGCACTTTGTGTGGTTAGCAGCATATGCTAATGCTGCTCCAGCAGTGCTGGCCGGGGTTAGCAGCATGCTACAAGCTAATAATAATGACCTCTGAACTGAGAAAGAGCTATCACGGTTAGTGGCGTGGTTAGCAGCTTATGCGAATGCTGCTCCAGCAGCGCTAGCCGGGGTTAGCTGCAGGGAACAGGCCGATAATACTCACCTCTGAAGGACAAAAGAGCTAGCCCGGTAAGCATGGTTAGTGGCTAATGCTCATACTGCTCCAGCAGTGCTAGCCAGCGTTAGTAACAACAGCTAATAATCAGCTACAGGCTGATAATACTCACCTCTAAACAGAGAAAGAGTTAGCGCTTAGCACGGTTAGCAGCTAATGCTAATACTGCACCAGTCTCAATGCTGGAGAACTAAACTGAAACTTCACTGCTCCTCAATACCTGACTGGTAAAATTCATATCTAAGGTGCACTGATGATTTTTGGGAAAATTAAAGGATTTTAAGGTAAAAAAGGGTCAATATACAGAAATACAATCAGTCAATGAATCAATAAATCAATCTTTATTTTGACTCAAAGCACATGTTCAATGTAGCCAAGTATTTACAAAAACAGGGATTGAGATGACAAAGAAAATAATAACTACTAAATTTTAATTATTTATAAATTAAGAGAAATTTAAATAACAGTGAATAAAAGATAAAAATAGATAAAACTTCAAGTTTAATTGATAAGAAATTGATAGAAAAAGAAGATAATAAGAGAGTAATTAAAGTAAAAACAGTAAAAATTACACTAAAACTAATTTACCTAAGAGCAAGAGAACGCTCGCTATGTCATTGAATACAGCGTGGCAATACTTCGCCACGTCCAAACACAAGATACTGTCAGATGCATGCTGGGAATTGTAGTTCTAGAGAGAAGCATGTCCATTGACAGCAAGGCTAAAAACTTTTTGAGTTTGGGGCTACAGTGTCAGTGTCAATGTGAGGCCCTGATTAACATAAAGAGCTACCAAACTTCCATTAAACCATCAAAAAACTCCCATTAAAACTTTACTGATTAAAAACTTCCCATCAATTCATTCATTATCAGCCTTCCTACAGCCGACCTCCAATCAGAATCACTGTTAAATATTAAATATATCTAATGAAACCAGTCAGCAGAATGAAAATTAAACACACTGAGCGAGGAGACAAAGCAGTTTAATTCCCTCGGGAGTGTGTAGAAGTGTGTGAGTGTGTGTGTGTGTGTGTGTGAGTGTGTGTGTGTGTGTTAGTGTGTGTGTAGTGCTTCAGAAAGACCCTTATCGCCCCCGTCTTTATAAACACAGTGAGAAATGCTGCTTCTAAAGCATTTCGGGTGGCATTCATTAATGGAGCAGTAAATGGGGTCCATCTAGATCAGCGGCGCTGCGCAGATGTGTGTGTGTGTGTGTGTGTGTATAAGAGAGTGTGTGTGTGTGTGTGTGTGTATAAGAGTGTGTATAAGAGTGTGTGTGTGTGCAGTCAGCGAGCTGATTAGTGCAGTTAATAGAGACCCACTCTGTTCGTTTCTCATTTCTGTTTAGAATCGCACTGAAATAATGCAGCACAGATAAACCCCCCCCCAACAATTAAACACTGATATACCGATACTAGAAAAATATCTCAATACTTCATCATTAAAAAGAACATTACCTCATGTATTTACTACCGATACTTTAACCCAATCAGTATACCAATACTAGAAAAGTATCTCAATACTTCATCATTTAAAACGATACAATACCTCATTTATTTAGTACCGATACTTTAATCCAATCAGTATACCGATACTAGAAAAGTATCTCAATACTTCATCATTTAAAACGATACAATACCTCATTTATTTAGTACCGATACTTTAACCCATTCAGTATACCGATACTAGAAAAGTATCTCAATACTTCATCATTTAAAACGATACAATACCTCATTTATTTAGTACCGATACTTTAATCCAATCAGTATACCGATACTAGAAAAGTATCTCAATACTTCATCATTTAAAACGATACAATACCTCATTTATTTAGTACCGATACTTTAATCCAATCAGTATACCAATACTAGAAAAGTATCTCAATACTTCATCATTAAAAACGATACAATACCTCATTTATTTAGTACCGATACTTTAATCCAATCAGTATACCAATACTAGAAAAGTATCTCAATACTTCATCATTTAAAACGATACAATACCTCATTTATTTAGTACCGATACTTTAATCCAATCAGTATACCGATACTAGAAAAGTATCTCAATACTTCATCATTTAAAACGATACAATACCTCATTTATTTAGTACAGATACTTTAACCCAATCAGTTTACCGATACTAGAAAAAATATCTCAATACTTCATCATTAAAAACGATACAATACCTCATTTATTTAGTACTGATACTTTAACCCAATCAGTATACCGATACTAAAAAGTATCTTAATACTTCATAATTAAAAATAGCACAATACCCCATTGATTTAGTATCGATACTTTAACCCAATCAGTTTACCGATACTAGAAAAGTATCTCAATACTTTATACACTAAAAAAGGTACAATACTTATTTATTTAGTACCGATACTTTAACCCAATCAGTATACCAATACTAAAAAGTATCTTAATACTTCATAATTAAAAACAGTACAATACCTCATTTATTTAGTACCGATACTTTAACCCAATTGGTATACCAATACTAGAAAAATAAGCTCAATACTTCATACATTCAACACATTGCAAATGTTCTTTTTTCAACAGTATAGATAGATAGATAGATAGATAGATAGATAGATAGATAGATACTTTATTGATCCCCGAGAAGAAATTCTAGAAATGTATGTATTGCGATATTAAAAAATGCAGGGTCTATGACATCACTAGCCCCGCCCACACCTGTGTGCTGTCTCACATCTGGACCAATCAAGAGCTGAGTCAGCACCGAGCTCAACAGGCGTTTAAATGGCTTTTTAAAAGGTGAATAAGAGCGTTTGTTTTTCTGGGATTAAAAGTGTGAATTCAGCTCTAACTGGAAATATCTGCGCCGCAAAACTGTGCTTCTCAGGCAGCAGCAGCCTGTCACTCACACAGACACAGAGACATCGCTGTGTATCTGTTAATGAAATCTGATTTCTTCATATATTGTGCAATTTTTGTAAAATCTATAATAATAAAAGCCTTAATTTAAAGACTTAATGTTTTATATTATGTGTACTCCTAACAGTAAAGTCAAAAACTTATATAAAAGTATATAAAAAAAACACTTTTAAAAAATACTGTGATATACAATTTTGATCATACCGCCCAGCATAACCTGCAAGCATATCCAATCTGAGCATGTTAGATCAGCATTATGAACAATTAGGTTGACCAGCATTACCAAGCCTAGAGACAGTTACTCCAACAAAAGCAGGATAAATCGTTTTAATTCTCTGATTTCAGGAGAAACACTGGATGAGCAGGTGTTGTGTTAATTCTGATGGAGTTATATTGTGTGATATCTGTAGAGATAAAGCACTGATCCTCCTGCCAGAGGAAATGACCTACTTTACTACACTCTGCATTTTAATCATTAATAATTACTAACATATACCACGCTGTTATACTGAGAGAGCTCTGGAGTCCAACCAGAGCTTTATATCACTCAGCTGGAGCACATAAAACACAAGCCTTACTTTACAAACCTTTATTAACAAGTCTCAATAACACACCTAGCAACACCACAGCAACCACCAAGCAATCACTTAGCAACAACACAGCAACCACCAAGCAATCACTTAGCAACAACACAGCAACCACCAAGCAATCACTTAGCAACACCACAGCAGCCTGGGATAGACACCATGGTGACCACCTTACAATCCCTCAGCAGCACTACAGCAGCCACCTGGGATAAATATTATGGGGACCACCTTACAATCCCTCAGCAACACCACAGCAACCACCTAGCAATCACTTAGCAACACCACAGCAACCACCTAGCAATCACTTATCAACACCACAGCAGCCACTTGGGATAGATACCATGGTGACCACCTAACAATCACTTAGCAACACCACAGAAACCACCTAGCAACCACTTGGCAACAACACAGCAACCACCAAGCAATCACTTGGCGACAACACAGCAACCACCAAGCAATCACTTAGCAACAACACAGCAACCACCAAGCAATCACTTAGCGACACCACAGCAGCCATCTGGGATAGATACCATGGTGACCACCCTACAATCACTTAGCAACACCACAGAAACCACCTAGGATTCACTTGGCAACAACACAGCAACCACCAAGCAATCACTTAGCAACAACACAGCAACCACCAAGCAATCACTTAGCAACAACACAGCAACCACCAAGCAATCACTTAGCAACAACACAGCAACCACCAAGCAATCACTTAGTAACACCACAGCAACCACTTGGCAATCACTTAGCAACCACCAAGCAATCACTTAGCAACAACACAGCAACCAACCAGTAATACCACAGCAGCCACCTGGGATAGACACCATGGTGACCACCTTGCAACATCATAGCAACACCAGCGAAAACCACCTAGCAACCACTTGGCAACCCTGTAGCAGCCACCTGGATAGATACCATGGTGACCACCTCACCACATCATAGCAACACCACAGCCATCACTTAGCAAGCCTACAGCAGCCAGCTGGGATTCCATGGTAAACACCTCACAATCATTTAGCCACCCAATAGCAGCCACATGGGATAGCATGGTGACCACCTCACAACATCATAGCAACACCACCTAAACCACCAAGCAATCACATAGTGACGCCATAGCAGCCACCTAGCAACATAAGCCACCACCTCGCAATCACTTAGCATCCCAATAGCAGCCACCACACTACATCATTGCAACACCAATGTAAACCACCCTGCAACAACTTAGCAACTCCATAGCAGCCACCTAGAATACCATGGTGACCACCTCACAACATCATTGCAGCACCACGGTAAACCACCAAGCAAATATTTAGCAACCCACAGCAACCACCTGGAATAGACACCATGTTGTTCACCTCGCAACAGCAAAGCAACACCACAGCAAAGCACCTAGCAACCACTTGGCAACCCTGTAGCAGCCACCTGGATAGATACCATGGTGACCACCTCACCACATCATATCAACACCACAGCCATCACTTAGCAAGCCTACAGCAGCCAGCTGGGATTCCATGGTAAACACCTCACAATCATTTAGCCACCCAATAGCAGCCACATGGGATAGCATGGTGACCACCTTACAACATCATAGCAACACCACTGAAACCACCTAGCAATCACATTGGGACCACCCTGCAACAACTTAGCAGCTCCATAGCAGCCACCAAGCAACATAAGCCACCACCTCACAATCACTTAGCATCCCAATAGCAGCCACCACACTACATCATTGCAACACCAATGTAAACCACCCCGCAACAACTTAGCAACTCCATAGCAGCCACCTAGAATACCATGGTGACCACCTCACAACATCATTGCAACACCACGGTAAACCACCAAGCAAATATTTAGTAACCCACAGCAACCACCTGGGATAGACACCATGTTGATTACCTCGCTACATTATAGCAACACCACAGCAAAGCACCTAGCAATAACTTAGCAACAACACAGCAACCACCAAGCAATCACTTAGCAACAACACAGCAACCACCAAGCAATCACTTAGCAACACCACAGCAACCACCTAGCAACCACTTGGCAACAACACAGCAACCACCAAGCAATCACTTAGCAACACCACAGCAATCACCAAGCAATCACTTAGCAACACCACAGCAACCACCTAGCAACCACTTGGCAACAACACAGCAACCACCCAGCAATCACTTAGCAACACCACAGCAACCACCCAGCAATCACCTAGCAACACCACAGCAGCCACCTGGGATAGATGCCATGATGACCACCTTGTAACATCATTTGCAATGATTTCCATGCATTTTGTTTCCAACAAGACAATGCTAAACCACATGCTGGACATAGTTCAAAAGCTAGACTGACAAAATAAGTCCTGAATCAGTTCATCACTTGTTATTTTCACTCTGTACTGAATATTAAAGGATAAAGAAGGGTTTAAAAATGTTTATCCATCAAAGAATGATTTCTTTTAGCACACAAATCATGCAAAAGTCTAAAGTGCATGTTGGTAAAATAATAAACTAGATGAAATAAGCAGGTCATGTTCTCTTTATTCAGCTCTGACAGATCTTCTCTGTTAAACTCTGTTTAATAAATGACAGGAAGCTCTTAACTGGAGGTGGTTCTGTGCTGAATGAGAGCTGAATGAAGGAGGAATAAATGTGAGCAGATGAAGTTAAAGGTGAGTGAGAGTCAGGAGATGGCCTGAGGTAAAGCTGGATTAAACTAGCTGAGCTCAAAGACCAAGCAGTAGAGCTGTGGGGCTACAGCAGACAGCTTCATCAACTATTCCCATCAGCAGAGAGAGCCTACACACACCTCTATTACAGCTCTGATACAGGCTTAATATAGTCTTTAGTAGGGCTGAATGATACTGGACGATATTGGAGGATATATATTGCTATATTAAACTATAACGCAGGGCCCATGACGTCACCTGTCTTGCGTCTGGACCAATCAAGAGCTGAGTCAGCGCCGAGCTCTCAAAACCCGATGAAAACAGCAAAACTACAGTAACCTTCCCTTTAATCAGGCATTTAAATGACTTTTTAACCCAACCATGTGGATGGAAGACACCCCCACCCCCTCTCGTACTTCTCAGGCAGCAGCAGCCTGTCACTCACACAGACACAGAGACAGCGCTGTGTATCTACTTCTTGTGTCAAGAATCAAAAACACTGCAACAAGATATGTTTTTAAGAAAATTTAATTTTATTGCCTTAAGTGACATCGCACGTCCTGTGATGTGACTATTGAACATGAGCTCATCGCCATGGCGATGCTTAAACGATATATCATGCAATTAAACCTTAGCCTTAGAGCTGGGTGATTAATCGATTTTATTGATTAATTCGAATTTACAGTTAAGGACGATGTGTTTTTTATGAAAATCGATTTTCTACGAGTTTAAATTTTCACCACGACGCTCCCCTGAGCTTAGCCCCACCCCTCTCTCCCGCGTGCAGCCCCGCCCCTCTCTCCTGCACGCAGCCCCCCCTTCATATTTTTTTCATTTTATTTCCTGTTTTACCTTTTTATTTTAGTTCTACCATTAACTTTCTTTATAATCTTAGTCTTATTTTAAGATACTTGCAATTTGTTTTGTGTTTTATTATTTCCTGTGTTCATTATTTCTTATTATTCTAATTATTAATCTATTTGACTGCTAAAAATTTATTATTTTATTCTAATAAAAAATAATTATTTTAGCTTAGCCTGTTTAAATACTTGATTTTAATTTTAATGTTAACTAAAAATGAGGTTTCCTCTCATTGTATTCCCAAGTGAAAATAAAGTTTGATTGATTTTTAGTCTGTAACAGCCTATATTTACTTATTTTACCAAAAAATGTAAGTCTTACTTACATTTTTTTTCAGATCATCACATAAACTTTAAAATGAGACAAATATAACCCGAGTAAATATAAAAAAGGCAGTTTTTAAATGATGATTTTATTTATTAATGGAAAAATCTATCCAAACCAATCTAGCCCTGTGTAAAAAAGTGTTTTCCCCCATAAATGAACTGTGATTAATCACATGTTTTGTAAAGCTGTGTTCAATTTCACTACTAACCACAACCAGGCCTGATTACTACCAGACCTGTAGAATCAAGAAATTACTTATATAATAGAAGCTGTTTAACAACATGAAGCAGATAAAAGATCTCAAAAACAGATTAAGCACATTATATTGATCATCTATCAGTCCGGAAAAAAATATAAAGTCATTTCTAAAGCTTTGGGACTCCAGAGAACCACAGTGATTCACTATTATTATTCACTAATGGAGAAAAAAACATGGAACACTGGTGAACCTTCCCAGGAGTGACCGGCCGACCGAACAAAATTACTCCAAAAGGGCATGAACAACTCATCCAGGAGATCCAAAAAGAACCCAGAACCCAGATTTAGGGGGTATTTAGAAACACTTTTTCACACAGGGCTAGATAGTTTCTAGATGTTTTCAATAGTTTTGGTCCTTTAATAAATAAAATTATAATTTAAAATGTGCTTTTTTATATTAACTCCGGTTATATTTGACCGATATTAAAGTTAGTTTGATAATCAAAAAAGTATCAGTATGAATAAAAAGCAAAATTAAAGAAATCTATAGGCGGTAAATAATTTTTAAAGTAACTGTATACAACAGTACACACCTCCCGCACACACACTCTCTCCATCCTGGTCCTCAGGCGTGGATGGTGCAGTGATCCGGCTGCATTGATTGGAGGTGTTTAAAGGCCAAAACTCTCTGAAAGGTAAATCTATTCTCAGTGATGGAGCCGCTACGTCCCCCCGTCCCTCGTTCTGCACCACAGCACCAAATGTCTTGCACTCGATCAGCTGACCAGCTTTCCAACACCGCTTACTGAAGCACAAACGCTCTGCAGAAACTACAACACCCCAACAACCTCTTTTGTACGCCGAGTTTTAGGCAATTTTATACTTGTGCTGAATAAATGATTGATGAATAACGAGATGAATAACGAGATGAACTTTTCTCTGAGGTGTGGATTGATTGTGTAATTCCATTCCTCTCTTTTCTGAGTGAAAAAATGCTGTTTGCTGTTGTTTTTCTATTTTACTCAGATAAAAACACTCATAGAGTGAGAAACAGCAGCAGAAGCTCCTCAGATAAAGTATTGATCTTGTTTAATCATGCTTCCTCGTGAGTAAACTTCTGCTCACAGATGGTCCAGCTGTGTCCTGGGTCAGCTGGTGGACGGGTACGGTGGTCTGAGCCAGTGTGTTACTGCCGGGCTGCTGTTAGCTGCATTGTAAAGTTGATTTAGACACTAACGAGCTCCAGTTCGTTTCTCTCTGAGGATAAAGTTTAAAATCCTCCACTGAGCCGAGCTCCGAGACGCTCCGCAGATCAGCTCGTTCTGGGAAGCAGCAAAATATGACTTTTTAATGAATTATGCTGCTTTTATGCATGTTTACATAATTAAAATGATTAAAATGAAAATGTGAACATTTGTAACTACACACAATCATACACAGACACACACTCAGGTCTACAGTGGTGTGAGAAAGTATTTGCCCCCTCACCGATTTCATTATTATTACATCTATCTATCTATCTATCTATCTATCTATCTATCTATCTATCTATCTATCTATCTATCTATCTATCTATCTATCTATCTATCTATCCGCCTGTCCGTGCATCCAACTCTATCTATCTATCTATCTATCTATCTATCTATCTATCTATCTATCTATCTATCTATCTATCTATCTATCTATCCGCCTGTCTGTCCATCCAACTCTATCTATCTATCTATCTATCTATCTATCTATCTATCTATCTATCTATCTATCTATCTATCTATCTATCTATCCGCCAGTCCGTCCATCCAACTCTATCTATCTATCTATCTATCTATCTATCAATCTATCCGCTTGTCCGTCCATCCAACTCTATCTATCTATCTATCTATCTATCTATCTATCTATCTATCTATCTATCTATCTATCTATCCGCCAGTCCGTCCATCCAACTCTATCTATCTATCTATCTATCTATCTATCTATCTATCTATCTATCTATCTATCTATCTATCTATCTATCCACCTGTCCGTCCATCCAACTCTATCTATCTATCTATCTATCTATCTATCTATCCGCCTGTCTGTCCATCCAACTCTATCTATCTATCTATCTATCTATCTATCTATCTATCTATCTATCTATCTATCTATCTATCTATCTATCCGCCAGTCCGTCCATCCAACTCTATCTATCTATCTATCTATCTATCTATCTATCTATCTATCTATCTATCTATCTATCTATCTATCTATCTATCTATCTATCAATCTATCCGCTTGTCCGTCCATCCAACTCTATCTATCTATCTATCTATCTATCTATCTATCTATCTATCTATCTATCTATCTATCTATCCACCTGTCCGTCCATCCAACTCTATCTATCTATCTATCTATCCGCCTGTCTGTCCATCCAACTCTATCTATCTATCTATCTATCTATCTATCTATCTATCTATCTATCTATCTATCTATCTATCCGCCTTTCCGTCCATCCAACTCTATCTATCTATCTATCTATCTATCTATCTATCTATCTATCTATCTATCTATCTATCCGCCTGTCTGTCCATCCAACTCTATCTATCTATCTATCTATCTATCTATCTATCTATCTATCTATCTATCTATCTATCTATCCGCCTGTCTGTCCATCCAACTCTATCTATCTATCTATCTATCTATCTATCTATCTATCTATCTATCTATCTATCTATCTATCTATCTATCTATCTATCCGCCTGTCCGTCCATCCAACTCTATCTATTTATCTATCTATCTATCTATCTATCTATCTATCTATCTATCTATCTATCTATCTATCTATCTATCCACCTGTCCGTCCATCCAACTCTATCTATCTATCTATCTGTCTGTCTGTCTGTCTGTCTGTCTGTCTGTCTGTCTGTCTGTCTGTCTTTCCATTCAATTCAATTCAATTTTATGTATATAGCGCTTTCTACAACAAAGGTTGTCACAAAGCAGCTTTACATCCATGCAACTCTATCTATCCAACAGTCAGTTCTTGAAATTGATGTGTTGATGCAGTAAGAATCTTAGGGCTCTATCTCACACCCTGCACAAGTTGTGCTGTGATGCTCATTGCTATCCTAAACCCCACCAACAGTCTATTTTCACACCTTCCACCTGCACTGTTTAAACAGCAGCAGAGCTTCTGAATATATCTACACTGATGGGCGTGGTGGTCTGGAAATGAGGTGTGTTCAGGGACATTTCTGGTGCATTGCTATCTCGGCAACGTAAAGACGTTTATTGCTATCTTGGCAGTAAACTGTCAACACAATTCTCCACGGTGTTCAGTTCTAATGCAGCAGAAGAAAAGAGAGAGAAGCTGGACTGAAAGATTTCCATCATGATCAGCTGAGAGAAATGAAGCTACATGTATCTGTATTATAACATTTATTTATTTCTTTATTTATTTTTATTTATTGTGCTGGAGTAGAGGAGTGCTGCTCTCCCAGAGAGACCATAAACCTCCAATCACTCAGCAGCTCTATTACACCATCTCCATCATCACACACACTCAAACTGTGCAATATAGCCTCACTCTATCTCTTACAAACACACACACACACACACACACACTGCCGGTCGGAGATCTGGCACTGTTATATTGAGCAGTGTGTTATTAGTGCTGCCATTTCTGAGCTCTTACACACTATCACCATCCTTAGTTAGATGGATAGACAGAGTTGGATGGATAGATAGAGTTGGATAGATGGATGGATGGATGGATAGACAGATAGAGTATAGAGTAAATGAAAAGATAGAGTTGTAAGAATAGATAGATGAATGGATGGAAAGAGTTGGATGGATGGACAGATAGTCACATGGATAGATAGTGTTGGATGGATGGACAGATCGAGTATAGAGTGAATGAACAGATAGAGTTGTATGAATAGATAGAGTTGATTGGATGGATGGATGGACGGATGGATGGATGGATGGTTGGACGGATAGACAGATAGAGTTGGATGGATAGATAGAGTTAATTGGATGGATGAATGGATGGATGGATGGTTGGACGGATGGATGGATGGATGGACAGATCAAGTATAGAGTGAATGAACAGATAGAGTTGTATGAATAGATAGAGTTGATTGGATGGATGGATGGATGGATGGATGGTTGGACGGATGGGTGGACGGATGGATGGATGGATGGTTGGATGGATAGACAGATAGAGTTGTATGAATAGATAGAGTTGATTGGATGGATGGATGGACGGATGGATGGATGGTTGGACGGATAGACAGATAGAGTTGGATGGATAGATAGAGTTGATTGGATGGATGAATGGATGGATGGATGGATGGTTGGACGGATGGATGGACGGATGGATGGATGGATGGTTGGACGGATAGACAGATAGAGTTGGATGGATAGATAGAGTTGATTGGATGGATAGATAAATGGATGGTTGGAGAGATAAACAGATAGAGTTGTATGGATAGATGGATGGATGGATGGATGGTTGGACAGAAAGACAGATATAACAGATTTATATGATAGACAGTTGTATAAATGGATGGATGGATGGACAGATAGAGTTGTATGGATAGATAGAGTTAGGTGGATGGATAGAGTTAAATGGATGGACAGATAAAGTTTTATGATAGATAGATAGATAGATAGATAGATAGATAGATAGATAGATAGATAGATAGATAGATAGATAGATAGATAGATAGATAGATAGATAGATAGATAAAACTCCCATTCATACTGCAGTCAGAGACTGGTCTCCTCATTAATAACATGTCTGATATTAGTTACTCATTACTGTAAATACAGTATATATATATATATATATATATATATATATATATATATATATATATATATATATAGTAAAGTCCAGTAGAACAGCAATTACAGCCCTGCAATTACACTCAAATTACAGCAGCATACTGTAAGAGTGCTGAACTTACTCTTCGTGTAAATTAATACTGAAGTGATCTATCAGATTATGAAGGAACACATAAGGAATCATGTAGTAACTTAAAATAAGTGTTAAACAAAACAAAATACTCTGTGAAGAAGAATTTAGATGCTCTTATTCGAGGAGCTGTTTGTTAACTTGTGGTTTCTGAGGCTGGTAACTCTGATAAACCTATCCTGTACAACAGAGGAAACTCTGGCGGTCCTGATGTGTGCCAGACGTGGGTGTGTGCTTCCGAGAGAGGGTGCTTTTCCTGGCGGGGGTGCTGAATTCGGCACAACACCGGTGTTACACGCGAGGTCAGTGATGAGAGCAATAAATCACAATAATAGCAGTATACTGCAATAAAAACATCCTTTAGGTCTTGTTCTGCTATTAGACTGGGAGGGTTTGGGTTAGCTAACTGTCGTGGAAATCGACAAATGACAGTCAACGAGCCGGGATGCCAAAAATGAGAAGGTTTTTATTTTGAAGTTGCAAAAGGAAAAGCAAAGCAATGAATGAAGATGAAAAAAGTCAGGAAAGTCGGAAAAAGCCCCTTTTCTGTGTCGACTGGGCATTTTTATACAGCCCCCCTTGCATACATGAGGCAATGTCAACTCGTGATCTGTTTGGAACAGGTCCCTACCAAATATAAAAAGAGGAACAGAAACTGCACGTATACCAGAAGATAAGCTTTTTAGGAGAGAATAATTCATGAATCAGAAAGCTCTATTTTACTATGACAAAACAGTTTCCAGGCAAACTTGATTTTCATTCCTTGAGGAGAGAATAATTCATAAATCAGAAAACACCATTTGCTATGACCCGCTAGTCTCCAGGCAGACCCCTGCTTTTATAATCTTTGCCCTTAAGTCTGAATGAATGGCCTTATCAGAGAATATAAGTTCACATAACACTCAATGATAAACTACAAGAATATAGTGTAATACAAGAATACAGTAATCAACTCTGTTACAGGGAGTAATAATACTGATTGAATGAATAATCAGTGTAATTGATTATGAATACATGAAGTAAATGTTGATTTTCCCTCACACTAACATTTATATAAACTGCTGCCAAAAATCTCTATGAAACGTAACGTTTTTTTATAGAGTGCAGTTTAAAAAAAAAGAGTACAGAAAAGTACAGAATTGTTTTTTTTTTTTTTGTGATTGACTGTAATTCCGCAAATGTTTTTCTAAGCTTTAATTTCCCTTGTGCTGCTCGATACATGAACATGAAATAAACCAATCAGTGTGCCAGTAGTCATTCCCTTTAAGACTTTGGCGCGTTCGTATCTTAACAGCGCGGCGCTTTTGTGCGTCTCAGCAGAGACTGATACTGACCTGCTGGTTCACACTGTGAAGATACACCAGCAGCTCATTTAAGAGAACCGTAATGTTATTTTATTTTTTATTCTAAGCCTTGCTAAGACAGGATTGGGTGGCTGATTTTTGTCGACTGTTGTCAGGGTTTTAATCAGTCAGTGGCGCACCTGTATTTCCCACCACCAAGATACAAGAAACACACCTCACTTCAAAACCACCACAGCCATCAGTGTAGATGTATTCCTAAACTCTGTGAAAATTGACTGTTGACAGGGTGAAAGATAGCAATAAGCAACAAGGTTATAGAATAGGGCCCTTAGTGTCTATTAATTAGATAAAGAATAAAGAATTACTAAACCATAATGATTTAAAAGCTGAAATCTACAGACGGATCATCAGGTGCTGCAGAGAGACAGACTCGGCGAAGTGGCGAAAAAGACGGGACGTGTCACGGCGAGGCAGGCGAGAGAGTTCAGCTCATTTGGACTCAGGGGAGAGAGACGGTTCTACTGGATGTCAGAGCAGAAAAAAAGAAGACGAGACGACCCGAGACAGCGGCTGTCAGACCATCGCTTTGAAAGAGTGCGACGGCAAAGAAAACAGAGCTCTGAAAAAAGAGAGAGAGAGAGCGCTCTGAAGAAAAAAGAAGAAAAAGCAATCAAAGCCGAGAGAGCCGAAACAATCCAGCCACGGAGTCAAAAAGTCACTAATATATTCATATCACTCAGACGCCGTACAGGAAGTTGGGCATGGTTACGCAAAAAAGAGATAAAAGAGATAAAAGAGGTAAAAGTGGTGTTCAGCCAAGACTAGTCAACACATCGCTCTCGGCAGAATGCGTAAGAGCAAGAAGCGAGAGAGCGTTAAGGTGCTTTCACACCTACCAGGTTTGATCTGAACCAAAATAGTAGTTTTGAGAGTTTAAAAAATTTGGTCCGAACAAAAGTAGGGATGCACAGGATATTTGGCAACCGCAAAAATGTGGCAACCGGAAATAATGGAATAAGGGAATAAATAAAACTTTGTTATTTTCGATTTTTCAAAATGTATACACCCATTGACACATAAACTCAAAAACAATAAGTAAATAAATATATAATAATAATAATAATAATAAATAAATACATTTTTTAAAGCTGATCGAAAAGGTGTAATCTGAAGCTATAGCATATTATGCCTACACTTTTAAAAATGTAACCAACTCTTTCATTTCTGTATAAAGCCAATACAAATAGATATCAAGAAAGAAAGAAGAAAGAAAGCATAGCACTACCGAGGTAAACTTACGATTAGAGTAGCACTGCTGAGATTAATGTATGATTAAAATAATGCTACTGAGGTAAAGTCATGATTATAAAAGCACTGCTGAAGTAAATGTATGAGTAGATTAGCACTGCTGAGATAAATGTATGATTAAAATAATGCCACTGAGGTAAAGTAATGATTAGAACAGCATTGCTGAGATAAATGTTTGATTAAAATAATGCCACTGACCTAAAGTAATGATTAAAACAGCACTGCTGGGGTAAACTTATTAGTAGAATAACACTGCTGAGGCAAATCATTGATTAGAATAGCTCTACTGCTGAGGTAAACTTACGATTAAAATAATGCTACTGACGTAAAGTAATGATTAGAACAGCATTGCTCAGATAAATGTTTGATTAAAATAATGCCACTGAGGTAAAGTAATGATTAGAACAGCATTGCTCAGATAAATGTTTGATTAAAATAATGCCACTGAGGTAAAGTAAAGATTAGAACAGCACTGCTGAGGTAAAGTTATTAGTAGAATACCACTGCTGAGGTAAATGTTTGATTAGAATAGCTCTACTGCTGAGGTAAACTTATAATTGAAACAGCACTGCTGAGATAAACTTATTAGTAGAATAACACTGTTGAGGCAAATGTTTGATTAGAATAGTTCTACTGCTAAGATACACTTGTGATTAAAATAGCACTGCTGAGGTAAACTTATGAATAGAGTAGCACTGCTAAGGCAAATGTTTGATTAGAATAGTTATACTGCTGAGGTAAACTTATGATTAAAATAGCACTACAAAGGCAAAAGTATGTATATTTAGACTAAAACTGCTGAGGCAAAGGTACGTATATTTAGAGCTAAATGGGCTAAATGTGCAGTATACAATGTTATAAACACATCAAACTTGGTTCAGGCTGTGGTTTGGATTTCTGAATGAAGTTATCTATTTATTATTAATTATAATAATTATTATTTTTATTATTATTATAATGTTTGCAGACTCTTTCCTGGGACTGAGGTAATTCTCAGAAGCAATTTGCGACGCCACGACTGGCTTTACATTTAAATTAGCCTGAGGAATTAATGCACAGACCAATTTAAACACATTTAATATAAAATAATCAGCCTGCACACACACCCCCACACACACCCACACACACACACAATTACAAACACACACACTTTCTCCAAACAAGATATTAAACCCTGACAGTAACCTTTCTGAGCAAATACAGCCTAATCACAGCTCCACCTGCAATTAACCCACATAAACATGAATACTGGCGAGCCAGCTGTTTCTGATAAAGTGGCCAACGAGTAAAAGTAAAAGATAAGATAAGTTTCTCATCATTTTCTCTAGTTTTTGACACATTTTTTGCAGTACTGTTCCTGGAAATGCCAGACCTAAACTGACTTTTAAGGCTCCTCCCCTTTAACGACCGGGAAAAATATCCTACTCAGGCTATACCGGCACTTACATTTCACACTCTGCTTGGTAAGTTTGTTACAATTTCTAATTCATCTTTAGGTAAACGTTGGGTGTGATTAATTATAATTTTGTCGTATTACGAGGCGCATTATTAACAAACGTCTATTTTCTGGTCTATTTTCACATGTTTTCCTTCTAATTCAGCAGATCTCTCCACTGGGTGTTGAGACCTGTAAAGCTAAGCTAAGCTAAGTAAACAAAACTACACAGATTTCTCTCCTGAAAACTGTAAGCTTAGATTTCCAGATTTCCACTAAGGCTGGGTGCAGCAGCATTAGCATTAGCTGCTAACCGCAGCACTAGCAGGATGTAAATGCTGCCCGACAGGAACCCTGAGTGTTCTGGTAAACCAGGGTGAAATTAGCTAGTGGTTTGTCCTCTGTAGTTTGTTTTAACACAGTAAAAGCACAGACTACAGTCCGATATACTCACCTCTGAATGGCGAAAGAGCTAGCGCTGCGGCTAATGCTGCTCCAGCAGGGCCAGCCAGGGTTAGCAGCAGGCTACAGGCTGCTGATAATACTCACCTCAGAACCTCTGGCAAAAGAGCTAGAGCTTAGCGTGGTTAGCGGCTAATGCTAATGCTGCTGGAGAACTAAACTGAAACTCCTGTATAACTCTGTACTCCAGCAGAGTGGATTTACTGCTCCTTAATACCTGATTTCTGGGAAAATGAAAGAGTTTTAAGTTTTTTTTCAAGTAAATAGCAATAATGTTAAAGAGCCTATTAAACAGCGTGATTTATTATGGATGATTACAGATACTTTACTTGAAAAGTACCAAGTAGTCAAGGAGTTAAAAACAGAAATCCTGTATAGAAGAAAAAGACGCATGATTAACTAATGATTAATTTATTGATAATCGTTTTTTTTTTTAATCGCATCACAGATTCTGAATCGTAATCAAATTAAATTGAATTTGAAGGTGTATAGAGATTCCTACTCCTAGTAAAGAGGTGTAGATGGGTGCGGATAGTCCTGGTGGAACTGGAATTGGTGTTTGAGATGCTGCAGCTGCCGGTAGCTGATAGTGAAATCCGGGTTTGTGCTCTTCAGCGGCGCTGGCCGGACGGGTTCTGGTCCGGATTAGAATTTCAGATTGTGGGAGAGTGGAGGAGTTATGTAAGATAGCGATGGAGGGAAGAGTTTGACAGGTGAAGGTGAATCTGCAGTTTTTCCCTCCGATTCTGTGACGTCAGCAGTGTTAGCGCAGTCAGCGCTAATGCTAATGCAATGTTTCTGCTAACAGTACAGTGTACACAGTACACTACACAACTGTACCGACCAACTACAGCTCTGGACAAAATAAGAAGCCACTTAAAAACGATGAGTTTCTTTGATTTTACCAAATTAAAAACCTCTGGAATATAATCAAGAGGAAGATGGATGATTACAAGCCATCAAACCAAACTGAGCTGCTTGAATTTTTGCACCAGGAGTAAAGCAGCATAAAGTTGTCCAAAAGCAGTGTGTAAGACTGGTGGAGGAGAACATGATGCCAAGATTTACAAAAACTGTGATTAAAAACCACCAGGGTTATTCCACCAAATATTGATTGATTTCTGAACTCTTAAAACTTTATGAATATGAAATTGTTGTTTTCTTTGCATTATTTGAGGTCTGAAAGCTCTGCATCTTTTTTTAAAGTTATTTCAGCCATTTCTCATTTTCTGCAAATAAATGCTCTAAATGACATTAATAGAATAATAGAACCACAATAATTAACAATTTTGATTTCAGAAAGAAAGAAAACAACTGTTTTGATGCATAAATCAAGAATTGTTTTTTTTTTGTTTTTTCGTGAGTGAAATTGTTCTAAATTTAAGTGATATTATTTTTGAGTTCGATCTTTAAAATAAGCTTATTTTGAAAGAAAGCAAGTTGCCATTAGACCTGTCAGGATAACTTTATTTTGGGGTCAATATTTTGTTCCAGCAATAATTGCCTGATTAAAGTAATTTTAAATTTTATGCCAATTATATGAAGATATTATTATAGCATTATAACACATCTACACCCTTTTAAAGAGCTTTAAAGAACTTTTGGGGGGGATTTTTTGTGGGGAGTTGCCATGTGGGTCAGCCAGACATCTTCCTGTAATGTAGGTGTGTGCTATATCGCATCGTACGCAATAATACCGCCAACTTTTTTGAATATCATGAACAATATTATACCCTGAAATATGGTTCCATATCACCCACCCCTAATTATCACATCAGGGTTCTACTTTTTTTACTATTTTTATTAAAAGAAAAATTCACACTGTTCTCATTTCCCATTATATATCTACTAGAGACAGATTATATCTGTGCAGTATCATTTATTTTACTTTAATCCCGGATATATGGAGATATTTGGAGTGTAGTGTTAGTTACACAACATTCTGGATCATTGACTTTTGTTACAAATCTGATTAAATTTTTGTATTTTTTAATATCTCAGTTAGGGGTGTAACATACCATACCATATCATATCATATGCAATAATAAAATGTAATTTTCATTTTGTTGCAGTAGGGTATTCTTGAAATATTTATGTTTTACTTGAATGATTTGTCAAATCGCCAAGAGTATCGTTATTGCAAAAATACCATGACATATCTTGATATTATTTTAGGGCTATATCGCCCACCTCTACTGTACTGTATTTTAATGCAAGCAGAATTTGTATTTTTTGAGGTTATCTAGACACTGTACCACCCTGGGATGCTTTGAGTACCACCAGTGGTCAGAGGAAGAGAATTACTAACACAAACAGTTCATCAACAGGTGAGCAACACTCTCTACCTGTATAAGAGAGGTGTTTCTGATAAATTGGCCAGTGCATGTAGGATGATTAGTTTGATTTAGAGTGATTTTCTGGTTGAGCTGGTATCAGTGGTGTTGGTATAATAAGTGTAAATTGCTGGTGTGACTCCAGTAGACGGGCAGATGTGTAATTGCTCTGATTGGGCCGTCAGCCAGAACCGTTCAGCACTGTCTCAAAATTCATACTGGCGTCGGAGGCGGAGTTACTGTATCTCCCCCGGTGTGAATCTCCCTCCGCCCTCCACTCAATAAATCACTATCAGTGTCAATTAGTCCCCGGATCAGAACCGACCCCAGTATTCATATATATATATATATATACTGATTAGCCAAAACATTACGATATAGATGAGGCCACTTTATTAGAAACACCTACTGTACCTTTAAATTTCACTCAAAGGCCACATTAATAGGAAACACTCACTGGCCACTTTATTAGAAACACCATCTCAGTTCTCAAATTACTGGCCACTTTATTAGAAACACCATCTCAGTTGTCCAATCACTGGCCACTTTATTAGAAACACCATCCCAGTTGTTTAATTACTGGCCACTTTATTAGAAACACCATCTCATTTGTCCAATTACTGGCCACTTTATTAGAAACACCATCTCATTTGTCCAATTACTGGCCACTTTATTAGAAACACCTACTGTACCTTCCACTTCTACACACTGGCCACTTCATTAGAAACACCATCTCACTCGTCCAATCACTGGCCTTTTTATTAGAAACACCTTTTGCGATGAACTTCTACTAACTGTTGGCCACTTTATTTGAAACATTTAAGGTACCTTTAACTTTCACTGAAAGGCCAAATTAATAGAAACCAATTACTGGCCACTTTATTAGAAACACCATATAATTCGTCCAATAACTGGCCACTTCACTAGAAACACTTAACACTGTGCGTTTTAACTCATTGGCCACTTTATTGGAAACATCTACTGTAGATTCTAGTTCTATTCACTGGCCACTTTATTGGAAACACCTATAGTGTAAATTGAACAGTTCAGGTTCAGTTGTAACTGTTCTAACAGGCTAATAAATCTAATATCAGATCAGTTTTTCTCTGGTTGGTTTCAATCCGTGTATCATTCGTTCATTTGATATTCAATTGAGAATCAAAATCGGAAAATTAAAAAACCAATTCGTTTTTTCGTTTTTTCGTTTTTGAATATAATACCAAAAAACGAATAACGGCTTGTATTTTGTATTTTTATTTGGTTATCCAAACAAAAATTGGAAATTTAAAAAACGGACCAGGAGCCGAATTTGATTTTGATTTTGAACTTGACCCATTTGTGTGCCCCGGAAGTTACTGATTTGTTTATTCTTGGTGGGTTTCTGTTGCGCGGGAGTTCACTGCAGTGTTATCTACACAGTCTGTATTGCTGTAGGCTTTGGATGGAGTTGAGGATGGAGAGTTTTATCTTGTTCATAGGAACTAAACGCGTTGCAGTGAAAGAAGACGATATGACAACAGAAAAAATCGGCAGGATCTTTCAGGTGTTTGTCTAACGTTCCGTAGCTAAATGTCATATTTAGTTAATGTTATTCTGTGAATTGCCGCCTACTAAATATGACATTTAGCTACGGAACGTTAGACAAACACCTGAAAGATCCTGCCGATTTTTTCTGTTGTCATATCGTCTTCTTTCACTGCAACGCGTTTAGTTCCTCTGAACAAGATAAAACTCTCCATCCTCAACTCCATCCAAAGCCTACAGCAATACAGACTGTGTAGATAACACTGCAGTGAACTCCCGCGCAACAGAAACCCACCAAGAATAAACAAATCACACAAATGGGTCAAGTTCAAAATCAAAATCAAATTCGGCTCCTGGTCCGTTTTTTAAATTTCCAATTTTTGTTTGGATAACCAAATAAAAATACAAAATACAAGCCGTTATTCGTTTTTTGGTATTATATTCAAAAACGAAAAAACGAAAAAACGAATTGGTTTTTCAATTTTCCGATTTTGATTCTCAATTGAATATCAAATGAACGAATGATACACGGATTGGTTTCAGTATCGGTTCGGTCGTGTTTGGTGAGAATACGTTGGTAAGAATTCATACCGACGCTTCGCTATGAGTCGTGTCGCTTCAGAGCTCGCCGGGTTTCAGGCAGCAGACGAGCGGATCTGAAAGAATTTATTCAGCTGATTTTCCAGCGTTTGTCAGACAGGCGGTGTGGAGCTCTGTGTGCAGATCATATTTACCGCTCATAAAAACCCTGATAAAAGCAGATCTGAAGCTCGTTTTTAAAGTGTTAGAAAAGCTGAAGGCCTTTGCGTTAGCGATAAGCTAGCCGTGACCTCAGAACTGGATCAATGGGCCACTTTCTTCTGAATAATTCTGCATAAATGTCACGTAATTGTCCTTGAAGAAAGGAAATAAAGAGAATTTCAGTGCTTTTAAACCTTCAATAACTTGTTTGGGCTAAACTTTCAGACTTTTTAGATTAATCTGAACCAAAATACCAGGATCTAATGAACCACGGTCCAGTTTTTTGTTTGCAGTGTGAATAAAATACATTTTTTTAGATGATTTAGACTTTATTTAGACCAATTACTGTTTTAAAAAGCTAAAACAGGATCATCACACGTTAAACAATAGAAGAAGAAAAAGAACTGGCGTTGTGATTAAAGAACAAATTAAAGAAAACCATTTAAAGAAGACATATCATATGAAATAGATCAATTTACACTCTATTCTTATCAATTTCACTTCCTTTCAGAATGAGCCATTTAAGGGCTCTGACATTTTTACGCAAATATGAATGAAGTTACACTTATATACACTTAAATTCTAAAAACCCAAGCACGCTTTACAATTTACGCATTTTGCACACAACCATTTATACTCAGCACTCATCCACACACCAGTGAGAAGTGCCAGCCAATAGCACACAGCGTACTCTCAACCGGAAACAACCCCCATCCACCTGGAGGACTGTATCTACAGCACTACAGCATTTACCCAGAACAGAGTGCTAATCTATATCAGGGCACACAGTCATACATACGTTTATTTACACTAGAGTATTAAACTTACCTTAAATTGACCTAAACTCCATGTTTTGGAGGAAACCCACCCAGGACTTGAACCCAAGACCTCAATGCTGGGAGGCGAACGTGCTAACCACTAAGCCACTTTTATCTGGTTCATCCTTAACCTGAGATAGAAACACATTATAAACTCATTATTTTAACCTCCCAGATAGAAACTGTTGGACAAATCTATATGCTAAAAAAAACCTTAAAGCTCTGATTGAGGGGAAAACATTAGCTAATAATTAGAAAAAATGGAAAATAAGTTATGGAAGAATTAATAGATTTGAATACAAAACCACTGTTGACCCATACTCACTATTTTAATTAACATTAACCCCATTTTATCCACCTCAATTTTTTTCTTTTCTCCTCTTATTATATATCACATCACTGAGATTACCATTATTGTAAGCTTTATCAAGTATCAAAAACCTCATTCTTTTATTTTTATTTACATCTCCCTCCTCTGCTGACTTGCCACAGACTGCAGGTACAGATTCCTCCCTCAAAAGAAATCTGCTGGCTAATTCTGCTCTGTACTCTTCTATGAGGTTCTAAAATCGATATTTTATCAAGTGATATTTTAGTTACATAAAACAAAAACATAACCTGCTTCATAAATTACTTATTTATTTGTGAATAAAAGTGTGAAATTTACCCAGTAAATGTGTGGTGTATTACAGATCACTTGTATCACTTTGCATCACTTATATCAAGCCCACCTTTTGAAATAAGATATTGTAAATTTGATGAATCAAACCAATGACTGACCATAGACTAATCTAAAACTGGCATAGACCTGTCTGCTGTAAAAAAATAAATAAATAAATAAATAAATAAATAAAATCGAATCGAGGATTTAGATCAGGGGTGTCCAAACTTTTTTTTGTTGGGGGCCAGAAGGAGAAATATATTTGAAGTCACGGGCCACAGACTCTGTAATAAAACAAATAATGAAATATATCACTTTAAATAATACTTTTTCCTGATTATTTCATTTACACACCATTTTACTTGACTTACTATCTTTATCTATCTTTGACAGTGTTGTGTAAACTAAGATTTTTCAAATTGATGTTTCATTTCATGATGTCTCTTAATATAAAACTCCTTAATTACGGCAACTTTTAACTTTTAGCCCTTTTTCTGCGCTAAAAAATGCGCACTCTCTCTGCTTTTAGACTCTTTGGCCCGTTTTCTGCACTAGAAATGCGCACCCTCTCCGCTTTTAGACTCTTTGGCCCGTTTTTCTGCGCTAGAAATGCGCACCCTCTCCGCTTTTAGACTCTTTGGCCCGTTTTTCTGCGCTAGAAATGCGCACCCTCTCCGCTTTTAGACTATTTGGCCCTTTTTTCTGCGCCAGAAATGCGCACCCTCTCCGCTTTTAGACTCTTTGGCCCGTTTTTCTGCGCTAGAAATGCGCACCCTCTCCGCTTTTAGACTCTTTGGCCCGTTTTTCTGCGCTAGAAATGCGCACCCTCTCCGCTTTTAGACTCTTTGGCCTGTTTTCTGCGCTAGAAATGCGCACCCTCTCCGCTTTTAGACTCTTTGGCCTGTTTTTTTGCGCTAGAAATGCGCACACTCTCCGCTTTAAGACTCTTTGGCCCGTTTTTCTGCGCTAGAAATGCGCACTCTCTCCGCTTTTAGACTCTTTGGCCCGTTTCTGACACCTAGCGTTCAAACTTTGAATCTCACATTATAAAAACCTGCTTAACAGCGGGACAACTTTCATTGTATTTTTAAAATACCTTGCGGGCCGCTGCAAAAAAGGAAACGGGCCACAAATGACCCACGGGCCGTAGTTTGGACACCCCTGATTTAGAGAATCAGTAGAGAATCAGCAGCAGTGAGTTTATGAATCTATATTGAATAATTCAAATGAAGATCGATTTAAATCATAGAATCGATTTTTTTTTAAAACACCCCTCTGTTTTACTACACCAAAAATCTCCTTCTCCTTTAATGCAGTTTTACATTCATACTCGCATTCTGTCTCAGATTTATTTCTTATTTCTTAGTTTAAGATGAGGTGTAACCTGAGCCCCTGAATGATAGATACTTGAGTGTGTGTGTGTGTGTGTGTGTGTGTATGTGTGTGGAGTGTGTGTGTGTATGTGTAGTGTGTGTGTGTGTGTGTGTGTGTGTGTAGTGTGTGTGTGTATGTGTAGTGTGTGTGTGTGTGTAGTGTGTGTGTGTACGTGTAGTGTGTGTGTGTGTGTGTAGTGTGTGTGTGTGTGTGTAGTGTGTGTGTGTGTGTGTAGTGTGTGTGTGTGTGTGTGTGTGTTCTCTGCAGTCTCTGAGACGGTATTGCGTACAGTCTGTAAGAAGCCTTGTGAGAGATGGATTGTAATTGATGCAATTTTGAGCCGGGGTAATTTTCCCGTAGCTTTGCCGGGAGTCGAGACAGACGCTCTGAAAGCTAATGCCGCTCTGCTGAGCGCCCGCCGGCAGCACACCGGCCGAGTATCGAGCCGGGTCATTACTGAGCGCGCTCAGTATTCTTAGAGCTGGGCTTCAGGTGAGCCACATGTAGAGCTGAGGGGTACAGGAGTTTGGATAAACCTTAAATTCAGTGTTTTTTTTATTATTATTAACCTCCTGTTGTGTTTCTCAGTTAAATCGACCCGTTGTTTTAAAGTTTTAAAGTTCAAAGATGTAGGAAAATAGTTACAAGTAGTTTTTCAGTAGGGCTGCATGATATTGGACAAATTTTACATTTCAAAGGTTCTTTTTTTCGACTATATACATATATATATATGGCCATATATCACCAACTTAGCAACCACTTGGCAACACTATAGCATCCACCTGGGATAGCATAGAAATTATATAGCAATGCCATATTAACCTCTTTGCAACACCATAGCAATCACGTGAAAAACAGTAGAATCTATCTTATAAACACTTGGCAACACCACAGCAACCACCTGCGATTCCACAGAAATTATATAGCGATGCCACATTGACCATTTAGCAAAACAATAGCACCAACTTAGCAACTTCTTGCTAACACCACAGCATCCAACTGCGATTTCACAAAAATTATATAGCAATGCCATATTGATCACTTAGCAAAACAAAAGCACCCACCAGGAAAACAATAGCACCAACTTAGCAACCACTTGGCAACAACACAGCATCCACCTGGGATACCACAGAAATGATACAGCAATGCCATTAAATAGCAACTACCTGAAAAACAAAAGCACCAACTTAGCAACCACTTGCCAACACCACAGCATCCACCTGGAAAACAACAGCACCAACTTAGCAACCACTTGGCAACCCCATAGCATCCACCTGGAAAACAACAGCACCAACTTAGCGCCCACTTGCCAACACCACAGCATCCACCTGGAAAACAACAGCACCAACTTAGCAACCACTTGGCAACCCCATAGCATCCACCTGTGATACCACAAAAATCATATAGCAATACCATATTGACCACTTAGCAAAACAATAGCAACTACCTGGAAAACAACAGCACCAACTTAGCATCTACTTGGCAACACCACAACAACCACCTGAGATACTACATAAATGATACAGCAATGCCATTAAATAGCAACCACCAGAAAAACAATAGTACCAACTTAGCAACCACTTGGCAACACCATAGCAACGACTTGCATAACATCAGCATTTATCTTACAACCACTTGGCAAAACTATAGCATCCAGCTAGAAAACAGTAGCACCCACTTAGCAAAACCACAGCATCCATGTAGGATACCACAGAAATGATATAGCAATGCCATATTGACCACCTAGCACCGCCACAGCATCCACCTGAAAAAACAATAGCACCACCATAGCAACCACCTGGAAAAGAGTAGGACACACTCAGCAACAACTTAGCAACACTACAGCTAGGGGTGTAAAAAATATCAATATATCAAAAAATGCGATATTTTGCTTTGCAATACTGTATCAGTTATTATATTTATATTTAATTGGTGTCAGAAACGGTTAATTTTGTGTTGTGATTACAGTAGTTACTAAATATTTAATAGTACTGACCAAACACATGAATTAATTATTATTATACCACAGTTAGTTCCGACCCTGCAATGTGATTGGCTGAGAGGCGTTCTGAGTGACAGTATCAGTAGGTAATGCACTGTGTAACCGAAGCTCCCTATGTTTTAATCTGCCACATACAGGTCAACTAGCAACGATGCAGCGCTTACAAACCAAATACAAACCAAATGCGATGTCATTATTTAAACACCACTGGGAGTTGCTGGATCCCACAGAGGCACAGCGAAGAAAAACGCCATGTTGGCGCAGGCAAAGACGCGGTCCGACTAAAAAAAAGCCCAGCGAATCAAAAATTTGAATGAATTATTATACACATTATAAGCCACCAGTATCTGGTTAAGAGTTGGTATTATTGAAATAAAAGCTTAAGTGTATATATTTTTTAGTTAATATAAGGTATTTTAAGCTGAATTTAAGGTGGACTCTTGTAATTTCAAAGTCAAACGAGTGCTGGATGTTAATCTCCACAGATTTCTCTCCTGAAAGCTGTTTATTTAGGTGAGTAAAGAGCTTCTGTTTATTTACAGTAAGCTTAGATTTCCAAATTTTTGACTAAAATGGCAGATTATTGCTGAACTGAACCACAAAGTTTCCTGGGGTCACAGGGGTTCATCAGAATCAGTCCATCAGGAAACAGCTTTCAGGATGAGTCAGTAAATGCAACCCACTCACCCAACCCACCTGTTTTAAGCCATGCCCACTTTTTTTAAGGTCATTTAAATACGTTATTGGGAGCGCCTTTTTTTCCTGATTATGTAACCCGGTCTGTTTGGTCATGTGACCTGTACAGCGCTGATTAGCATTTTCGCTAAGCGTAGCGATCGCCCTTGACAGCACTGCAGGTTTAAAATATGCACATGTTGAAAGCTTGTTGTGAGGAATTACATAACCATCACCTTCATCACCTTCATCACCCTGAGATGTGAAAGGAGAGAATAAAGCAAACTCCACACGTCCAAACTCTTATAAAACCTTTAATTAAGGGTATTAAAAAGAGTTTATCTTGCTTTGGTTGGAATAACTTTTTCTACCATAAATACTTTAAGATTGAAGATTTGATTGCATTTAGCCCTAAAAGTAATGGATGGAGGTCCATCATTCCAGAGAACACAGTTCCAAACCTAAATCCAACCACCTGAGATACCATAGCAACCACTTAGCAACACCGTAGCATCCACCTATAAAACAGTAGCATCCACTTATCAACCACTTAGCAACACCACAGCAACCACATGGAAAAGAATAGCACCCACTTAGCAACCACTTAGGAATACCACAGCAAAAACATCCACCCGGGATACCAGAGAAATCATATAGCAATGCCATATTGACCACTTAGCAACACTATAGCATCCATCCAGCAACCACTTAGCAACACCACAACAACCACATGGAAAACAATAGTCCCAACTTAGCAACGGCTTGGCAACCACTTGGCAACATCACAGCTACCATCTGGAACCACTTGGCAACACTACAGCATCCACAGGGGATACCACAGAAATCATTTAGCAATTCCATTAGCAACCCCACAGCATTCACCTGGAAAACAATAGCACCCACTTAGCAACACCATAGCATCCACATTTGATATCACAGAAATCATATAGCAATGCCATATTAACCCCTTAGCAACACCATAGCAACCACCTGGAGAACAGTAAACATTCCCAAACGCCCAATTTTCACACCCAAAACTACACCCCTGAACAGACACACACTCCCTAACACACACTATCTAACACACACTATCTAACACACACTATCTAACACACACTCCCAAACACACACTCCTGAACACACACACATACTCCCTAACACACACACTCCCGAACACACACACTCCCAAACACACACATACTCCCTAACACACACACACACACACTCCCGAACACACACTCTCCAACACACACTGCCGAACACACACTCCCTAACACACACACACTACAGAACACACACACACTCCCTAACACACACTCCCGAACACACACACTCTCAAACACACACTCTCCAACACACACTTAAACACAAACACTCAAACACACACTCCCAAACACACACTCAATAACACACACTCTCAAACACACACTCCCAAACACACACTCAATAACACACACTCTCAAACACACACACACAACTTTTACTCCTGGAACGACACTCCCGAACACACACTTCCTAACACACACACACTGCCGAACACACACTTCCTAACACACACACACTGCCGAAAACACACTCCCTAACACACACACACTGCCGAAAACACACTCCCAAACACACACTCCCAAACACACACTCCCTTACACACACTCCCTTACACACACTCTCGAACACACACACACACACAACTTTTATTTCTGAAACGACACTCCCAAACACACACTTCCAGACACACACTCCCGAACACACACACTCCCGAACACACACACTCCCGAACTCACGCTGCTTAAGTGCTCCAGTTGTGCTGGGTGCACTCAGCGTTTCGGTGCAAGGCTCCCTGGTGCACGTGGCTCTAAAACAGGAGGGTTTCCATATTCATGAGCTCTGGAGTTTATCACCCAGTCAGGTGCTGCTGACACCTTAAAATTTAACCACAATGCTCACGCTGGAGAGAGGCTTTCAGACGCACGGATACACTCCACCGACACGCTGAATTATACGTGAGCCGGGAAAAGCATGACAGAAGAGGGCTGGATGAGACGATGGATGAGAAAAAAATAACCATCCCTGAAAGTTTTAGGAGTGTCACTGAGAGTAAAGGCTGCTTAAGATGCTATAGCATTCATTTTATAAAATATATAACTTTATTTCTACAGTGATAATAGCAAATAACTGTCCAAACATCACATTAAGCATTATTTCCCAATCCAAATTTGGTGAAATGTTTGGTCAATTGGCCAAGAAAATGTGCTGTTGTAATCTAAAGCTACACCACAGCAACCACCTCAGATACCATATCAATCCCTTACCAACATAAATTCCACAGCAAACGTCAAGCAACACCATATTAACCGCCATGAAACACCACATAAACAACTTACCAACAACACAGCAACTATTAAGCAATATCATATCAACCACTTAGCAAAACCACATTAACAACTTAGAAACACCATAGCAACTATCAGGCAAGATCATATCAACCACTTAACAACACCACATCAACAACTTAACAACACAGCAGCAACTATAAAAAAAGATCTAATAAACCACTTTGCAATACCACATCAACAAATCAGCAACAACACATAAAACACTTTGTAGTACCAAATCAACAACTTAACAACACCACAGAAACTATCATGCAACACCACATCAACAACTTAGCAACATCACAGCAACTATCAAGCAAGATCATATCAACTGTTTGGAACACCACATCAACAACTTAGCAACACCACAACAACTATCAAGCAAGATTATATCAACCACTTAGCAACACCACATCAACGACTTAACAACACCACAGCAACCACAGCATATATATATAATATTGTATTGGATCGGTTCCATCTCTAATTGTTATCGCAAAAATACCCAAAAATACTGTAATATTGTGATATTATTTTACTGGGCTGTATCGTCCAGTCCTATCAGTAGGTACAGATCCCTCCCTCAGACGAAGTCTGCTGGCTAATTAACTAGCAGACAGAAATGGCGTTTCTTCAACTGATTCAATGGGTGGGGCTCTATCTAGTGGGGGTTGATGGGTGAGGGGAGGAGCCAGGTTGGTCCTTCTATGCAGGTTTTCATGTATTGTAATGTCACAATAAGGGAGAAGCTTCCAAACGGCTCATAGAAGCAAAACTCAGATTTTTAAGCTAAGCTGACACACTGAAAATAGATGGATGGATTTTATGGTGATTGGAGTGATTTTATAGGGGCAGTCGAGACCCTAGTTGAAATACAAAAGAAGTCAAAAAGTGAGTTTTGACAAAAAAATGCACCTTTAGGCCAACCGATGCAATGAATGCAATCACCCACTTCCAGAAACATTACAGTCGAGGGCTCTGGAATATAATCAAGAGGAAGATGGATGATCACAAACCATCAAACCACCAAACTGAACTGCTTGAATTTCTGCACCAGGAGTAAAGCAGCATAAAGTTATCCAAAAGCAGTGTGTAAGACTGGTGGAGGAGAAGAACATGATGTGATTAAAAACTGAACTCTTAAACTTTATGAATATGAACGCGTGAAAGCTCTGTATCTTTTTTTGTTAGTTCAGACATTTCTCATTTTCTGTAAATAAATGCTCTAAATGAGAATATTTTTATTTGGAATTTGGGAGAAATGTTTATAGAATAAAACAATGTTGATTTAACTCAAACATAAACCTATAAATAGCAAAATCAGAGAAACTGATTCAGAAACTGAAGTGCTCTCTTCATGTAAGTAATGTAATGTAATGTAACAAGTACATATAATAATAACTGGGAATATCCACACCTGTATAAGTGATGAGGTGTTATCTTGTGAGTGGCAATACATCACAAGATATAAATCAGCTAGTGTTAGTGACTTGGCATCAGTGAGAATAATACAGCAGTAAAAGCGAGGCCGCAGATGCAGAAAGAGCCGTGATATGTATTAACAATGAAAAGAGCCTGAAATATTCATCCAGCAGAAGATGCACAAGCAGCGTGTGCTGCTGACAAAACCTCCCCACAGTCTGGTTTTAGGCAAAGACTGCAGCCATGATTAAAAATACATACAGCCCACATCCCTTCAGTCATTACGGAGACAGCCTACTGCGCCGCGTCTGACTTTAAAACGAGAAAATATGATACGTGTTGTATTTTGAGTCGAATTGCACATGATGCACGTCAAATGTGAATCAAATTCAACTTGCACTTCTGTTTTTAAGCAGATCCAAGTCTTTAAAATAACTAAACTTGGATTTGAAACTTGAATTTCTGCTTAAATTGGTCATTAAATGTGTTCTGATCTTCTTTTAAGTCACAACAATAGACAAACACTGTCTGCTAAAACTAATAACACACTAAAATATATATGTTTGCATGGTTTTATTAAACACAACATGTTAACATTCACAGTGAGGAGAGAAAAAAAAGTATGTGAACTTCCAGACTAAAGACTAAAGATGAGATTGGACGTGTTGGTTAAAGCTGCCCTGCTCTATAAAAAAAAACACACACATTGCTTGATGTGAATCATGCCTCTCAGCACAAAAGATCAAGCTCTCAGAAGACCTACGTTTCAGAATTGTTGACTTGTAGCATGAAGCTGAAAAGGGTTACAAAAGTATCTCTAAAAGTCTTGATGTTCACGTGTCCACGGTAAGACAGACGCTCTACAAATGGAGAAAGTTCAGCACTGTTACTGCAGCTACTCTCTCTAGGCGTGGTAAAGTCCTGTAAAGATGACTGTAAGAGCACAGCGCAGAATGATGAATCAATGAGGTGAGGAAGAATCCTCTAAAGAAGAGTGTCAGCTGAAGAGCACATGCTCACATTTTTGTTGACAAATCTACAATAAGGAAAACATTAAACAAGAATGAAGTTCATGGGAGGACACCACGAAGAAAGCCACTGCTGTCCAAAAAAAGCTTGCTTTAACATTGACAACCCTAATAAAAACATCATTTTTGGTATTTGCTTATTTAGGAGTATTTTATCTTCTTTAGTAGTAAAGCAGATGCTGTGAGGTATTCCGATACATATAATTGATATCGTGGTCAATGTATCAAGATGCCCTGTGAGTCCCATATCTAATCAAATTCTGCTCAATCAGGCTCCGAGTGGCCAGTATAATCAAGAGATTGCTGGTTCGAATCCTGTTCATGCAGCTTGCATGCAATTGGTCTTGCTCTCTCTGGGTGGGTACAGTAGATGGCGCTCTTTCCCCTCATCACTGCTAGGGTGATGTGGAAAGCACTAAAAACCCTACTACCTCACTGGACTCTATTGCACACTGTGTAATAGAGTAATTACTACCTCACCTGGTCCTTTTTGCACACTGCAAAATTTGCACACTGTCTTGTTATTTATTATTCTTTGTCTGTATGGTGTTGTATTGTCTGTCTGCACTTTTGTACTGTTGCACTATTGTTCTGTCTACACTGTGTTTATGTGCACCATGGTCCCTGGAGGAACGTTGTTTCGTTTCACTGTGTACTCTGTATATAGCTGAAATGACAATAAAAACCACTTTGACTTTGACTTTGACTTGGATCAGCACAAGGCTGCATCTGTGAGCTGATGTATCAGAACCGAGTCGCTGCACTTTCCTCCGAGCGTTAGCGCTGTGATGCTACTCGGTAATGCTACAGCATCAGCAGCAGTTCAAAAAGAGGCGGAGTCTGACTTCACATTTATCGAAGAAGGCGTGTGTTAGTCTTCTCTTGAGTTGGTTGGTTAACTGGTCTTGTAAATGGGGGAGAAAATTAGATATAATAATAATAATAATAATAATAATAATAATTTTAAAAAATGGAACAGATTTGAGCCCCTACATTTTTTCTGAATGTCCTGCGACTTACGAATTCTGAGGACGTTCTTTTCTCATGTATAGCGCTGCTGCTTTAGAGTCAGCCCTTTCTGCCAAAGGTGTGAACAGGACATTGAATATAAATGGAACAGCATGAAAAAACCTGTCGCCAGGCCTGAGGGCATCACACTGACGGGTCTGGGGATGTCTCTTCTGCTCTTTCTCCAGCCGTGCTCAGAAAATATAAAATACCATACTCTGAGAGATGATCTGTGTACCAGATTAGACTCACTGAAGAACTTCATTCACCAATATACAGGGTTGCCAGGTTTAACAAAAAATATCCAGCCCAAACTCAGTCTAAAACCAGCCCTATAGAAGCTTAAACTAGCCCAAAATATACATCTGTCACACGTACTGAGTGTAAGGGATTTATTATCAGTAGTGGTGTTTAGCTTAAAGTCATTAATAATACTGTAACATTAGTGTTTTATTAGTTATTTTATAACAGTTTTATATTCCAGTCAAGAACATTTAACCCTTGTGTGGTGTTCGGGTCTGTGGGACCCGTTTTCATTTCTCATCAAATGATATAAAAAAGATATTTTTTCTAACTCAAACTCATTGGCATTGGCTCATTTTTTGTGAAAAACATATATCAAAACACATTTTCGATAAACACACACTGTACACCCCCCCCCCCCCCCCCCCACACACACACACACACATTTATATTACATACAGTATGTTTGGCCAAGGGCTAATAAACATTGCTTCATTTGTAAATTTGAAACTAAACAAATTTTCTACTCATATCTTGAGTTTAATTCATTTTCTTTTACATTTTATTAAAAAACTAATAAAAAAAAGAGTAGCACTTTTTAAAAGAAATGTAACATAAGAAAGGTAAAGGGCAAATATTAACCATGTAAGCTGTTTATATTGCTTGCAATTTAGGTGAAGCGAGCATGTGTAAAGCATTTTAATGTAGAATTGCTTAATTTTGCTGAATTAAATACAAGTAACAAAGTAAACGAGTAACAAAAATACGAACACCACACAAGGGTTAAAAGTAACTAAATTATCAACAAAAAAAAAGAAACTGACTTTTACTTACTAATTTCTGTTCCTGCATTGTGATATCTCCCTCTCTTTTTCTCAATTCAATGCAACTTAATAAAGCTTCATTGGCTTGACTATATTAAATGACAATGTTTTCAAAGCATTATAACAATAAAATAATTAACTAATTGAAAAAAACTAAAAAAAATCAACAGTTAATCAGTTAACTGTTAAGTTAAGGTTAATTAGACATTAATTACCATTGTAATTGGCTGTTTGGATACCTGTGTAGATTATATTGAAGCTATATGATCGGCAATAGGCAGCCCGAGGGCCAGATGTGGCCCAGCAGGCACGAAACCTCTGGCCTGTGAGGTTATTTGAACTATAAAAAACAATTATGAAAATAAATAAATAAATAAATAAAATGCTTCTCTGGTGAGCTTTTGTTTACATTCCTCCCCTGTCTCTCTCTCTCTCTCTGTCGCGCTCGGCGCGACTTCAGTTTTTACCTGTTCTCGTTTTTCCACTCCGTTCTTGGGCTTCCTATCACTTTATAGGACGTTTTTTTCCCGGCCGTGTCCCATTTCTGTCATGTCCTGTCTGTTCTCTTGTCTGTATGTTCTCATGTGACCCGGCTCCTCTGTGTTTCATTCCCAGTGTTTTTCCACTCACCTGTGTTCATTTGTAGCTCCGCCCCTTCGTCCCAGGTGTTTCCTGTTTCCTGTGTGTGTGCACCTCTATTTAAGGTCCGTGTTCCATTTCCCCGGTGTCGATCCTTGTATGTTTATCATCTGTCAGTGCTCTATGTGTTCCCCAGTTTCCTCAGTCCTGTTTTCAGTAAATCCCTGTGTATTTTGTATCTGTTTTTGTTAATAAATCCCTTTTTGTTTGCATTTGCGTCCGCCTCCGCGTCCTCCCTGCACCCGCACCTGACAGAAGGATCGACCATAATATGACTCTGTGCCCGCAGCTCCGGCCGCCTCTGACTCTGTGCCCGCTGCCACCCCAGTTCACGTGCCTGGGCTGCCCGCCTCTGCTCCTGTGCCTACTCCCAGGTCACGAGCTCCTAGGATCGCCGCGCCTGCTCAAGCTGCACCCGCCGCGCCTGCTCAAGCTGCACCCGCCGCGCCTGCTCAAGCTGCACCCGCCGCGCCTGCTCAAGCTGCACTCGCCGCGCCTGCTCAAGCTGCACCCGCCGCGCCTGCTCAAGCACCAGCAGCACCCGCCGCGCCTGCTCAAGCACCAGCAGCACCCGCTGCCCCAGCTCCAGCAGCTCCCGCTGCTACAGCCTCAGCTCCAGCACCAGCAGCTCCCGCTGCTACAGCCTCAGCTCCAGCACCAGCAGCTCCCGCTGCTACAGCCTCAGCTCCAGCACCAGCAGCTCCCGCTGCTACAGCCTCAGCTCCAGCACCAGCAGTGCCTGCCACCCACGTGGTACCCGCTGCCTTTGACCCTGTGCCCACGGCTCCGGCTGTCTCTGATCCTGTGCCCACTCCTAGAACTTTGTACACCCCCAAGCAAACTCCCAGAACAATAGTTGGTCCCAAGCCCCGTGTTTCCAGGCCTGTCCCGGGGCCTCCTGACTTTGCCCCCAGTACTGTGCCCAGGCTGTCCCCACAGACTTTTGCTGGTCCTGGGCACCCTCCTGTGTTTTTTGTGCCCCTTTCTCTCCCTGTCATGGTCCCCGTGTCTGTGTTTGTTCCTGTTCCTGTCCCCTGTGGTTTTTCTATTCCTGTCCCAGTCACTGTGTTTGTGTCCGTCCCCGTCAATGTTCTCGTCCCTGTTCCCGTGTCCGGTCCCGTCCTTTCTCCGTCTCCTGTCCAGTCTCCGTCCCTGGTCCAGTTCCCCGTCCAGTCTCCGTCTCCTGTCCAGTTCCCCATCCAGTCTCCGTCTCCTGTCCAGTTCCCCATCCAGTCTCCGTCTCCTGTCCAGTTCCCCGTCCAGTCTCCGTCTCCTGACCAGTTCCCCGTCCAGTCTCCCGTTCTGTCTCCTGTCCAGTCTCCGTTCCCTGTCCAGTCTCTGTCCCCTGTCCAGTTCCCTGTTCAGTCTCCGTCCCCTGTTCAGTTTTCAAGCCCTGTCCAGTCTCTGTTCTCTGTCCTGTCTCGGTTTCAGTCCCCGGTCTCGGCTCCTGTTTTCGTTTTTACGCGCCTCGGGAGCTGCGCGTTTAGGGGGAGGTTTCTGTCATGTCCTGTCTGTTCTCTTGTCTGTATGTTCTCATGTGACCCGGCTCCTCTGTGTTTCATTCCCAGTGTTTTTCCACTCACCTGTGTTCATTTGTAGCTCCGCCCCTTCGTCCCAGGTGTTTCCTGTTTCCTGTGTGTGTGCACCTCTATTTAAGGTCCGTGTTCCATTTCCCCGGTGTCGATCCTTGTATGTTTATCATCTGTCAGTGCTCTATGTGTTCCCCAGTTTCCTCAGTCCTGTTTTCAGTAAATCCCTGTGTATTTTGTATCTGTTTTCGTTAATAAATCCCTTTTTGTTTGCATTTGCGTCCACCTCCGCGTCCTCCCTGCACCCGCACCTGACAATTTCACTAGCCGGGGCAGCGGTAGTGTATTGGAACGTGACCCTGACGACACGGGTTCCATCCTGCGTGAGGAGCGGTGCGTTTATTTATTTATTTTTTTCCTTTTTTCTTGGGTTTACCTGCTTTGAGATCAACTGTTCTATAATTGGGTTCAACAACCCTCTGGGCTGGAGAGCTACTAGTCTACTGTAGCACTCCATCCCATCACACATTTTTTCCATTTTCCAAAACAGATTTTTTTGTTTTTTGTTGCCCTTCACGTAATGTAACCCTGATTTAAACCTTTTCTCCACAACCTTATCTCTGACTCGTGAGTACCTTGATTTTTGTGATTATACAGTATTTATACTGTATTTATTTATACTTTATACTGAGACTAAATTACACACAGCTGGACTTTTGGAGGAAACTGATTGATTGCAGTGGATTTTATTTAGTTTTTTTTTATTTCAGAGTAAAGGGGATGAATACTTTTGCACGCCACACTTTTCAGATGTCTATTTCATACCGCTTCACAATTACATGCTACTCTGTGTTGGTTTATCATTTTTTTTTTTTTTTTTTTTTTTACAATTTTCTGTTGTAGAGAGCTGTAGAGGTTCCTAATGGAGTCCTGTGATAATCCATCCCATGCAGCTCCAATCTTCTCACACAGTTCCTGCAGATTTTACTCTAGAGTGGAGTGCTGATTTTAATAATAAAAAAAAAAAACGTGTGGGATGCTATTGGACGCCCCTGGTTAGGTCTGTATATTAGTGGTATAATGACGGTATTATATTCAGCCGGAGTCGCTGCATTGTTTGAGCAGACTGAGCCAGTGTCTCGTTCGTTTGCGTTTTCTACTCGGTTAGATTTGTTTCGGTTGTGAACACACAGCCGCTGCCGCCTCTGGCTCCGGAGCTAAAACCCCACTGCGAATGTTCATCAGCAAACAAACAGATGTGATGTGACTCTGGGCAATTAGCCAAGCAGCGCTCTCAAACTCGGCCCGTTTGGGACAAACAGGTCCAAATACAGGACTCGTCTTATTCTGGAGAATCATCAATATCACCTGTCTCACTCGTTATACTCATTCAGAGCCAGAAAGACAAATCCCAACTCCAAACAATCACAGGAACATGGACTTAAATGCAATTGTAGTATTGCAGTATCTGATACTGTCGATTTTTTCGTTGACGAACATGCTTAAAGCCACCAAAAAACATACCATAAAAAATTACCATAAAGTGTTTTTGCATGTGTACAAGCATCAATATCAAATGGCCAACATGACCAGAAACCCCAAGCTGCTCAACAAGCAAGTATGCCAAAGCATGACCAACCTGACCAATCTTAACAACCAATATGATCAACATCACCAAGCAGGTTGACCAACAAAACCAACCTGAACAATCTAAACAACCAATAAACCAAAGCTTGAACAAGCAGGTTGACAAATATGACCAGGAAAACCAGACCAATCTAGAAAATCATTATGACCAACATCACAAAGCAGGCTGAGAAGCATGAGCAACCTGACCAATCTAAACAACCAATATGACCGACATCACCAAGCAGGATGACCAGCAAAACCAACATGACCAATCTAAACAATCATTATGACCAACATAACCAAGCAGGTTGACCAGCATGACCAACCTGACCAATCTAAACAACCAACAAACCAACCAAAGGTGACCAAGCATGTTGACCAGAATGACCATCAAGACCTACCTGACCAATCTAAACAACCAATATTACCAACATCACCAACCAACAACCAACAAACCAAAGCTTGAACAAGCAGGTTGACAAGTATGACCAGGAAAACCAACCTGACCAATCTAAACCACCAATATGACCAACATCACCAAGCAGGTCGACCATCATGACCACCAAGACCAATTTGACCAATTAAACAACCAATAAACCAAAGCATGGCCAAGCAGATTAACCTGCAAAACCAAATCTAAAACACCAACAAACCAATATGACCAACATCACTAAGCAGGTAAACCAGCAAAACCAATCTGACCAACCTAAACAACCAACAAACCAAAGCTTGACTAAGCAGTTGTCCTATTATGACCAGCAAAACCAACCTGACCAATCTAAACAACCAACAAACCAAAGCATGGCCAAGCAGGTTGAACTGTAAAACCAACCTTACTAATCTAAACAACCAATATGACCAGCATCACCAAGCAGGTTGACCATTAAAACTAATCTGACCAATCTAAACAATCACCAAACCAAAGCCTGACCCAGCAGGTTGACCAGCAAGAATAACATAACCAAACTGACCAATCTAAACAACCAATATGACCAACATCACCAAGCAGGTTAATCATTAAAACCAACCTGACCAATCTAAACAACCAACAAACCAAAGCTTGAACAATCAGGTTGACCAAAAAAACTACCCTCACCCATCTAAACAACCAACAAACCAAAGCTTGACCAAGCAGGTTGACAAGCAAGAACAAAAAAAAAACAACCTGACCAAATTAAAACAACCAATTTGACCAACATCACCAAGCAGGTTGACTATCATACCCAACAAGACCAGTCTATACAGCCAAGGAACCAAAGCTTGACCAATCAGGTTGACCAACATGACCACAATAATGACCAAAAACACCAAGTTGGTCAACTATGTTGGTCAAAATCTTCTTTTTTTTTAACCATCTTGTCCATCAAAGACCAGTTTGGACCACCAAAATAACCATCAAGTTTCCATCAACAGCAGCCAAAGTAACAAAGTATCTACTGGAGAATAAACATTTGCCAACAAACAACATTTTTAAACAGTTGCTTAAATGTTTTTTTATGACATTTAATGCATATAAAAGTCTTCTAATCTGTATTATATCTCATCTAGAGCAATGCCAAAACAACACAACTCAAAAAGCAGCATCTTTTTGGAATTGTCCGTTCCACCTTAAATAGTGCAGCAGTTCCATTCAGGCGCCTGGCGCCTGAATGGAACTGCTGCACTATTTAAGGTGGAACGGACAATTCCAAACACAAGCTGGTTGAATGAGAAAAAGCCAAGTTAATCCTCGTAAACTCACCGTAATAAACAGCCGGTACTTCGCTTTTCCTCGCCATTTTTCAGCTCCGGTGGTCCCGGTGGTTCCGATGGTCTCACAGGTCCAGAAAGCCCCCCGGACTCGGTACTGGTACCAGGTTTATCTGGTGGGATCCTCCACGAGCCAGCAGCACCGCTCACACACTACAGCCATCAACTGACTGGATAGAGCATTTACAGTAGGTGCCACCACACACACACACACACACACACACACACACACACACACGGTGCATGTATTGCTGTCTTTGTGGGAACAATAAAAAAAATGCTATTTATAGGTTCATGTTTGAGTAAAATGAACATTGTTGTTTTATTCTATAAACTACAGACATTTCTCCTAAATTCCAAATACTAAATATATATATATATATATAGTAATGTATTCGTTCATATTCATATCAAGTTTTAAGAGTTCAGAAATCAATATTTGTTGGAATAACCCTGGTAGTTTTTAATCACAGTTTTTTTCATGCATCTTGGCATCACGTTCTCCTCCACCAGTCTTACACACTGCATTTGGATAACTTTATCATCATGTTTTGCTGTCTTTGTGGGGACAATTCAATTCAATTATTATTCTATTATTTTGGGTACATAAAGTCATGTGTTCTTTCTGCTGTGGATTTTCTGAATAATCTATCTATCTATCTATCTATCTATCTATCTATCTATCTATCTATCTATCTATCTATCTATCTATCTATCATATTTACATTTGCTCCTGCAACCATTTATTTTCATAGTGGGAGTGTCTCCCCCTCTCTCTTTCTCTCTCTCCCTCCCACTCTCCTTCTCTCCCTCCCTCCCTCCCTCCTTCTCTCCCTCCCTCCCTCCCTCCCTCCTTCCTTCACTCACCATCAGTGTGTAGTCGTTCCCTCCAGGCTACCTACTCTTGTAATTAATTAAGAGAATTAATACACGCCTTTTGTATGTTTCGATTCACCTAGAGTGTACTTTTCCCGTCGTTACGATAGCAAAGACACACTGACACGTCCTAAATCAAGCTGCACGGTTGACGGCACCTGTAATGGTTTAAATATCCTTCTGAGACGTGAGTGCATGCAGAGTTTTACAGGAATCTAAGTTTGCTTTTTTTTGCTGATCAGTCCCCACAAGCACACAAATACACACACAAACAAACAAACTAAACAAAGCCACTCACTGACTGTCCTGTGACCTGCTGAGGACTAACACCCTTAAATCCTTTAAACCCTGCAGACAGTGCAGGAGTGCACCCCCCACGGCCAAGAACACACTGATATAACCGTGATATAACCGTATAACAGAGCAATAATTCAATATATACGCAATATAATATCAATAACACACTGATATAACCCTTATAACAGAGCAATAATTCAATATATACGCAATATAATATCAATAACACACTGATATAACCCTTATAACAGAGCAATAATTCAATATATACGCAATATAATATCAATAACACACTGAAATAACCCATATAACAGAGCAATACTTCAATATATACGCAATATAATATCAATAACACACTGATATAACCCTTATAACAGAGCAATACTTCAATATATACGCAATATAATATCAATAACACACTGATATAACCCTTATAACAGAGCAATACTTCAATATATACGCAATATAATATCAATAACACACTGATATAACCCTTATAACAGAGCAATACTTCAATATATACGCAATATAATATCAATAACACACTGATATAACCCTTATAACAGAGCAATACTTCAATATATACGCAATATAATATCAATAACACACTGATATAACCCATATAACAGAGCAATACTTCAATATATACGCAATATAATATCAATAACATACTGATATAACCCTTATAACAGAGCAATACTTCAATATATACGCAATATAATATCAATAACATACTGATATAACCCTTATAACAGAGCAATACTTCAATATATATACACTATAATATCAATAACATACTGATATAACCCTTATAACAAAAACAGTGCACTAAAATATATACCAAATACATACCAAATATATATATGTATATTTTAGATTTCATCTATTTTATTATCATCATTCTGTATAAAACTCACAAGACCCAGATAATATCACTCACTGTAGGATTTAAATAATAAATACATTTTTAATATATGTATATTTGTTTACAATGGGTTTATTTGTAATATACCTGCTTTCATTCACCACTGTTATACATTTACACACATTTAAAGTTTCTGTAGCGTGAACCCATTCACATTCAATTAATATTAGATGTGTTGCTATAGTGTAACTACTGCGCCCTCTAGTGGTGATAAAGACGTACCACAAGCAACACGAATAGTGTGTGTATACAGTATATGCACAAGTGCATCTGAAAAAATTAAGTTGAAAATGTGAAACTCTATATATATTATATAGATGTATTAAACACAGAGTGATCTATTTTAAGCCTTTATTCATTTTATTGTTGATGATTATGGATTACAGCCAATAAAAACCCAAAAATCAGTGTCTCAGAATATTAGAATATTATATAAGACCGATTGGTACTTTTGGCAGTGTGGGCAGTGTGAAGCCAAATCCTGCTGAAAAATGAAATCCCATCACTGATCATCAGTAAATTTAACATTTCATTTGTAAATCAAGGGAGAAATCAGAGTCTGGAGGAAGAGTGGAGAGACACACAGTCCAAACTGCTCGAGGTCTAGTGTGAAGTTTCCACCAATCAGAGATGGTTTGGAGAGTCATGTCTGTCATCTGCTGGTGTTGATCCACTGTGTTTTATTATCAAGTCTAAAGTCAGTGCAGTTTTGTTTTCCCACAAAATCTTACAGCACTTCATATCTTACAGCTTCCCTCTGCTGCTGACAACTTTTATAGAGATGCAGATTTTGAGGTAGAGTCACCTGGAATTCAGGCTTTCAGTTAACAGCTGTGCTGAACTCATCAAGAGTTAATTACTTGAATTTCTTGTCTCTTAATAAAGTGTTTGAGAGCATCAGTTAAAGTAAAGTAGTGAAGAGGTAGAGTTACAGGTATACAGTGAATAGTGAATATTTGAGTAATGTTCGAATCCAGATTATGAGAAGCAAAAACTACTCAACTAAATAAAGAAAAATAAAATACTTTAAGAAAAATTAAAGGTCAGGAAAGTAAGAGTGAGAGTTTCCTCTGTTGTACAGGATAAGTTCATCAGAGTTATCAGCCTCAGAAACCGCTACATGATTAAAAACCTACTACATGATTCCTTAATGTGTTCCTTTATAGTCAAAAATACAATATTTGACTTCAAAAAATTGTGTAACAGCAACTTCCAACATCCTTATTTTTTATTTTAAAATTTGGAGCATTTCTACTGGTTCTTTGATCATGAAATGTGGACAAAATGTAAAATTAACTTTCCATAACATCCTAACTTTAAGAACAGGAGTCAGATTCAGTCTACACTTTTAGAGTCCACTAGGGGGAGCCAAAAGCTTACAGTTATCTAATACACTGTCTGCAAATTATATATTTTTTTATATAGGATAAAATATAATCTGACATATAAATGTAGGCAAAATATAAACATTAAATAAAGAAAAAAATATATATATATATATACATAAGACATATTTATCTCTATATATTTTGTCTAAATTTCAGGTTATAAAGAATAAAAACATATGTTATATATATATTATTATCTGTATTTTTCCCAGCAATCAAAGCCTTAGGGAAAAAAACAAGGGTTTTTACATGAGAAAGATATATATATATATATACAATTTTAGATAAATATTTTCTAAATAAATATATATATATATAGATAAGGAGAAAGAGAGAGAGAGAGAGAGAGAGAGAAAGAGATACAGACAGACAGAGAGAGAGACAGAGAAAGACAGACAGTCATACAGAAAAAAGAAAGGGACAGACAGAAAAAGAGACAGTGAGAGAAATACACAGAGAGAGAGAGAGACCAACAGACAGAGAGAGAAAGAAAGACAGAGACAGACAAACTGACAGACAGAGAGAGATAAACAAGCAGACAGACAGAGAGAGAGACAGACAAAGAGAGAGAGAGAGAGAGAGATCAGTGAGCTCCTCTCTCTGTAGGGGTTTAATAACCTGTGATAAGCTTTAATCTCAGAGTAAACTGATGCAGGATCAGCGGTGCTGCTCTATAATTAGGTCCATAAAACTTTATAGACTATCATTTATTCAACATAATAAAAATATAAATACTATTTGAAACTTGTCTACACCTCTACCTTTGTCTCTATGTCTGTCTCCACTCTTTCTCTACCTCTTTTTATATCTCTATACCTATGGATCTTAAAGTATTTAAATCTGAAATTTCTATATCTGAATTATGTTTACTTGAATAAAAAAAAATCATACAATTACATTTTTATTTGTATTTTTTTATTAAACGCACAAGGGAGTAAAATCTGCTGTTAAAAAATTAGTTAATTATTTTCAGATTTAAAAATATGAAATGTATTTTTTTTTTTTTTTTCACCTCAAATTCAAAACACAAAACTGTAAAAATTCACATTTATAAATTGAATGTTTAAAAAAACGTAAATCAACAGCAAGCTAAATTAAATCAGATTAAAATACTTATGACCCTTTTACTCCATATCTCCATATTTTGGTAACTGAATGGTTAAAAATGGTTAAATTAAAATATGCTAGCTGGTTTTAAGTCAACAGGTTTTATTTCATGCTAATTCAAATACTAATACATAATATCATTTTAAAAAATCGTCTTTCTCACTTAAAAAATTGTAAAAATATTTTATAACGATATGTATAATTCGTTCACATTGCCAGACCAAAAGGACAGATTTTTGACATATTTTAAAATGCGTTTACACTCAGATTTGTACAAATGTGTCTCAGTCTGGGGGCTCTGGACGCTTAATTCGGATTTCTAATTGTCTTTTTTCCTGCGATAAACAACAACCTTATTAAATCCAGAGTGCCAGAAGTGCGGGAATCCGAGCGGTTTGTGCTGTTTAGACACACAAATCTGATCTGAGTGAAAAATCTGAATTGTAGTGTGAATGCAGCCGTCTGGGCTTCAGTCTAATTCTCCTTCTTTTGTCTTCCTTTAAAAGAGTCCATGAAGTTAAAAGCTCCGAAGTACATCCCCAGAATCACGGCCTCCTTAAACGGCACCAAGCTGTAAAAAAAACACACAGAAAGAAAATTATAATATTATATAATAAGACCAATTGGTGCTTTTGTCAGTGTAGGCAGTGTGAAGCCAAGTCCTGCTGGAAAATGAAATCTGCATCTCCATAAAAGTTGTCAGTAGCAGAAAACTGCACTGACTTTATTAGACTTGATAATAAAACACAGTGGATCAACACCAGCAGATGACAGACATGACTCTCCAAACCATCACTGATTGGTGGAAACTTCACTCTAGATCTCTAGCAGTTTTGGGGGGGGGGGGGTGTTCTTTAGCTTCTATGGAATGTGCCAAAAGTCATGGGACAGCTAGCACATTGCCGTGTCCACAGTCTTCATGTTTAAATACTGTAGATTACAAAAGCCTTTTCAAAGGTTTTCAGTGGAGCGTCTTCAATTTCTTCACACGGCTTCAGAGGTCAGAGCGAAGTTTGGACAAGGCTGATTGGATATCTTTGCTTATCAGAATCCGATCAGAACAGAACAGACCTGTTTTTTTTATTCTAAAGACTCGTCGTTCTTGTCTCTGTTATCTCTCGGAGCAGATCTAGGCATTGCATGTGAGATCCACTTATTACAATTAAATACAGCTACAGGGCTTTTATTTTGAAGCCATATATTAACCCACAGGTTTAAAAACAGGTGTAGCGATATAAAACCCTTATTTTTGCAGTAAAATAAATTATTTACACTCTAAAAATTTGAGGGTTTTGAAATATCCTAAATGTTTGGAGGACATGGACTGTTTGATTTGTATTCAGGAAAATATTGATTTTAAAATGAAGCCAATTTTAAGTTTTTATTCTTATTTTATTTTTATTTCCAATTCTTTGTTGTTCTTTTGCATGTTTTTAATTTAACTTCTCTTTGTTTTAATCATGTTTGAATTGTTCATGCTTTATTCTTATTTAAGTTTTTATTTCCATTTTTACTGTTGTTCTTTTACATGTTTTTTTATTTATTTATTTTTTATTTGTGTATTTTCTCAAATTCTGCAAGTTTGAAAATGAAGACGTAAAAACTAGACAAACAAAACGAAAGGAAAGGAAACTAAAGGTTTAAAGGAAATTAACTGTTTGATTTTTATTCAGGAAAATATTGATTTTTAACGCAGTTTAGGAAAAAGAGCTAATTTTACGATTTTATTCTTATTTTATTTTTATTTCCAATTTCATGTTGTTCTTTTACATGTTTTTAATTTAACTTCTCTTCGTTTTAATCATGTTTGAATCTATCATGCTTTATTCTTATTTTAGTTTTATTTATTTCTATTTTTACTGTTAATCTTTTACATGTTTTTTTTATTTGATTTCTCTGTGTATTTTCTCATTTGTAAAGCACTTTGAATGACCGTTGTGTATGATAGGTGCTATATAAATAAACTTGCCTTGCCTTATATTTTGACATTAGCAGATTTATTTAAATATATTTTTTATTATTTTATTACAATTATTTTGGTACCACTTTAAAATAAGACTACCTTTATAAAGGGTTTATAAAGGGTTTACAATGTGTTTATTAATGGTTACTAATTAGGTTGTAAATGCCTTAAAAATTAATTAATGATACCACTATAAATGGTACCACTTTAAAATAAGACTACCTTTATAAAAGGGTTTATAAATGGTTTACAATTAGTTTATTAATGGTTACTAATCAGGTTGTAAATGTCTTAAAAAAACATTAATAATCAGTTATAACACATACGTAGAAAGGGCAACAATGACCTGTTGTTTGCAGAATAGTGAACCCACAGCCTTCTATGTATTTGTTATAACTGATTATTAATGTTTTTTAAGGCATTTACAACCTAATTAGTAACCATTAATAAACTAATTGTAAACCGTTTATAAACCCTTTATAAAGGTAGTCTTATTTTAAAGTGGTACCGATATTTTTTATTAATTATGTTTATCAGTAATGTTCCTTATCAAACTGAAAAACATGAAAGATCTTTATGTAATGCTTAAATAGAAATATTTAAGATTTATTCATGAAATGTCAGACAGACGATTGACAAAAGGGGTTAAAAGGGGTTAAATGAGGTTAAAACTAAGACCTGGTTGGTTCTCCATCAGAAAATCAGCAGCTCATTTGCATTTTAAGATAAAAGCTGGAGGTGTGGGTTCTGATGTAGTGAATCTCGTACTGATTCTTAACGACTGAGCCGAGAGAAGTTTTGTTACAGCACCAGTGGAGGAGATATTAGCATGATAAAAGCAGCGCAGCCTCGGGTCTGAATACAGCAGCTGTGATAACGATGGATAACGACGGACCTGCTGTCCAAATAACAATCAGATCGTCTTCTGGCTGGATTTAATTGGACTTGGATCGTTTTTCAGGCCTTTTTCTTGATTCTTTTCCCACTCAAACAGGTGCTTTATCCTTTATCTTCTTACCACCTGGACCACCTTTCATACTACTGATACTACTGATACATAACCTACTGGTTCTTTATAAGACTTGGTTTGGAATGAGCATCGTTTTTATACTAAGCATTATTATGCTATAGTGCACTAAAGTGTTCTTGTAGCCACATTATTATTAATCAGTATATTTAAAGAGCACAAAAAGGGAACAACTTTTTTTGTACTTATTATACTTTAATTACAGTATTAAAAAAATAGTACAAAAGTCTTATTTAAATTGTGCTGTGTACTAAAATTTAACTATTTTAAATATATTTAAGTAACATTTAAACATATTAATTAATGTATGTATGTAACCCTATATTTTAAATATGCTCCCAGTAAAATTATAATACATTTAATGATTATTACTATAAATGTATCACTATTACTATTATTATACACCAGGTATATTAGATTAAAAATGTACTAAGAATTGATGTTAAATATATGTGATCTATATTTACATTAGAGTACAAATATACTGTCACGTCTTGGCCTCGTCTCGTGTCTCTGTGTCTTCCCCACGTGACCTGTGCTCCCCTGTGTCTCCCGTCTCAGTACTTTTCCACCTGTGTCTCATTTGTAGCTCCGCCCCTTCCCCAGGTGTTTCTAATTATAGTGTGTTTCCTGTTTCTTTAAATAGCCCTCCTCTGCCACTTTGTCTCCGTGGGTCTTTGCACCTTCCCCTGTTGTTTCGTCTCTCTCTGTGTTTCATAGCCTCTGTTCTTCACGTCGTAGTTTCTATGTTTATCACTTGTTCATGTTTCTAGTTTCTTGTTTATTTCCGTCTTCCTTGGCTCCTTGTAGATGCCCCTGCTTTGTGTTTATTAGTTTATTCCCTTGTATATATATATCCCTGCCCTGTTTAGTTTTGGTTATTTCTTGGTTATTTTTGGTAGTTTCTAGTTTCTTGTTTATTCCTTGTTTATGTTCTTAGCTTTGTTTGTTTCTTTGTTTATTTACTCCCTGTTTATATATATATAATTAGTACTACTTGTTTGTTTAGTTTATGTTCACTAGTTCCTCTCGTTTGTTTTGGTTTACTTTATTATTACGTGTTCTTTGTTATTTGTTTATCTTTGTTATTGATATATATATATTTATTAAATTATTCGTTTCGTCCCTACCTGCACTTGTGTCCGCCTCCTCGTCTCCCTGCCTGGGTCATTCCTGACATATACATGCTTCTTGTTCCTGTCTTTTGTAAGTAGCACACTTCTAGTATTGATATATATTCTTCATTGGGCATAAAAATACATTTTAATATACTGTACTACAATTTTTAACATGTTACAAATTTACTTTAAATTTTATAAATGTAGTAATTTAATTTACTTTCTAAAAAGTTATATGATCCATTGCACTTAAGGTGAACTGATGTAACAGTTGTTTGTAACACACTTTGCTAAAAATGTACAAAAGTATATTTCAAAAAATAGTACCGTATTTTTTGGACTATAAGGCGCACCGTATTATAAGACGCACCATCAAAGAACGCCTATTTTCTGGTATTTTTCCATACATAGGGCGCATCGCATTATAAGGCGCATTAAGTGACACTAGAAAGTGTGCCTATATCAAAGTGAACAGGGGTGGCGCCATGGCGGGGGGGGGGGGGGGGGGGTGTCTTGCCGGTGGAGCGTCTCAGTATACAAATCTAGCTCTTTCAAAGTCAAACGAGTGCTGGATATTAATCTACACAGATTCCTCTCCTGAAAACTGTTTATTTGGGTGAGTAACGTGCTTCAGTTTATTTACAGTAAGCTTAGATTTCCAGATTTCCACTAAGGCTTGCTGCACCAGCGTTAGCATAGCTATCCGCTAGCACGCTAGCTAGTCCCCTAAACTAGTAAAGTTAACCCAAACTTAAACGACAGCATTACACTGAGTAATCCTGCGTGTTCTGGTAAGACAGTGAGATATTAGCTAGCGATTCGTCCCCCGTAGCTTGTTTTAACACGGTAAACAAGCAGATTACAGGCTGATAAAACTCACCTCTGAGAGAGTTAGCGCTTAGCATCTAGCTAATGCTAGCCAGGCAAAGCAGCACAGACTTACAGGCCGATAACTCACCTCTGAACGGTGAACGCTTAGCGATTAGCATCTAACTCTAATAATACTGCTCCAGCAGTATTAAAAGTACTAAATTTAGATAATACTGATCTCAGTGAATAAGCTAGCTAGCTTAGCGGTTAGCATCTAGCTAATGCTATTGCTGCTCAGCCTCGGTGCTGCACGGCTCTGGACTCTGTATAGCACTGAAACTCTCTATAACGCTGCACGGAGTGTGTGTTTACTGCTCCTTACAACCTGACGGGTAAAATCCATACAAAAGGCGCACCGTATTATAAGACGCACTGTCAATTTTTGTGAAAATTAAAAGTTTTTAAGTGCGCCTTATAGTCCGAAAAATACGGTAATAATTTAGTTATTTAAGTATATTGAATTACATTAAATTAAAAGTGTACTTCATAGCAGTCTATTTATTTAAAATATACTATACTGTGTACTTTTTAAAAAGTATGATCAAATTTTGTTTTCAAACATTTGATGAAATCATAATAAATTTTACTTTTAATATATTTTAAGTAAGTAAATAAATCTGTTAGTATATTTACAGTATACTTAGACATTTCTCATTTCTCTGTTTTAAGTACAATTAAGTATATATTATTTTCACCAGGGTAGACTCTAGAAAATGATTGAAAATCTTAGAATATCATTGAAAAGTTACTTTATTTCAGTAATTCAGTTTTAAAAATGTGAAACTCATATATTATATAGATGTATTAAACACAGAGTGATCTATTTTAAGAGTTTATTTTATCTTTTATTGTTGATTTTTATTTTTGGCTTACAGCCAATGAAAACCCCAAAAAATCAGAGTCTCAGAAAATTAGAATATTATATATAAGACCAATTGGTACTTTTATGAGCAGTGTGGGCAGTGTGCCAAGTCCTGCTGGAAAATGAAATCTGCATCTCCATAAAAGTTACAGTCAGCAGAGGGAAGCTGCAAGATATGAAGTGCTGTATAATCCCCTCTGCCCACCAATTTTATGGAGATGCGGATTTCATTTTCCAGCAGGACTTGCTCACACTGCCCACACTGCTTAACAAAAGTACCAATTGGTCTTATAATATAATATTTTAATATTCTGAGACACTGATTTTTTGGGGGGGGTTTTCATTGGCTGTAAGACATAATCATCAACCTTTAAATAAACAAAGGCTTAAAATAGACCTCTCTGTTTGTTTCATACATCTATATAATACATGTGTTTCACATTTTTAACTGAATTACTGAAATAAAGTAACTTTTCAATGATTTTAGTGTGAAAAAATGCCCTAAATGGTTTTATTGGCCCTGTCCCACTGCGATTGCGTCTAAATATCCACTAAAGTACGAGGAGGAGGAGGCGGCAGCAGGAGAGGACTGTATGGGTCAGGCCTTGGATTGTACGCCGGGTGGAGTTTGGACTGTATGACCGGCTGATGGTAAAGCGATGGACGCCAGAAAAATATTTTTATGGACGTCGACGTCCACCTGTACGTGTACCTGTCCAAATATCCACTAAATTACGTCCGTACTGCGTCTAAATATCCACTAAATTACGTCCATATTAGTCGCCGTCTATTCCGAAAATTTTGGGAGGTACCAAAACCACTTTTGCGTCTAAAGTGGACGGCAACGTCTAAACTACGTCCACTTGGACGGTGCGTCCAAATATCCACTAAACTACGTCCAGATTGCATCTAAATATCCACTAAACTGCGTCCACTGAAATTTGGACGTACTTTAGTGGATATTTAGACGCAATCGCAGTGGGACAGGGCCTTAAGGGTTTGTGATGCTTTTCCAGGTGTTTACAGTAGCCCCTTTTAAAGTTTTGGGGGGTTACTCCCTTCAGTCTCCACTTTAGCAGGTACCATGCATGCTCTAACAGTCCTCTTGAACACTGGCCAGCATGCTCATGGCAAGGTGATACAAATTATGGGATTGGGATTGAGGCTTGATAGTGTGTAACAAATGGATGGAACATTCCAGTTTTGTACAAAGATTTACAAAGTTTTTTTTAGGGTTTTTTTCCCAGTTTATGTCATAGATTGTAATCCCCGAACTTTGCCGCCCATACCATTACCAAAACCCCGTTCTTTCACCCCATCACTCTTCTCAACCATCTCCATGTTTCTACTTCCTCTCGGTTCCTTAGACCATCTTCCTTCATTCACTTTACTGTCCCCCCTTTTTTATTCTCATATCTATATCTCCTATTCCAGCTCATATCTATTGTTATTGCTGCTCCGTGTGTCTTCAATTGCCCCCTGGGGATGAATTAAATTGTCTGAATCTGGATTTGACTCAATTGCATTGTCTTTTTTAAACTAATTTTGAAGTTTTATCTTTATTGACATTTTTTTAATGTATTTTTTAAATATATTATGCGTTGTGTTGGGTGTCCCTGAGTGACAGAAAGGCGTCTGTAAAATAAAATGTATTATTAAAATGTAAGACATTAATAAAAAGGTATAAAAGGTATAAAAGAGAATGACTCCAGGAATCTGGAGCTGATAAATAAACAGCAACCTAACTCCTAACCTCAAGCAGACATGAGATGGGAAAAGAGAGGAGTATAAAGCACTGATAAGCTGTGGAGCAGTGGATCTGACTCACACCTGTATGGGTTGTGAGGTGGTATCTTGTTACTGAGTCTCTTGGTAATGTGACATGAATTATGGTTGTAGATAGAGTGAGGCATTTTCAATTAACGAGTGTACTGAGAATGTTTGAAAGTGCTATACATGAATGTTTAGCTATAATTTAACATTAGTAGTAGTAGTAGTAAGAATGGGTGTGTATGGGTGGAGCTTTCAGTGAAGATCAGGAGGATTTAAGACTGGTCATGTCTGGGCTACACCACCACGGCGGTGTTGCTACAGGTCTTACACTAATCTATTTGGCTTATTCCATAATTATGAATAAGCTGCTGTTTTCCAATTCAGACGCAGCTCCCCTTCTTAGGAAGGTGGTGGATATACAATACTTAAGTTTCCGTACTATAAGAAGCAGCTAAAATACTTTAATTTTCCTAAAAATCATCAGTTTTTCTTATAATCCGGTGCGTCTTATGTATAAATTCTACCAGTCAGGTATTAAGGATCAGTAAAGTCACTCTGCTGACGTACAGAGTTATACAGGAGTTTCAGTTAGTTCTCCAGCACTGGAGCAATATTAGCATTAGCCGATAACCGCGCAAACAGCACTAAACGCTAGTTTTTTGGCCGTCCAGAGGTAAGTATTATCGACCTGAAGCCTGCTGCTAACCCTGGCTAGCACTGCTGCAGCAGCATTAGCATTTGCCGCTGAGCGCTAGCTCTTTGGCATTCCAGAGGTTAGTATTATTGGCCTGTAGCCTGCTGCTAACCCTGGCTAGCAGTGCTGGAGCAGCATTAGCTTTAGCCACTAAAACAGCTAAGCGCTACCTCTTTAGCCGTTCAGAGGTAAGTATATTGGACTATAGTCTGCATGTTTACCGTATTAAAAACAAGCTTTGTGGGACGAACCGCTAGCTAAAATCACCTTGGCTTACCGGAGCACTCAGGGTTCCTCAGTGTAGTGCTGTTGGGCAGCATTAGCCACTAACCGCAGCTAGCTAGCTCTAGCAGTTAGCCGCTAATGCTAATGCTGCTGCACCCAGCCTTACTGGAATTCTGAAAATCTAAGCTTACTGTAAATAAACAGCGCTTTTTAAAACGTTTTTCATAAAAGAAATCTGTGTTACAGATAACAGTTTTGTTCACTTAATTTTACAGGTTTAGCTTAGCTTTACAGATCTCTACACCCAGTGGTGAGACCTGCTGAATTAGAAGGAAAACATGGCGACACCCCTGTTCCTTACTAGTGTCACATAATGTGCTTTATAATCCACTGCACCTTATAGTGGTGTCCCACGAAACTAAATAGCTGTAAATAAGGTTAAAGATTTTATGAGGTTTTTGTTAATGTACACATTTATATTGAATAAATGAATGAATTTTATAGACATGAAATACTAATAATGTAGTGTTATTTCCTATTAAATTAAGATTTAGCATTATTAATAGTGTTATACAGGTTTACTTCATGATCTTTTCAATTTATTTCTGCGGACTAAAGCGCTGCCACTATGATCGAGAGATCGCTGGTTTGAATCCCGGTCATGCAGCTTGCCATCAGCTGCCAGAGCCCTGAGAGAGCACAGTTAGACTTGCTCTCTCTGGGTGGGTACAGTAGATGGTGCACTTTCTTTCCCCTCATCACTCCTAGGGTGATGTGGATCAGCACAAGGCTGCATCTGTGAGCTGATGTATCAGAACCGATATCTTATATCAGTGTATTCGATGTTGCGTTAAACATTTAAATCAAAAGGAAAACCAAAGTTGAGTAAAAGAAAGTCTTACTTTTTTACAAACATTAAAGCGTAAATGGCTCTCGGCAGATAAAGGTAGGTCTGGTCTGTCTGAATGGCGTTCACAATCTTCTTCGCCACGTATTCCGGCTTCAGGGCGGGAAGCAGACGAGGCCATCTGTCAAAACACAACCCAAACATGTCATATCAAAGCAGAACTTCAATTAAACTGATGTTTCTATCCTCAGTAACTTTTCTGATTCTCTTTTCTTCGTAAATTCAAGTTCAATCTTCCACAAAACGTGAAAAATGACACTTGACTGAGACAGTAATCATGACTTATCATCCTGACAGCCCTTCATTAGTTAAAATACCACTGCAGTTCATTTTTCATGCTCAATTTAGTGAGGTGCACAACAATCCACTCCTTGACGTGTGCTTCAGAACATCTCCTCAGGTGTGCTAAAGCAAGCTGTTAAGAGCTAAACCGTGAGAAAAGTCTTAGAAATGAAAGAAAGAAAGTACAAGCGTACAAGTTTAATGCATGTCACGATGCTCATTGCTATCTTACACCCTGCTAACAGTCTATTTTCACACAATACACCTGCACCCTTTAAATAGCAACAGTGCTTCTGAATCTAATATATCTAATATACTGTATCTACACTGATGGGAGTGGTGGTCTGGAAATGAGGTGTGTTCAGTAGGTAAATCAGGTGTATTGCTATCTTGTCAGCAGAAAACACAAGTGCTCCACTGACTGAATACAACCTAGACAGGCATCAACTGACGTCAGACATTCATCGCTATCTTGGCAGTAAATAGTTAACACAAGTTAAAATAGCAATCCGCCAATATAATAATAATATACTCCAATCATTTCAATGGATTTTTTTTTTTTTTTGCTATTTTCATGATTACGCTCCACCCATTTTCATAGTTTCACTCCAACTCTATAAAGGGTTTTGTTTTATGATAATTCTAGATTTAAGGGAGTCTTTCAGTTGAAAATATTGAAAAGATGACCGTATTTTTGGCATAAACCTGCAAAGCTACAAAAACAGTTGTTTTCAAAAACAACATTTAATTGTCTAATTCGTTTTTCAAGTCCAGTCAAGAGGCTGGATACAGGTACACAGTTTAATGAAATTACGCTCTTCAAAAAACGAGACATTGTAAAAGACATGACAGTGCAGTACCGATACGGTATAATAAAGTGTATAGAGAGGATAAGGTGGTGGAATAAGCTGCTGCAGAGTCTGGTAGTGGAGGCTCTGTGAGTTGAGGAGTCTGACTGTCTGGTGGAAGAAGCTGTTCCAGAGTCTGGTAGTGGAAGCTCTGTGAGTTGAGGAGTCTGACTGTCTGGTGGAAGAAGCTGTTGCAGAGTCTGGTAGTGGAGGCTCTGTGTGTTGAGAAGTCTGACTGCCTGGTGGATGAAGCTGTGGCAGAGTCTGGTAGTGGAGGCTCTGTGTGTTGAGGAGTCTGACTGCCTGGTGGAAGAAGCTGTTGCAGAGTCTGCTATGCGGCTATGCAACACCGTTGATAAGCGGCAGTAATCTCTAGTTATATGAGCCCAGCCTCCCATCTCTATGAATGGATCAGTTTGTAACGTTTGACTCAAAAATGCACCAAAAACTAGATTTTTCAGACACAACCAGCGAGCTGACCGGCTCTTTTTGTTGAAGAGCCAGTCTATCATAGGCAAGTACCAGGTTCTGTGGAGACACACCTTAATGCACTGTACTGTTCTTAATTAAATAAGTTTGTTATAATAAGATAATTAAGTGATCTGATTAAAGAACGTTTATAATAATGCACTTTTAAAACCAGAACCTGAGCCTCGCCTTCAGACCTGAATCTCCAGCAGCTCCACCGCCTCCTGAAGACCAGCCTCAGGGGTATAAACCCATCAGACCACCTGACGCTTCCATTAACAGCCCACCCATCTGTGAAATGGCCCCTGGGGGGCTTACAGCTAATACACACAACACATGCTCTTTCAGCTGCTGTTCAGTAAAGACCAGACACAATTTACAATTTACACACAGGTTTAAGGTTTAAGGCTCTGGAAGCAGCAGTTCTTAAATGTCTCCTACCACTAAAATCCTCTTTTTTCTTGTTCTTTTGTATTTTGAAATACAGTGGGTCTCTCTGAGTTGTTTCTGATGCTGCACTGCTGATGAAAATCTTCCTCATCCTCATCCTCTTCCTTATTGTCTGCAGCAGCTAGTAAAAAAAATATTCAGAAAAAAACGAGTCGATCAGCAAAAGCACCGTGTCTACATCAACCCGTGAATTAATATTTAGTATTCATGGCCCCGCCCACCTCGGCTCGCAACCGCTCACAGGCAGAGAGCTGAAGCCCGGCAGCGACACTGTCTCGTCAGATAGGAATAATGCTAACAGCACTAGGAACAGCATGCAGTTCATTCCTGTGTTATTTGTGCGAACAACACATCAGTGTTTATATGCTTTACCCAGTAATTCAGAGATAAGAAACAAATGGTTAGAATTAGTCTATGGAGGAAAAACACCACCAGCCAAGTACAATTGAGATAGGTAGGTGTATGTTTACAACAGTTCTGTTAAAAGTAAACTTTTTAAAAGTAAAAAAAATCCACCCCGGAGTTTTATTCTAACTGCTTGGGTGGCTCTGCTGCGATTTTTCCTTTTTTGGACCTGGACTCTACCCACCTCTGTGTGTAAGTAACTATAGGTTTAAATAGGATCTCTGGTGGATTTGGTGTTTTACAGAGACTCTTAAGACTAGATCAGTGTCTGAACTGCACTTAGCAGGGCATTACACTATTATGTTGTAAACATTCATTTTAAAATGTCCAGTTGTGGTAAAAAAAAAAGACATTTTTACACTAATAACAGTCTTAGCAATGTCATCTGTAACTTTACAACATGTGTAATAATGCCCTGCTAAGTGCAGTTCAGCCACTGACCTTAGAGTTTTAGAGTCTCTGTAAAACACAAAATCCACTGGAGATCCTATTTAAACCTATAGTTACTTACACACAGAGGTGGGTAGAGTTAGAAAGTAAAAAAAAATTCAATCTGAGGTTTTGTTGGTTTGTTGGTTCTAAACATACACCTAATTCTAACCATTTGTTTCTTAGGTCTGAATTACTGGGTAAAGTATATAAACACTGATGTGTTATTCGCACAAATAACACAGGAATGAACTGCATGCTGTTTTTAGCTCTGTTAATGTTATTCCTGTCTGATTAGATGGAGTCGCTGCCTGGCTTCAGCTCTCTGTTTGTGGGCGGTCCCGAGCCGACGTGGGCGGGCCATGAATACTAAATACTAATTCATGGGTTGATGTAGACACGGTGCTTTTCCTGATCGACTCGTTTTTTCTGAATATTTTATTTTACTAGCTGCTGCAGACAATGAGGAAAAGGTTGAAGAAGAGTTTCATCAGCAGTGCAGCATCATTAACATAAGCATTTTAGCAGAAGGAGAACTTTAACACTTTTAAATCCTAAATTCCTAAATGAATAAGGAATGTATGTATTTTTCCCCTATTATTTTACTCACTTTGTACCACAGCCATCGAACATGCCCGTGTCGATGAAGAAAGGGCAGACTATGGTGGTTTTAATGCCATCTTTCCCCGAGGCAACGAGCTCCAGAGCCACGGACTCAGCAAAGCCCACCGCACCAAACTTACTGGAACAGTAATCTGCAGAAAGACGAGATAAACCTGAACACAGGGCAACTTTTCAATACTTACAAATCTTCAGGATAACGAGAAAGTAGCTTTAACAACAGGGGTTGGACAATGAATCTGAAACACCTGTCATCATTTTAGTGTGGGATTTTAGGTTTCATGGCTAAATTGGAGCAGCCTGGTGTTCAATCTTCATTAATTGCACATTATTGCACCAGTAAGAGCAGAGTGTGAAGGTTCAATTAGCAGCAGGGTAAGAGCACAGTTCTGCTCTAAATATTGCAATGCACACAACATTATGGGAGACATACCAGAGTTCAAAAGAGGACAAATTGTTGGTGCACGTCTTGCTGGAGCATCTGTGACCAAGACAGCAAGTCTTTGTGATGCATCAAGAGCCACGGTATCCAGGGTAATGTCAGCACACCACCAAGAAGGACCAACCTGTGATTAACTGCATTTAATTGCACTTCTTCTTCTTAAGACACACGTTTTTACAGTGGATATTTAAATAGTGCATCCTTAAAAACGATGAGTTTCTTTGATTTTACCAAATTGAAAACCTCTGGAATATAATCAAGAGGAAGATGGATGATCACAAACCATCAAACCACCAAACTGAACTACTTGAATTTTTGCACCAGGAGTAAAGCAGCATAAAGTTATCCAAAAGCAGTGTGTAAGACTGGTGGAGGAGAACATGATGCCAAGATGCATGAAAAAAAACTGTGATTAAAAACCACCAGGGTTATTCCACCAAATATTGATTTCTGAACTCTTAAAACTTTATGAATATGAACTTGTTTTCTTTGCATTATTTGAGGTCTGAAAGCTCTGCATCTTTTTTTGTTATTTCAGCCATTTCTCATTTTCTGTAAATAAATGCTTTAAATGAATATTTTTATTTGGAATTTAGGAGAAATGTTGTCTGTAGCTTATAGAATAAAACAACAATGTTTATTTTACTCAAACATAAACCTATAAATAGCAAAATCAGAGAAACTGATTCAGAAACTGAAGTGCTCTCATATTTTTTCCAGAGCTGAATACTTGTATGTTTAAGGGGAGATAAAGCCCTGGAAGTGGGGCGCTGGAATAAAGAATGCATGATAAATTGTATAGAGGAAACTTTTTTTAAATTTTCTGAGTATAAAAGAGCGTTTTCTTACACCTGTAGTTTTTAGGTTTTTTTAACGTTTCTCGAGATACGAATTTCATTTTCCAGCAGGACTTGGCACACTGCCCACACTGCTTACCAAAAGTACCAATTGGTCTTTTTTAATAGTCTAAAGCCCTATACAGACAGGATTAGTTTCTTATGGGGTTCTGGGGTAATTTTCTCTTTTATTGGGGGGTTTTATCCTCTGAGACATCCTCTGAGAAAATTACAGGCTGAATTATCTACTGTTTTTCTCTGAACTCTGTGGTCCTCCGGTAATTTTAGTCCCGTCCGGATGCACATCTCTGAGTTTCATCTCTTCTTGCGTTTAATAAAATAGCTATTTGTCCACTGCCGTGCACCTTAATTACTGTACACTTTTGGCACACGTTTCCACTGAGATCCATGTTAAAAACACAACAGCAAGTGGAAATGGAGGAGCTACTGAACTCTATGTCATGTGACCGAGAAATCCTATAAAAAGCCTTTTTTTTCAGTTGCAGTCCAGATGCAGGAGTTTTTTCATTTAGTAGAAGTGTGAATTATTTTTTTTACAAACTAATCCCGTCCAGATAGTGCTTAATTCTGATTGTTAGACACTGATTTTTGTTTTTTTTATTGGTTGTAAGCCATAATCATCAATGATGATATAAATAAATGCTTAAAATAGATCACTCTGTGGAGGAGCTACTGAACTCTATGTCATGTGGCTGAGAAAGCCTAAAAAAACTCACTGGTCCTCTTGTTTTTTTTTGGGTTTTTTTTTTTTCAATTGCAGCCCCACATATATATGTTATCTGGGTGTGTAGACTGAACTCTGAGCCTATATGACAACAGTTTGGTAAAAATACAGATAAAAATACATATAATACGGCAGTAAAGCTCAGGTTTAAGTCTATAAATTCAAAGAATTCTGTAAATAATTAACGTCTGCTTCCAAAAGTAAGCAGAGCATGTACACACACAGCTCTAAACTCACAAGAATTCACTATTGCTCAACACAGGACCCTCCCCTCGGGAAAACCTCAGTCAGATTTCATAACCAGCTCACAATCAGCGTAATAATTTCTTTACAACAGCCATAAACCTGCTATTGTTAAACCCAGCTGATGAAGAGCTGAGTAACAGTGGGTTAAAGGAACAGAATGATCATCTAAACACAAACTAAAGCACTGATAAGATATTATCCAGGGTCAGGAAATCAATCTGTATCACTTTTAATAACCCAGCTGTGTTGGTTTAAGGTCATTGAGCAATGCGTGGTTTTGTAATATTCGGGGGAAGAGGTGAAGGCATTACCTGCCAGACCGTTCACACCGATCAGGCCTGCAGAACTGGCAACCGAAACCAGATGCCCGTGGTTCTTCTCAGTCATCGCCGGGAGGAATGCTTTATACGTCTGAAACAGAAGCACAAATACAAACTAGAAAAGTGCATTTCTTGAAGGAAGCGCAGGATGGTTTGCTTGCTATGGTGTCTGTGGTGGTTGCTAAGGTGTTGCTAGGTGGTTGCTAAGGCGTTGCTATGGTATTCATGGTGGTTGCTATGGTGTTGCTTAGCAGCTGCTAGGTGGTTGCTAAGGAGTTGCTAGGGTGTTGCTATGATGTCTGTGGTGGTTGCTAAGGTGTTGCTAGGTGGTTGCTAAGGCATTGCTATGGTATTCATGGTGGTTGCTATGGTGTTGCTTAGCAGTTGCTAGGTGGTTGCTAAGGAGTTGCTAGGGTGTTGCTATGATGTCTGTGGTGGTTGCTAAGGTGTTGCTAGGTGGTTGCTAAGGCGTTGCTATGGTATTCATGGTGGTTGCTATGGTGTTGCTAGGTGGTTGCTTAAGTGTTGCTAGGGTGTTGCTATTATGTCTGTGGTGGTTGCTATGATGTTGCTAGACAGTTGCTAGGTGGTTGCTAAGCTGTTGCTATGGTATCTGTAGTGGTTGCTATGGTATTGCTTAGCAGTCGCTAGGTGGTTGCTAAGGAGTTGCTAGGTGGTTGCTTAAGTGTTGCTATGATGTCTGTGGAGGTTGCTATGATTTTCCATAACAGTTGCTATGTGTCTGTGGGGGTTGCTATGATGTTGCTAGACAGTTGCTAGGTGGTTGCTAAGCTGTTGCTATGGTATCTGTAGTGGTTGCTATGGTGTTGCTTAGCAGTCGCTAGGTGGTTGCTAAGGAGTTGCTAGGTGGTTGCTTAAGTGTTGCTATGATGTCTGTGGTGGTTGCTATGATGTTGCTAAACAGTTGCTATGTGTCTGTGGTGGTTGCTATGATGTTGCTAAAGAGTTTCTATGTGTCTGTGGTGGTTGCTATGGTGTTGCTAAGTAGTTGGTAGGTGGTTGCTAAGGTGTTCCTGGGTGGTTACCAGGCGATGTATTTGCATAAATGAGATTTAAAGGTGTAACACATCGCTCAGATATGGACGCTAGGTTGCTCTGGGCGTGCGGGGTGTCCAAACTTTTGACCGACAGCTGGTTTATCCAATAGCTCCTCCATACACTCACAGCACACCGTACATGTACGAAGTTTATGAAAACTGTGTGTCCAATCAAAAACCTGTATACAAGCACGCATCGCACCATCAGGCCGCACAATCTGGAGTTGGAACAGTGTCGATATCTTGAAAACTGCGGGAGAAAAAGCAGATTTTGGACCATTACTCTTCACTAAACTGTTTCAGTTCAGCTATAATATTATGGGATATCTGGTGTGAATCTCTCTCTTGAGGTCATGATGCCACAGCATCTCAGTTGGGTTCAGGAGGTCAGGACTCTCCAGAAGGCGCTGTGTTTATTTTCTTCTGTTAAAGTCGTTCGGTTGTTGATTTATTTCTATGTTTTGGGTCGTTGTTCTGTTGCATCATCCATCCTCTGTTGAGCTTCAGTTGGCGGACAGATGGTCTTAAGTTTTCCTGCAAAATGTAAACTTGGTAAACTTGGAAATTAATTTTTCCGTTGATGACGGCAATCCGTCCAGACCCTGAGACAAAGCAAAGCAAAGCAGCCCCAAACCATGATGACATGATGCACCCTCCACCATGTTTCACAGTTGGGATGAGGTTTTGATGGTGTGCTGTGCGTTGTGTTTTCCTTCCAAACAACTAAATTTTGGTTTCATCTGTCCACAGTATATTTAGCCAGTACTGCTGTAGAAGAACATCCAGGTGCTCTTTTTTTTTGCAAACTTCAAACGTGCAGCAATGTGTGTTTTTTTGGACAGCAGTGTCTTCCTTCGTGATGTTCTCCCATGAACTCCATTCTTGTTTAAGGTTTTCCTTATTGTAGATTTGCCAACAAAAATGTGAGCATATGCCAGAGATGTGCCAGAGAAGTTTTTAGCTGACACTCTAGGATTCTTCCTCGCCTCATTGATCATTCTGTGTATGCTGTGCTCTTACAGTCACCTTTACAGGACTTTACCACACCTAGGGAGAGTAGCTCCAGTAACAGTGCAGAACTTTCTCTGAATTTGTAGAGCGTTTATCTTACCGTGGACACGTGAACACCAAGACTCAGGTCTTCTGAGAGATTTTTGTAAGTTGTATGTGTATTTTCTCTACTGATGGAATGGCCACTAATTAGTTAATAAGTTAAACAGATAGCGCTGTCAATAACCCAAACATTACAGGAATGCTTTATACGTCTGAAACAGAAGCACAAATACAAACACAGAGTAAGACGACTGAAATTATGGTAATACCCAGAAGTGTGCCATTGTGTTAATCTGGAAAGTCTTCTCAATAAGAGAATCTGGAGAATCCATGAACTTCTTGCCAGTAACAATGCCAGCATTGTTTACGAGAATGGTCACGTCTCCAACTTCTCGTTTGACCTGCAAATGTGAAGAGAAAGGGGGTGAAATAACAGGTGGATAAAGGTAAAACCTATTTATAAAATAAATTTTTAGTCAAAATCTCCACTTTTACTTTGAAAATTGGTAAATTAGGGGTGGGCGATATGGTCCTAAAATAATATCACAATATTTCATGGTATTTTTGCATTAATGATACTCTTGGCGATAAGACAAAACACTAAATTAAAAAAATATATTTTAAGAATACCCTACTGCAACAAAATTAAAATTAAATTTTATTATACCACAGTTAGTTCCAATCCTGCAATGTGATTGGCTGAGAGGTGTTCTATGAGGGCCGTTATCAGCCGGTAATGCACTGTAACCGAAGCTCTTCAAAGATGCAGCGCTTACAAGCCAAATATAAGCCAAACAGCACAGCTACAAACAGAGCAGCAATGGAACTATTTTAACAGAGTTTTTACAACCAAACAGATTCTATTTTTCTCAAACTCTTTAATTCTAAATCTTTCAATAAACAGTGATAATAATATTATTGCATACGATACGATATGGCAAACTCCTATAGTACATGCCAGGCATGCGTTGCATTGCGTTTTAAAGCTACGCAAGGTGGACTTTTCCCATCGTTACGACAGCAAAGAAACACTGACATGCTCTAAATCAAGCTGCATGATGCACGGTTGATGGCTCGCCTATAGATCGCTAAGGTTAGTTTGTGCTTTCCCACTGGCATTAAACGCACCGTCTGAAAATTAAATATCTGCATTAAATTTACAGTAAACTTAAGACAATTTAAGACTTTAATTACTCGGATTAAAAATTTTCAGGACTTTTTCAGGACTTTTTTAAGAACCCTGTGTACTTTTCCTGTGGTTACGACAGCAAAGACAACACACTGACACACTCCGCCACATACAGGTAACCTAGCAATGATGCAGCGCTTACAAACCAAATACAAACCAAACAGCACAGCTACAAACAGAGCAGCAATTAAACTATTCTAACTTGCTGAGTTTTTATAACCAAACATACACTATTTTTCTGTAAATCTTTAACTCTAAATCTTTCAATAAACAGCGCTAATGATATTATTGCATACGATACGATAGAGCACACTACTATAGTTCATGCCTTTTGCATTGCATTGCATTTTTAAGCTACACAAGACTTACTTTTCCCGTCATTACGATAGCAAAGACAACACACTGACATGCCCTTTATCAAGCTGCATGATGCACGGTTGATGGTTTGTCTATAAATTGCTAAAGTTAGTTTGTGTTTTCCCATTGGCATTAAACGCACCGTCTAAATATGTAATAGCTACATCAAATTTACAGTGAATTTAACTTTTTAAGAGCTTTTTTTAAGAGCCCTGTGTACTTTTTCCGTCATTACGATAGCAAAGACAACACACTGACACACTCCGCCACATACAGGTAACCTAGCAATGATGCAGCGCTTACAAACCAAATACAAACCAAACAGCACAGCTACAAACAGAGCAGCAACTGAACTATTTTAACTCAGAGTTTTTACAAACAAACAGATTCTATTTTTCTCAAACTCTTTAACTCTAAACCTTTCAATAAACAGCGTTAATGATATTATTGCATACGATACAATATGGCACACTACTATAGTACATGCCTTTTGCGTTGCATTGCGTTTTTAAGCTGCGCAGGGTGTACTTTTCCTGTCGTTACGACAGCAAAGACAACACACCGACACACCCTATATCAAGCTGCATGATGCACGGTTGATGGCTCGCATATAGATCGCTAAAGTTAGTTTGTGCTTTCCCACAAATACCTACATCAAATTTACAGTAAATTTTTGAATTTCTTAAGATTTTTTAAGAACCCTGTGTATTTTTCCCGTCGTTACGATAGCAACACACTGACACGCCCTAAATCAAGCTGCATGATGCACGGTTGACGACTTGTGTATATATATCGCTAAAATAGGGCCCTCAGCTATAGAAGCTATCTAAATAAACATGTCTTATATAGCAGTAAGGAACCCAGCGAAGCTCGTTTTCTCGTTTGTCTGAATGGAATATTTCACATTCCAGAGATAGATAGTAGAGAGAAGTCCCTCCTCCAGGTGACTCATCCCTCGTTCCAGCAGCAGGTTTACACTGGGCTTACCTGATCTGCCACTCGGTACACCTCAGCCCTGTCGCTGCAGTCCGTCCTGTAGTAGTGAACCCTGCTAGCTCCCTTTTCCTTCATCGCCCGAGCCGTTTCCTTCAGACCCTCCACATTAATGTCCCACAGCACCACCGTAACGTCCATTCCCGCCAACTCCACCGCCAAGAGCCGCCCGATCCCACTTCCTGCTCCCGTGATGAGGACCGTCTCTCCGGCGATGCTTTTCCTGATCGGAATGAACATCTTTACCAAAGCTTCCAGCAGGTAGTAGATGGAAAAGACGATCAGGCGAAGCGTCTCCACCAGGAAATTCATGGTGATCTGCTTCTGTGAGATCTGTGGAGTGGATAAAGAATAGTTAACAAAGCCAGAAAAATAGATTAGAAAGAGAAAGATAACACCTCATTAGAGGATGAGGAACAGCTTCTTCCCACAGGCTCTCAAGAACCTTAACCAGAACCATTACATACTAGGTTTGAGAATCACATATCTATTTATAACTTATAAAAAGGTCTATTCTAAATGACTAAATGCACTCTATATTATTTTATTAGATACGTTAATGCTGACTGACAGACAGATCTGAGGTTTGGCAGTATAAATAAATGATCCTATTGATCTTTGCTGCTATAACATACTAACACTAACTGTGAACACACTCTAACATACTGTACAAAACAGTGTAACATACTGTAACATAGTGTACATACTGTAACATAGTGTACATACTGTAACATACTATCAACACACTGTAACAGCTATAAACTCACTATAAACACACTATAACACAATATAAACACACTGTAACACATTATAAACACACTATAACACTGTAACACATTATAACAAAATATTAACACACTGTAACACACTATAGACACACTATAACACAATATAAAAACACTGTAGCACACTGTAACACAATATAACACGCTATAACCCTCCATAAACACACTGTAACAGCTATAAACGCACTGTAACACACTATAAACACACTTTAACAGCTATATACACACTATAAACACATTATAACACAATGTAAACACACTGTAACACATTATAAACACACTATAACACTGTAAAACACTAACACAATATTAACAGACTAACACACTATAATCACACTGTAACACACTATATACACACTGCAATAGCTATAAACACACTGTAACACATTATAACACAATATTAACACACTGTAACACACTATAACACAATATAAACACACTATAAACACCCTATAAACACACTGTAGCGCACTGTAACACACTGTAACACACTATAACACAATATAAACACACTATAAACACCCAATAACACACTATAAACACACTGTAACACACTGTAACACACTATAACACAATATAAACACAATATAAACACAATATAAACACACTATAACACACTATAAACACACTGTAGCACACTGTAACACACTATAAACACACTGTAACACAATATGAACACACTGTAACATACTATAAACACACTGTAACACATTATAAACAAACTGTAACAGCTATAAACACACTGTAACACAATATGAACACACTGTAACACACTATAAACACACTGTAACACAATATGAACACACTGTAACACACTATAAACACACTGTAACATACTATAAACACACTGTAACACAATATAAACACATTGTAACATACTATAAACACACTAACACATTATAAACAAACTGTAACAGCTATAAACACACTGTAACACACTAGAAACACTGTAACACATTAGAAACAGACTGTACACACACTGTAACACATTTTACACACACTGTTACTGCTATTAATACACTATAACACACTGTCACAGCTATTAACACACTGTAACACACTATGACACACTATAACACACTATAACCCACTCTAACATGCTATAACCCTCTATAACACAATATAAACACACTATAAACACCCTATAACACACTATAAACACACTGTAACACACTGTAACACACTATAAACACACTGTAACACACTATAACACACTATAACACAATATAAACACACTATAAACACCCTATAACACACTATAAACACACTGTAGCACACTGTAACACACTATAACACAATATAACACACTACAACCCACTCTAACATGCTATAACCCTCTATAACACAATATAAACACACTATAAACACCCTATAACACACTATAAACACACTGTAACACACTGTAACACACTATAAACACACTGTAACACACTGTAACACACTATAACACACTATAACACAATATAAACACACTATAAACACCCTATAACACACTATAAACACACTATAAACACCCTATAACACACTATAAACACACTGTAACACACTGTAAGACACTATAAACACACTGTAACACACTGTAACACACTATAACACACTATAACACAATATAAACACACTATAAACACCCTATAACACACTATAAACACACTGTAGCACACTGTAACACACTATAACACAATATAAACACCCTATAACACACTATAAACACACTGTAGCACACTGTAACACACTATAAACACACTGTAACACAATATGAACACACTGTAACACAATATGAACACACTGTAACACTATAAACACACTGTAACATACTATAAACACACTTTAACACTATAAACACACTGTAACACAATATAAACACATTGTAACACACTATAAACACACTGTAACACATTATAAACAAACTGTAACAGCTATAAACACACTAGAAACACACTGTAACACATTAGAAACAGACTGTACACACACTATAACACATTATAACACACTAACACACTATAACACACTATAAACACACTGTAACATCTATAAACACACTGTAACACATTATAAACACACTGTAACAGCTATAAATATCAGTCAGCCTATCAGCTCCAGCTACAGGCGTGTTTCTGCAGTAGTTTGCACTGTACTAAACTGCTACAGTAACACAGTAAATCAGTGTATTCCTCTCTGAACTCCTCCATACCTCACCTTCAGCTCCTGCAGTTCCTCAGCCGGTTCCTCCGCACTGACCGGGTTCCTGAGAGATTACTGTCCTCCCCAGAACTCCCTCCACACTTCCTCACTCCTCCACACCTCCTACACCCTGCTGAAAGTGTGCAAATACGAGTTAAATGCACGAATTCCCTCTCTATCTCTCTCTCTCTCTCTCTTTATCTCTCCCCTTCCCTCGACACCTCACTACATACAGCAGCTCTGCTCACTACATAACCCTCATTACCCTCAGCGGGTCACGTGACCCCGGGAGGCAGCTGGCTGTTGCGCAAGGGCTTGTGGGTATTGTAGTTGTTAGCATGATTAGCATGGTTAGCATGCTAAAGTCTGATTTTAGATTTTGTTGTACTAAATTGGATAATTGTGTTTTACAGTACCAGTAAAAATATTCTCACTTATCATTCAGTGTGTTTTCTTTCTTTTTTAGGATTTTTACTTTGTAGATTAATATTAAAGACATGAAAACGAATAAGGTGCATATGGAATTGCGTATTAAACAGGAAAAATAGTGTTTGTCTCTTCTCTTTAAGTGTGTTTTCCTTCTTTTTATGATTTTCTACATTGTACATTTAATATTGAAAACTATATTAAAGGTATACAGGAACACATGCAGCATTATTTTAATAATAAATCAGAATATGTTTAATACTTAAGATTCTTCTAAGTAGCACATTTGGTATTTTAATCTTCAAGAGGGAGAGTCATCTGGAATAGTTTTCACAGCATCTTGAAGAAAGGAGTTCCTGGAGGAATTAAAATCTACATTTTTAATTGTTTTTTTATGTACGTTGCAATTGAGGCCTGTGCTAAGTGTTTGTATTTTATATATATCTTATATATATAAAATATATATCTTTATATATATCTTTTTTATTTTAAAATCCTCCCTAATTATGATCAAAAAAGGTGTTCTAAATCACATAAAATTAAAAAAAAAAAAAAAAGAATCTCTTTCTTTGCCTCATTGGCCCTAGTGCTGCCATGCCATAATGTCCGAGTTGAGTCTGAGTGTTGTTGTTGATTTTTTTTCAGTGCAGTGGGTGGGGCTAAGCTACTGTTTAATTGTTTCATATATATTTTTTACTGGTTGATTTATGGTCTATTCATATAAACAATATGTCTCAATTAGTGTTGTGTGGGTCATTCCTGTGATTGGATTTTGGAAATTAAATATTGTTATTATATGTTCATGTTTTATTATGATTTAAATCATTAAATAATTATTATTTAAGTGAAATTTGGTCAAGCTCAGGTATACAATGCATAACTGTTTGAAAGACTTTAAATGGTTTACATGGATGTACAAACCATTAGTTGCTTTTAAGTATTTTTTATGTATTCTTTTTTTTTTAAAAACAGATATTTTATTAATTGTGTGTCAGAATTCTCCCCAGCACATAATTTCCATTTTTTACGTTTAGATAAAAATGAATTATGTAAGTATTTTGATTATTTTTGTACGGAAGCATGTTTTGGCCTACTTTTAGACAAAAAATTACATAAAATATTAATATATAATATAATTCAATTGTAGACAGAAAAAAATAATACAGCTCTGGAAAAAATGAGAGCACTTAAAAATGATGAGTTTCTTTGAATTTACCAAATGTAAAACCTCTGGATTATAATCAAGAGGAAGATGGATGATCACAAACCATCAAACCACCAAACTGAACTGCTTGAATTTTTACACCAGGAGTAAAGCAGCATAAAGTTATCCAAAAGCAGTGTGTAAGACTGGTGGAGGAGAACATGATGCCAAGATGCATGAAAAAAACTGTGATTAAAAAACAGGGTTATTCCACCAAATATTGATTTCTGAATTTTTAAAACTCTTTATGAATATGAACTTATTTTATTTGCATTATTTGAGGTCTGAAAGCTCTGCACCTTTTTGATATTTAAGCCAAATAAATGCTCTAAATGACAATAGTTTTATTTGGAATTTGGGAGAAATGTTGTCTGTAGTTTATAGAATAAAACAACAATGTTCATTTTACTCAAACATAAACCTATACATAGCAAAATCAGAGAAACTGATTCAGAAACTGAAGTGGTCTGCATATAACAGGGTGAAAATAAGGAGTTAATTATTTCAGCAATTTTTATTATTGCGCTAATAATAAAGTATAATAATAAGTAAAAAACACCACAGACACTTGGAATTTCTGCAGTCAGATGAATTTATTGTGTTCTGTACAGCTAACAGGTCAGAAATGCTGCTTTGATTGGAACAGAAAGTGACGGCGGTTGAAACCAGAGGCATCGACAGGTATACAGGAACTGACACACGGCCCTCACTGGCAAATAAATAGAAATAAATAAGTTCTAGCTGGTGGGGCGACGGCAGAAAACGAAGCAGCAGCACAGTACAGCTGAATATCTGTGATCTGAAGACCTGGGTCTTGCGAAACGTCCACTGAATGGTTACCATCTGTGTGTGAGTGTGAGTCTGTGGGATTTCTTTATCTGTACAAAAATATGACTATATATAGACATTAACAGCAAGGCTTAAAACTCTGTTTACCTAAAAATAATCACACTAATGAACAGGCGAATTACGTACTCTCAACGTCAAGCAAATATGTGCACCCTTAAGGAATCATTGGACAGGAATGAAACTTGGTAGGAAGTTACAATTGCAGTTGCCCCATGCCAGATCTCCATTGGTCTTTACTACAGGAACTTTGACATCCCAACATAATTACTAAGATTAAAAAAGGTCCTGCAACCAGTAGCCCTACTATTTCTGAATCCGCCACACTCTAAACAATGTACCATTTTAACAGGACAATGCTCGTCCACATGCTGCTGCCGTTACAATGGCCGGTCGTGTTGCTAGACGTAGATCCTTTGCTTTTATTGGTCTTTATTACAGGAACTTTGACAGCCCAACGTTACATTAATAAAGTCCTGTAAATGCACGTCCACACTTTGAACTTTGACTACTCTACGATACGTTCCTGCAACCAGTGACCCAACTTTTTCTGAATGCAAACTATGGTGCGCCATTCCAACAGGACAACGCTCGTCCACAAGCACTTAAATTCAAGACTCTACAGATGCTATGTCATGGCCAGTTGTGTTGCTAGACGTAGCTTCTTTGGTCATCATTACAGAAACTTTGACTGTCCAACGTTATGTTATTAAGGTTCTGCAACCAGTGACCCAATCTTTTCTGAATGCAAACTGTGGTGCACCATTTCAACAGATGCTATGCCATGGCCGGTCGAGTTGCAAGTCCTGTAAACTCTGGTGCGCCATTTCAACAGGACAATGCTCGTGCACATACTGCTGTCATTACAAGAGCTCGCATTAAAGAAACTTCAGATGCTATGCTTTTTGGTCTTCCTTACAGGAACTTTGACTAATTTATTACGTTAATAAGGTCATGCAACCAGTGGCCCTATCTCTGGTGCGTCTGGTGCATGTGGACAATGCTCGTCCACATGCTGCTGTTTTCACAAGGGCTTGCACTGAAGACACCACAGATGCTATGCTATTTGGTCTTTCTTACAGGAACTTTGACTACCCAAAGTTATGTTGATAAGGTCCTGCAACCAGTGCCTTTAACTCTGGTGCATCATTTCAACAGGACAATGCTTGTCCACATGCAGCTGTCACTAGAAGAGCTTGCATTGAAGACAGTACAGATGCTATGCCATGGCCAGTTGAGTTGCTAGTCGTAGCTCCCTTGGCCTTTATAACAGGAACTTTGACACCCACACATTATGTTAATAGTCCTGTAAGTCCTGTAAACTCTGGTGCGCTATTTCAACTATTTTCGACATGCTCATCCACCTACTGCTGCCATCTCAAGAGCTTGCACTGAAGACACTACAAATGCTATAACATGGTCAGTCGAATTGATAGACTTAGATCCTTTGGTCTTCATTATAGGATCTTTGAGGGCCCAACACTATGTTAATAAAGTCCTGTAAACTCTGGTGCATCATTTCATCAGGACAATGTTTGTCCACATGCTGCTGGTGCCACAAGAGCTTACATTGAAGACGCTATAGATGCTATGCTATTTGGTGTTCCTTACAGGAATTTTGACTTTGACCTAATTTATCATGTTAATAAGGTCCTGCAACCAGTGGCCCTAACTCTGGTGCGCCATTCCAACAGGACAATGCTCGTCCACATGCTGCTGCCATTCTAAGAGCTTGATTTGTAGCTCTATATAATTAACATAACCAAATTGGGTTGGGTGCACCCAACGATTGTTGCAACTATTTATTTGACGATGAGCGTGTAAATACTAAGCAGTGCATAAATATGCATCAGCAAAGACAAAGAAAACCCAAAAACAAACAAACAAACAAACAAACAGAAAAAAAGTTGCCAGCGTATAAATGTATTTATATAAAAATAAAAATAAATGATAGTAGTACAGTGTTAAGCTCTGCACATATTTGGGTTTTGGTTGCGATGAGTGTCCGTGCCGAGCTCGCTCTGAGCCCATCTTAATCCATGAAGCCTCCGTATCTCTTGTCGGGCACCGCCGTCTCGCCGCCGTCGTCCCAGCGCTTGTACATGCCATAGCCCTTGTGGTCGTCCAGCCACTGCGGTCTGCCCACCCTGCGCATGAAGCCCCCGTAGCGCTTGTGGAGGTCTCGCCCGGGTTCCTCAGGCCTGATTCCTGACCTCAGGATTTCCCTCAGCAGGTCCATCTGCTCCTCCGAAGCTGAAGCGCCTTGAGCGCCATCCTTCTTCATGAAGCCGCCGTACTTCTTACTGGGACTGGGCGAAATCTGGAATTCACAATCATCACAGAGTTTATATACTTTAATTTCCTTTAATTGTGCCAAAAATTGACAGTGCACCTTATAATTAATTGCACCATATGTATTCATTTTACCAATCAGGTTGTAAGAAGCAGCATTAGCATTAGCCACTAGCTCTTTCACTGTTTAGAGGTAAGTATTATCAGACTGTAGTCTGCTGCTAACCCTGGTTAGCACTGCTGGAGCAGCATTAGCATGAGAATTAGCCGCTAACCGTGCTAGATGCTAGCTTTTTCGCCGTTCAGAGGCAAATATATCAGACTATAGCCTGAACATTTACTGTGAAAACAAGCTACATGAGACAAACCACTAGCTAATATCGCCCTGGCCTTTTTAAAAATGCACACAAAGGATATTTGAGTGCTAATAGCGCCCTCTGGTGGCTAAGCTATAAAAATCATATTCTTGTGGTGATTTGATTTGATTTTTTTCTGATTGATTTGATTTTTTTCCGATTCCATATGTCGGAAATGTAAAGAAATATGATACATGTATGAAGGTTATAATATAGGGAATTTAGTTTAGGATTATAAGGTGCACTATCAATGAACGTCAATTTTCTGATCTATTTTTATACATAAGGCACACAAGATTAAAATTTTTAATTTTAAATATTATCGCCTACATCGAAGTGAGCAAGGGTGTCGCCATTTTCCCTTTCTAACAGGGAATAAAAACTGTACATCTTAAAAAAAAAAATTCTTTCAAAGTTAAACGAGTGCTGGATGTTAATCTACACATATTTCTATCCTGAAAACTGTTTATCTATGTGAATAAAGGACTTCTGTTTATTTACAGCAAGCCTTAATTTATATTTAATATATTTTGTCCAAGGGTGAGTTTTCAGTGAAGTTTCTTTAGCACTAAGGCTGGGTGCAGCAGCATTAGCATTAGCCGCTAACCGCAGCGCTAGCGGTGCGTAAATGCCACCCGATAGCGCGAGACTGAGAAACCCTAAGTGTTCTGGTAACCCTGTTAGCTAGCAGTTCTTCCCACTTAGCTTACGGTAAGGGGCTAATGCTAATGCTAATGTTGCTTCACCCAGCCTTAGTGCTGGAGAGACTTCACTGAAAACTCACTCTTATAACCCTCTGTACTTCAGCAAAGTGGCTTTTCTGCTCATTAATACCTGACTGGTAGAACTTATAAATAAGGTTATTACCAGATTATAAGGTGACATTATTTAGGAATATTAAAGGATTTAAAATGTTCCTTATGGTAATAACTTTTTAATTACTGTTACGAGCCATTTTTTTTATCAGATCTTGGTCAGTTAAATAAAGAAAGCATATGTTAAATAATATATTATATGTAAATTAATTGAAGACACATCTATTCTTATTTTTTAAATTTTTCCAAAATGAAAAGTCTTTAATTAATATCCTCTATTCTGTCCAGATACCCTATACTGATAATTTAAAAACAGGCAGGTTTGCAGTTTAATATGCACGTCCCATGATTTATGTCACTTGTCTGTTTGTATGGACAATTTTAGCTAGACACCGCTGGTCACCATCATCACCACCCACCCACTCACTGTGTTATAAACTGCTTTCTATGACATACCGTATATTTACACTGCGAACTCTTCAATCCCTCACGAGATAGCACCTCACTACTCAGGTGCGTACAGGTGTGGTCAATGGTAGAACTCACCCCGTCCGTCCTGTCGCTCTCGGCGGTGCCGGTGACCCCGCTGACCTCTGCAGCCTTCTTCATCATGAACCCTCCATAGCGCTTCATGAAGCCTCCGTACTTCTTGGACAGCAGGTGCTCTGGGTTTTCTCCATCCAGCTTCAGGCCGTCGACGGCCACTCGCTCCTCCTCCGTCAGGACGTCCCGACACGGCTCCAGCGTCCTCGAGTCCACGCTGCCTCCACACGCCAGTGTGCAGCTCTGAGGAGAACCAGGGGGATTATGGGAAGGATCAGTGACTTTTCAGGCTCTTTTTATTGATCAGTAATGATTTATCATTAAATTCGTAATCAAAAACTGCCAGATTCACATTAGTGAACTGTTAAACATGGTGGTGGTTGCTTTTTATTCAGTAACAATTAAGAATAAGAAGCTTCAGAGGCGAGACTTAAGTAGATCTTTTCTCCATCAGGTTTTATACAAAGCCTGAACTTTGTCCTCAAACATTTACTCTTATAATACTGTATAACTTTATAAACTGTTTTATAAATGCAACCGCTTAAACTGTAAAGGGATTTTTTTAGACTTTTGTTCCAAAACCCAATGATGATATTTTTGTATTGTAACATCTGTTTATTAGACTAGTATTGATATACTGTAATGTACTGTATATCAGTTTATATTTTTATATATATATTTTGGACTCATTACGGCTAAATTAGCAAAAAATAGAAACGTGAGTGTAGAATTAAATTATTTCATTTTCCCATTTTAAAATACAAAAACTGGTTTTCATGCATTTCTTTCTATTTTTTTTTATTTTATTTTATTACTGCCCCTCATGATCTGAAAAAAAAAATCATATTTATTTCTTTACAAAAGTAGGTTATAATTATAATTATACGCAATCATATTTTCACCACAAAATGCAAAAAATAATACGAAAAATCAGTAAATTTAGTCAAACTTTTTTATTTCCTCTGATTTTAATTCAGATAGTGATGCTGTTTTTTTTTCTAATTTTCTTTTATTTTATTTTTTTGATCTTTTATTTATTTATATGCTTTAAAATGCTTAAAAAGACAGAACATTTAGTCAAGTTATTTTATTTTTTTCAGATTTTTTTTTTCAAATGGTGAGAAACTGTAACTGATAAATATTTGTATGTATTATAGACATTATAATTAAATGTGATTTAAATATATATATATATTGCCACTGGAGTTGCAAAAAATAACTTTCTTGATTTTTATTGGAAGTTCAAAGAGATTGTAAAGTAATTTTATTCCACGTAGTTTTGGAACATTTTTATTGGTCCATTTATCATAAAATTCTGAAACAATATATAATATAAATAACAAATGCAAAATTCACATTCATGAACTGTTAAACATGGTGGCGGATGTTAGCTGAACGCATATACAGTAAATGTGCTGACATAATGTTTTAATGCATAATATACTATAATTTATATGGAAATGAAGTACCGATATGTTATGTGTTACGAGTTATGTGTGTTATTATGGGATGGCCGTACCCCCGTGCTGCTCTCCTCTGGTTGGTCCAGCAGGCTGTAGACGCAGAGCGCACAGCGCCGCGAGCATTCAGCCCGAACCGATACGGCCAGAGAGCTCAGCACCAGCAGCCAGCACACATTTACACCCAGCGCCATCGACCTGCAGCAGCAACACAACATTAAATATATAACCAAATACATTAATACATTATATACATGTGTTCCTTATCCAAACAGGGAACATGTGTAAAACAATACTCAAACAGTGTTAAAAAATCAGTAAAAACTAAACAAAAAGGCACTGTTTTAGTTTAAATTTGATTTAAAGCTGTAAAAATAGTTGTGATGGTTAAAAACTATATATATTATTTATGATTGTATACCTTTTATGCTTTTATATGTTTTATTTATTATATTGCATATATACATATACTGTATATAAATAGCTATAACTATAATGCTGAAATAAAAAGCATTTCTCCTAAATTTTACCACACTATTTGTAGTTAATAAAATATGTATATTTATATATAAATGTTTCTTAAATATAACGATTAGTATTATGCATATTCAGTAATTTAATTATAATACTACATACTATAATACTAAAATATACCGTATCTAAACAGGACTGAAGAATAGGAATGAAACATCTATTACTATAGAGCTATAATAAGTATAATTTCTCCATGATTTAACCTGAAATATATAATAATTTATTCACTAAATTTGCTCTAATTTCAGTACTTTCTTTCCTCTGCAATATAACACAATATTCAACTAACAAAAGACAATACATTTAAAGCTGTAAAGAACAATATTTGTAGTTAAAAAGGTATATGTATATATTTATATATAAATGTATCTCAGTTAAAATATAAGTACTATGCATACTCAGTAATAAAATTATAAAATTAACTTAAAGCTGTAAAAAATAATTGAAAATGAAAAATACATATGTATGCTTTTATATGCTTATATGTATTTATTATGTTGCATATATATGTTGCGTGTATATATATAAACATCTATATAGCTATACCGCTAAAATAAAAATCATTTCTCCATAATTTTATCTCCTCACAGAGCTTTCTATCCCTATACTTTCTGAAATATATCTAATTTTTTCTTTTTTGCCAAAAAATTAGCTCTTATTTCAGTATTTTCTGTCCTCTGCAATATTATACAATATTCAACAATACAAGACAATACATTTAATACATTTAAAGCTGTAAAGAGCAATATTTGTAGTAAAAAGTATATATAAATATGCATTTATATATATATATATATATATATATATATATATATATATATATATATATATATATATATATATGTCTCTCTATATATTAGTATCTCAAAATATGAGTATTATGCATATTAAGTAATTAATTTATAATTACTAAACTATACCATATCAAATCAGGATTAAAGCTTTGGACGAGAACAGGTGTAAAACTACGATTTAAGTTTTAAAAAATCATGTAAAACTTCTTTAATTTATATTAACATAGATTTTAAAGTGATATATCTGCTTTGTTTGTGCCATATAATCTATTTTATGTGGACCCAATGTCCAGTTGCCGAAGCAAAATTAGCTTATAAAAGTGACTAAGATGAAAAAGTATTTAATAAATATGTATTTAAATGTTTAAACAAGCAGAAATATATATTTATATATATATATATATATATTAATCATAGCAGTGTTTTTAAATAAGCTATATAATACAATATGCATAAATACCAAATGCATCTTGTTACAAGGTAATAAATTCCTTATTTTATTATATAATTGAATGTATAGTTGGTATATATTTTTAAAAATATAAACCTGTCCAATAAATAACATTTTGGGAGAAATCAGTTTTTTTTTCACTATTGTAATTTATGATTTTATTTGCTTTCATGAATTAAGAAATATAATTCTGAATAAATCACATTTTATGGTTTTAGTGTTAAAAAGAAAACTGATCATTTACAAATTTGATTTCTGCGTGATTTTATTTTGTTGAAATATAGTTCTAAAAATGTACAATATACATAATGTCCCCTTTTTTCCACAAATTTACGTGTTTACAGTGCTTCCTGTTTTACAGCTTGTGAATATTCTGAAATTAAAATGTATAATTATTGCTCTAAAAATGTCAAATATATCTAAATTTCCTTTACTTGTTCACAGTGCTTTCGGAATTCCATTATATATGTTTTTTTCTATGGCTCAATATAATACAGTATGTAACAACACATACATTGAGACAATATAATATAAGTGTTTAAAGCTGTTAGAAACTATATATTTATGTGTATATAATATATTGCATATATATGCAATATATGTGTGAATATAAATGTCTCTCTATAAATATTTTTTAAAAAATATATTTTCCCCTTTTTCCATTAAATCTGCTCTCTGTCCTTTGCAATATAATAAAATATACAACAATAAATCATATCAAACATATAAACATGTATTGAATTATAATTACAGCTCTAAAAATCTAAATTAAAGCTATATTCTTGTTTTTTAGTAATTTTTACCTGTTCACAGTGTATCCTGTCCTAATAATCTCAAATAAAATGTAAAATTAAGGTAAATTGAGTAAATGTTACCTGTTCACAGTGTCTCCTGTCCCGTTACTTTTGGTCTCCTGTGGTTGGATGAGTTGATGGAGGTGTTGGGGACGGTATTCTCCTGCAGTAGAACCTGTGGAAGTATCTGGTCGCTGGAGAAGATCAAAGCCACTGCTGTCTCTTCTAAAGGAGGATGAGTCTCTCTATTATCTCTGCTGAGGAAAAAAAAGACGAAAGCTGCTCTCTCTCTCTCTCTCTCTCTCTCTCTCTCTCTCTCTCTCTCTCTCAGAGCCTCTCTCCCTCTGCTGCACTGTCCCGTGTGGACATGATGGACATCAGCGGGGGATTTTATCAGAAACCCCCTCACCACGTCACACCACCCGTCCCCACATCCTCATCACGTCCCTCTCGCGTCCCTCTCGCGTCCCTCTCGCGTCAGTGGAAACATTCAGCCGGAAAGTGATGTGAGAGATGCTTCACTCTGGATTACTGACGGCTGGATAATAAACTCCCACTGTGTTTCTGTGTTTCCAGGCTAAACACATGAAATTCAATCCTTCTCTAACACTAAATGAATATATCTGCCTGTGGATAAACACTGAAGAAGCATATGAAGTCGCATGAAACTGTGTGGAGTTGAATTTCAGCTTAGTAAAGTTGAGTTAAACCCAGCTGAATTGAATTACAACATATAAGGAGTAGTACAATTGAATTACACATCACTGAATAATAATAATAATAATAATAATAATAATAATAATAATAATAATAATAATAATAATAATAATAAATATAAATAAACTTTGTGGCATTGAACTGAAATCACGTAGAGTTGAATTAAACCCTGAATAATCTGATTAAAACATGTACAGTTTAATTAAACCATGTGGAGTTGAAGTAAAATCCCATGGTGTTGAATTAGAATCATGTGGAGTTGAATTAAACCCTGTGGATTTGAATTAGAATTACATGGAGTTGAATTAAATCATGTGGAGTTGAATTAAATCATGTGGAGTTGAATTAAATCATGTGGAGTTGAATTAAATCATGTGGAGTTGAATTAGAATCATGTGAAGTTGAATTAAATCATGTGGAGTTTAATTAAACAGGTGTGGAGTTGAATTAAAGCATATGGAGTTACACACAACCTTGTGGAATTGAATTTTAACCTAGTGAAGTTAAATTAAATCCAGTTGAATTTAATTACACCATGTGGATTTGGAATAAACTATGTAGAGTTGAATTAAATCCCGAATAATCTGATTAAAACATATATACTTCAATTAAACCCTTTGGAGTTTAAATAAAACCCCACTGCGTTGAATTAGAATGTATAGTTTAATTCAATCCTGTGGAGTTGCACAAAACCTAGTGGACTTGAATTACATAATTGTGAAGTTTAATTAAACTATGTGGATTTGAATTTGAATCATGTGGAGTTGAATTAAAGCATGTAAAGTTGCATAAAACCTTGTAGAAATGAATTCCAGCTTGGTAAAGTTGAATTAAACCTTGCTGAATCGAATTACACCATGCGGAGTTGGAATAAACAATGTGTCACCTGTGGCATTGAACTGAAATCATGCAGAGTTGAATTAAACCCTGTGGAGTTGAAGTAAAACCTCATGGAGTTGAATTAGAATCATGTGTGGTTGCATTAAGCCTTGAGGAGTTGAATTAGAATAAAGTGCCCTGTGGAGTTGAATTGGAATCATGTGGAGTTGAATTAAACCATGTGGAGTTGAATTAAACCCTGTGGAATTTAATCAAACCCTATGGAGTTTAATAAAACTTTGTGGAGTTGAAGTATAATAATGTGGAGTTGAATAAAACCATGTGGAGTTGAAGTACAACTATGCATAGTTAAATAAAAACACATAGAGTTGAATAAAACCATGTAGAGTTGAATTAAACCATGTGGAGTTGAATTAAACCCTGTGGAGTTGAAGTACAACTATGCAGAGTTAAATAAAACCATGTGAAGTTGAATAAAACAATTGTGGCATTAAATTAAACCCTGTGGAGTTGAAATAAACCATGTGGAGTTGAATTAAAAAATGTGGAGTTGAATTATTATCATGCACAGTTGAGCCAGGATCATGCAAAGTTAAATAAAACCATTTAGACTCTAAATAAACAATTGTAGAGTTATTAAAGCATATGAAGTTGAATAAAACCTTTTGGAATTGAATTTTAGCCTAATAAAGTTAAATGAAATCCACCAAGTGGCATCTGTGGCATTATACTGAAATAATGCAAAGTGAAATGAAACCTTATATAGTTGAATTAAACCCTGTGGAGTTGAATTATAATCATGTGGATTAGAATAAAACCATGTAAACTTGCATTAAACAATTGTGGAGTTAAATTAGAAACTATAAAGTTGCAGAAAACATTGTATAGTTGAATTTAACAATGTGGATGTGCTGCAGGTTATGCAGGTTTTAACTGCACATTGTTTGTAGATGTTTATGCAGCAGCTTCAGCACTTTACTGAGTGTATATTTTGTAAATGTTCACGTAACTAAGTAACTTTCGTAGCGCTTCGTAACACGCGGCCTATTCAGCCTCGCTCTCGTTGTACGAGAAAACCCTCCACGTAAATGTCGAGCAGTACTCAGATCTTTCAGAGCTCGGCATCGCGCATCATCACCGCTATTGTTCTTTGTTCTCGAAGCGCCGAAACCTCATTTCTCCGCCACAGCGCCCTCCTGCCGGGTTCACCCCGAACCGCCGGAATCCGAGCGCGTTCTCGCCCCTTTCCCCTAATTGCATTATGATTTACAATGACAGGTTATGTGTGTACGGGAACAATGCGGTATGATGATAATGAAGTTTCCACCTGGAGCCGCTGAAGCCCTCAGCCACCGTTACGCAACGTCCTCACGCTGATCAGCTAAATTACTCCCAATTATCTCCCCCCTTATTCCCAGAGACCAGAAGTTTAATGGTGATTTCCAGCTCTGAGGCGAGATGAGCCAGTAGGACAAACAGTTAGCATGCTAACACACCACTGTGCCTCAATATGGCCTCAGAATGATGCTCAATTTAATGGGAAAGAAAAAGAAACATCAGTGGAAAAATGTTAGATCCAGTTAGATCCAGCTTAAAACAAGCTTTTGCTCTGTCTTCGATGGTCAACAAATGATTGAAAAGCTGCTCATCAGAAACTTAAAGAAATATAAATTGGATATTTCCAAGCATAAAGTCATGTGGAGTTGAATAAAACCATGTGGAGATGAATAAAACCATGTGGAGTTGAATAAAACCATGTGGAGTTGAATAAAACCATGTGGAGTTGAATAAAACCATGTGGAGATGAATAAAACCATGTGGAGTTGAATAAAACCATGTGGAGTTGAATAAAACCATGTGGAGTTGAATAAAACCATGTGGAGATGAATAAAACCATGTGGAGTTGAATAAAACCATGTGGAGTTGAATAAAACCATGTGGAGTTGAATAAAACCATGTGGAGTTGAACTGTGGAATTGAATCAAACCCTATAAAGTTGAATTAAACCCTGTGGAGTTGAAGTACAATCATGCAAAGTTGAATATAACCATTTAAAGTTGAATTAAATCAAATGAAATTGCGGTAAACCCTGTGAAGTTAAATTAGAATCAATGCAGAGCTGAAATAAAGCATGTGGACTTGAATTAAACCCTGTGGAGTTGAAGTACAATCATGTGTTGGTGAATAAAAACACATAGAGGTGACTTAAACACTATGGATATGAATTAAACCCAGTGGAGTTGAATTTAACCCTATAAAGTTTAACAAAACCTTGTGGAGTTGAATTTCCGCCTAATAAATTTAAACAAGCCCTTGCTAAATTGAATTACAAAACATGTCCAGTTAAATTGAAATCACATGGAGTTAGCATAAATCCTGTATGTGTGTCATTTGCACATCTGTGTCAGCAATTTGTACAACTAAAAGGAGTTAAAATCAGCATTAGATTTAAACGATGTAAATTAAAATATATTTTGCATACTTCAGACACTTACGACACTCTGCCTGCTGCCTCACGCCTACGACCGCAATACACAGCAGTGTCAATATTACACAGTAAATAATACACTGTAAATTCAGCAGGGAAGGGGCAAAGGCAAGAGAGTGGTTAAAAATACACAAAAATGGTCGACAATGAAAGCAAACAATGGGTTGGGCAAGGCTAAAATCGATAGTCGGAAACAAAAAAAACCCTGTTAAACCATGTGGAGCTGAATTAAACCATGTGGTGTTGAATTGAACACTGTGGAGTTGATGTACAATCAAGCAAAGTTGAATAAAACCATGTGGAGTTGAAGTCTAACTGTGCGTAACCGAATAAAAACATTTGGAGTTGAATTAAACCCTGTGCAGTTGAATTACAATCATGCAAAGTTAAATAAAACCATGTGGAGTTGAATTAAACCCTGTGGACTTGAGGTCAAATCATGTGGAATTGAATAAACTCCTGTGGAGTTGAATAAAACCATGTGGATTTGAATGAAACCCTCTGAACTTGAAATCCAATCATGCAGAATTGAATAAAACCATGTGGAGTTGAATGAAACCCTGGGAACTTGAAATCCAATCATGCAGAATTGAATAAAACCATGTGGAGTTGAATTAAACCCTCTGAACTTGAAATCCAATCATGCAGAATTGAATAAAACCATGTGGAGTTGAATGAAACCCTGGGAACTTGAAATCCAATCATGCAGAATTGAATAAAACCATGTGGAGTTGAATTAAACCCTGTGGTGTTGATGTCCAATCATGCAAAGTTGAATAAAACCATGTGGAGTTGAATTAAACCCTGTGTAGTTGAATGAAACCATGCAGATCTGACTATAATACCAGCCTATCCTAAGTAGAGAGCCAGGAGGTAACATAGACATGAGTGCGCCAATGGATCTTTCAAATATTTGCTTCAAAAATAACAATAATATCAAATATATTGATGCATGGTTCAATTCCTCAAGACCTCAGAAGGTGCCATGTGATATCTGGCACCAAGGTTAGTGTTATTAACAGATCCTTTAATGCAGTAAGTCCTGTAGGTTGTGAGGTGGGACCTCCATGAGCATCACTGAGCCATCTGGCAGTGGTTTTAATGTTTTGGCGTTTTGGTGTCATTATGTAAGTCGCTGTGTTAATTAGTGCGTGATTACATAATCACGTTTGAATCCTACAGCAAGACAAAAGCAATGTGGATGATGGACTGTATGTTACGCCCTAATCATTGTCATCTTCTTCCATTCTATTTTTATCATCCTTTCCATCATCATCATCATCATCTACAACGTCATCATCATCAGTAGCATCATATCTGCATCATCAGGACCATTATCTTCATGTGGAACATGTGCTACAATTGATTCTTTGAGTAATATCTCTGTAGTAGAGGAGTATTGTCAATAGAATAGGATCTCTGGAGCAGATAAATAAACATGAGCCAATTGGAACCATGTCTTATGTAATGGTGTTTTCTCCAAATAACCATCTAAAAGACCAAGTTTTGCTAATAACTGGTTTAGATGGCTTAAGCTGGTCATGTTGGTCAACCAGCATATGAGAAGTATAGGGTATGTTTTTGTTTGGTTGACCATCAATCTGGTCAACCAGCTTAGTCTTGCTGGTAATGCTTGACCAGCAAGTCCAATATGGTTGACCAGCAAGCTTGACTAGCATGCCCAAGCAAGTTGGTTGACCAATCATCATGTCTGAGATTGATGGTTTATCTGGTCTACAAGCATTATTAACCTGACCAAGCATGACCAAGTTGACCATCATGCTTGGTTATTGGCTTTAGATGGTCTAAGCTGGTCAGCCACCTTGGTCTTGCTGGTAGTGGTGGGCAACATGCATATCTCTTTACTCGTTTTTCAGCAGTATAGGGTATGTTTTTGGTTGGTTGACAATCCATCTGGTCAATTTCAGACATGATGGTTGATCCACCAACTAGCTTGGTCTTGTTAGTCAAGCTGGTAACTAGCTTAGTCTGGCTGGTGAATCATATTGCTCATGCTGGTCAACCAACTTTGTCTCACTGGTCAGGCTTGTTCAGGTTGATAAAGCTTGCAGACCAGCTAAGCCAGGTCATGTAGGTCAACCAGCTTGGTAAAGTTGGTTAATCAACTTGGTCTAGCTTTGGTCATAGTGGTTGCCTAGCTTGGTCAGGTAGCTAATAGTTGTAGACCAGCCAAATCTTCAATCTCAGACATGATGGTTGGTCCACCAACTAGCTTGGTCATGCTAGTCTTTCTGTTAACTAGTTGAGTCTTTCTGGTAAACCATATTGGTCATGCTGGTCAACCAACTTTGTCTAGCTGGTCAGGCTTGGTCAGGTTGATAATACTTGTAGACAAGTTAAACCATCAACCTCAGACATAATGGTCAATGAACTTGGTTTGTGCTGGTCATGCTGGTTAAAGAACTTGGTCTTGCTGGTTGTGTAGGTCAAAGAGCTTGGTGATGTTGGTCAATCAACTTGGTCTAGTTTTGGTCATAGTGGTTGTCATGCTTGGTCAGGTTGATAATGCTTGTAGACAAGCTAAACCAACAATCTCAGACAAGATAGTCAACCAATTTGGTGTTGCTTGTCATATAGGTCAAAGAGCTGGGTGATATTGGTCATACCGGTTGTCTAGCTTGTTCAGGTTGATAATGCTTGTAGACAAGCTAAACCATCAATCTCAGACATGATGGTCAACCAACTTTGTCTTGCTGGTCTTGCTTGGTCAGGTTGATAATGCTTGTAGACTAACTAAACCTCCAATCTCAGACATAATGGTTGGTCCACCAACTAGCTTGGTCTTGCTAGTCAAGCTGGTATGTAGCTTGGTCTTGCTGTTGAACCATATTGGTCATGCTGGTCAACCAACTTTATCTTTCTGGTCATGCTTGGTCAGGTGTATAATGCTTGTAGACCAGCTAAACCATCAATCTCAGACATGATGGTCAACCAACGTGGTCTTGCCAATCAAGCTGGAATCAAGCTTGGTCTTGCTGGTCATTCTTCGTGACCAGCATGGACTTGATGCTAATGTTGGTCAAACACCTTAGTGATGTTGTTCATGTGGGTTGACCAGTGTACATATGCGAGTCATAATGGTGGACCAACATGGTCTTGATGGTCATGATGTTTGACCATACTGGTTCTCTAGCTTGGTTTAACCATCAAACTTCACCAAAAATATACCGTACACTAAAGTAGACCAGCTTCAGCAGGACATACTGTGGTTCCTGCAGGTTTAAAAAAAACAGGATCATGTAGGTTATTATGTCTTACTGACCTCACACGACTTTAGCGACCGGTTCCTGTCCGGAACAACAGTTCCGAGGTAAATGCGTTTCCAAACAAGCCGATGACCGTAAGCCCTGAAGACCTGAGTTCCTGATGGTTAGTGGAGGTGATGTGATTAAACACAGGCCTGTGATATTACAGGAAATTGAGGATGTGTATATTGCACCTCGGGATGCAGCACCAATAGAGAAAGGATGATCTATTGCAGATAAAGACGTGAGACGCTGACGCAGGCTGTGCGGTTGCGTGGAATATGAGACCCTAAACCCGGCGCAATAACGTGTCTGCCGGGATGACTGTTCGCTCGAACGAGAGCAGTTAATTAGGACACTAAAGGTGCGAATAAAACTCACATTTACTAATAATAGAGGTAATTAGTGTAGCAGCCAGAATCAAAGGTACATTTAGCAGTTAAATATTCATAATGGAAATTAATTTCATTAAAGCTTTTTCACGGATCAGCTCATTATGTTCGCAGTGGAAGATAAAGAGCTCGATCGCTGTGAGTTATTCTGATCTACATGAGTCAGAACTTCAACCCACAAACTGATCCAGATTCAGTTTTTATAAAGAAAGAGCTCAATTTATACATTAAAAAGTTTATTTAACATCAACCACCCAACACAGTAATGTGTAAATCATCGCTGTCCAATGAAAAACACTTATCTCCAAAACTGCAACTTTACAGAAATTAAAAGAAAGAAAAAACCTTGTAAACTTTTAATGGAAGTCAATGTAAAAAGAGTTTATTCCAGGTCATTTTTTAAGGTTTGAAGAGTTTCTATTGGTCCGTTTATAAAGAAATTTTGGCACAGTGTAAGGGACAGTTTGTCTGTTCAAATTATGTAGTAAACTAAAAATCGACAAAAATGGACATAAGTGCTTTTTATAGGGAAGCGAAAATTAATAAATTACCCTTTTTTTTTAAAGAAAATTACAGTAGTTATAATAAGTTTGAGGCCATTAGATGCTGGATAAATTCCAATAAATTACATTCAATTGTACACAAGGAAAAGTTAGGTTTCTTAAAATCTTGAATTAAGGTTATATTAACTGACTGTTTTGATTAGCATGAAATGTTTCATGGTATAATTCATGAATGTGAATTATAACAATGTTTTTTTCTGTATTTTAAAAGTAAAATAATTATAAATTAAAATCTATCTACCAGATACCTGATCTGAATCAATATAAAAAACGACATTTTTGTTCTTGAATTAAATTTCCAACACCTTAAAGCATACCTGTCAAGTTTTAGATTTAAAAATAAGGGATATTTTCCTCCGTCCGCTTAAAGCCGTCCCACCAGCCCAACGAAGGTTCAGTATCTCTTACATGTTAAGACAGGTTTACAAAAAATCTAAAATAACCACATGTGAACAACTTACACGCTACAATTAGATTATCAGAATCTGATAGGCCTACCTTTGTTGACATTGAAATGTTGTGGACAGTCCTACATATGTCATTCTTTTAATACAGCCAAATTAAAAACCCCTTTCTATATATATTTTAAAAAGTTAAGATTTCATGTCTTTTTGGGCATAAATGCACTCTTTTATATGATATATTTTTTATTTATTTAATGGATTTAAAATTGAACAAAGGGTGCACAAATTCTGCAAAATTAATCTTTTGATCACTCCACTCCTGATCAGTTTAGTTAATTTCGGTCCTCGCCACATTTCTAGTTAAGCTGAGTCACAAGCTGTATTTTTTTTTTTTAAGGTTTAATCTGTGTGTTTTTATTCGGAGACGAGTCTTTTTAAGCAGCTATCAGAAAAATCTCATCACAGTTTCCATGATTAGCCTACCGTTACCTTTCTTTTAGAAAAATCGCTGTATATCCAGATCTGTTTTAACATCAGCTGCTCCGACTAGCTGCCTGTGGCTTCCCCACACTGACCCTCCTTTGCAAGCTGATTGGCTGTTTCTCCTGAAAGGCGGGACTTTCTCCTTGAACCGCCTCCACGATTGGTTAAGAGACACAGAGCGGTCAGTGCCCTGTCTCCTCAATAATATATATATTTTTAATTGTAATATAATACGGGAAATTTACGGGAAAATACTAATACGGGAGGACGGCGAGAAAGAGGAGTAAAATACGGTAGTTTCCCGGCCAAAACGGGAGACTTGACAGGTATGCCTTAAAGTTCAAAAATATTCCATTCAAATTTATGAATTCCTATCAAAATTGTAATTTTGTGAATTACTAAATTACAAAAAAAAAAAAAAAACTTTAGGAACTTTAGGAAAATGATTGTAGTTCTAACCAGTTTAAGGCCATTAGATGCCTGATAAGTGACAAAAAATGCATTCAATTGTAAAATAAAAATGTAGTTTTTTTTAATCTTGTATGGAGCTTATATTAGCTGACTGTTTTGATAAACATAAAGTAATTAATGCCATAATTCATAAAATATGAATTTTAAGAATGCTTTTTGTGTGGTTTGAACTTATTAATTCCGCAACTTTTCCCAAGTTAAAAAAAATTGAGTAATTCTAATCTACTAGATGTCTCAGTTCTGGCCTAAATTTGGATTTCTAATTTTTATGTAATCGCATGTAATTTTTAAATCTGATTTTAAGTTTCATGCTTAAATGTATATTTTACCAGCAAATTTCATCTTAAAAAGTTTCAAATTCAAATATACGCTTTTTACCACAACATATACTATACAATGGCGTTAAAAAGTGTTTGCCTCTTACAGATTTCTTTCCTTTTGGCATTTTTGTCATACTTACATTTTTCAGATTACCAAACAGATTTTAATATCAGACAAATATAACCTGAGTAAATATAAAAAGCACTTTTTAAATGATGATTTTATTTATTAAGGCAAAATCTGTCCAAACCATTCTAGCCATGTGTGAAAAAGTGTAAATTAATTGTGATTCATTTCAATTTTTGGAAGCTGAGTTCAATTGGAGAAATCATGGAACACTGGTGAACCTTCCCATGAGTGACCGGCCGACCGAACAAAATTACTCCAAAAGGGCATGAACAACTCATCCAGGAGGTCCCAAAAGAACCCAGAACTACATTTAAAAAAATGTTTTTTTGGGATCCCACCACAATTACGTTTAATATGAAGGTTCTGTGGTTTTTACCCCAAATTACCCCAGAACCCCCTGAAAAACTAATCCCATCCAGATAGGGCTTTAGTCTGCAGATTTATCACCAATTGAGAAAAGCTATCCACAAATATTATTTATATAATTTAGCCAAAGCTAAGCTACAGAGATATCATTAACGCACTTCGTGTTTCTGTCAGTTCAGCTCTGAGGACATCCAGTACCTGGACATTTGCTTAATTATGCAAATTCCTTGGTCAAAGAAACACAACGCGCTGAAGATAAGACCAAGGCCTGGCTTTTCCTGATGTTTCATTCTTTAAATCTAATTAGAAACTCTTGTTAATGGAAATGTCAATTAATTTTAATCAACGTCTGGGAGGGAAGAGCAACACTCAGTAAATTAATTCAGCAACTTTAGGAGGACACGTCTGACGGAGCTCTGAACATAATCGAGCACTCTGTCACTGTCCTGAGACTAATGAATTTTTATCACCTGCTGCCTTTAAAACAGCTCATATCTTTTTAATGAATTGGACGGAAAGCCGAGCGTTGATATCTGCGGCAGTAAAAACTCTTCTCAGAGCTGCATTTGTGCATAAAAAGTGACCGGCATGTTCTACACTGATCTCCAAACACAGTTCAGTGGATTTAAAAAAAAAAGTCTAAAGTCTAATCTAGACAAGAATTTATCCTTATTTCTGATTATCTGTTTGGATCCACATGGATTCGCTTTTAGTCAAACACTTTGGTCTTGATGGACATGATTCCTGATTGATGGAACTTCCTTGCTCAACAAACTGGTTAGGGCTAGTTTGAAGCAATGATATTGATCAAGTTTGGTCAAGTTGGTCATGGTAAGGTTGTTCGTATTAAGGTGACTTATTAAGGCCACTTATTAAGGCGACTTATTAAGGCGACTCGTTAAGTTCACTAATTAAGGAGTTTTATTAAGGCGACTCATTAAGGGAAACTTGTTGAGGCAAATTATTAGGGCGACTTATTAAGGGAGACTTATTAAGGCGACTTATTAAGGTGACTTATTAAGTCGACTTATTACGGGAACTTATTAATGCAACTAATTAAGGTGACTTATTAAGGTAAGTAATCAAAGAGACTTATTAAGTCGCCTTAATAAGGCGAGTTATTAAGGCAACTTATTAAGGTGACTTTTTAAGGCAACGTATGAAGGAGACTTATTAAGGCGACTTATTAAGGTGACTTATTAAGGTGACTTTTTAAGGCAACGTATGAAGGCGACTTATTAAGGTGACTTATTAAGGTGACTTATTAAGGTGACTTATTAGGGTGACTTTTTAAGGCAACTTAGTAAGGCGACTTATTAAGGCAACTCATTAAGGCGACTTATTAAGGCGACTTATTAAGGCGACTTATTAAGGTGACTTAAGGTGACTTATTAAGGCGACTTATTAAGGCAACTCATTAAGGCGACTTATTAAGGAGACCTATTAAGGCAACTTATTAAAGAGACTTATTAAGGCAACTTATTAAGGCGACTTATTAACAAGTGGGAACAGCTCGAAATTTTATGCTTAACAAATGAAAAAGCAAAAACAAAAGAAGTCAGTAGGGTGGAAAATACTTTTTCATGCTACTGTATCTCCTCCACGCTACTGTGTCTAAAACAAAATCAATCCCTATAAAATATTAATATTAAGGCGGTTTATTAAGGAGACTTATTAAGGAAACTTATTAAGGTGACTTATTAAGACGACTCATTAAGGTGACTTATTAAGGCAAGTTTTTAAGGCGACTTTTTAAGGTGACTTATTAAGGTAACGTATTAAGGCAACATATTAAGGCAACTTATTAAGGCGACTGATACAGCCACCTTTGTTTGATTGCATTTGTTTATTTGTGTGTTTATTTGTACTGAAGGAAATTTGTAGGTGCAGTAGGGAGTTTTGTTTAGTTGTTTTTTGCTCTCACTTTTTCAATGTAACAATTCATTCGGAAAATAATAAAAAGACCTTTGATTTAAAAAAAGCAAAAAGAAAAGAAGTCAGTAGGGTGGCAAATACTTTTTCACGCTGCTGTATCTCCTCAGTCTAAAACAAAGTCAATCCCTATAAAATTACGTTTTAAATTTTGGTAAATTTTCTTCTCTATTGATTAAGCTTGTCTTTAGGATCACACCAGAGCTAACAGGTCCAGATTAAAGGGTACGACCTCCTGGTGCTGTACTGTACTGTAGGCTGTAGCAGCAGCAGTAGACGCGAGAGTGTGGTGTGAGAGCTCGGGGCGCGATAGCTTCCTTCTGCCAAGTCCCGCATTCATCAAACCATCAAACACAATATTGATGTTTTCAGAACATCATCCACCACTGTTTGCTCAGGAAACACGTTCAGTTTTACAGACTCTCGCTTCACGAGCTTCACGACCACGACCACAAACACAGCGTCCAACAAACAACCAGCAACAGGAAGCAGCCGATTCATTACTTTCCCCCGTAACCATGACGAGTGACAGCTGTCACGTCTCAATCAGATCAGCCCAGGCAACACCCATACGTTTACCCGCGATAATTAGGCCACAATTAAATCTGAGCGGAGTCTGTGGTCTGGGCAAGCAGAGCTTTAATCAGCTCTCATATTCAATTTCCTGCAGAGACGAGGAAAGCATATCAGCTCTGTAATTACAGTGTCACTCACAGTACCGCACAACAGCACCGGCGACGAGCAAGAGTTGCACTCACCAGAACACACAATCACTACATCACTAAATCACACAATCACTAAATCACACAATCACAAAACCACAAAATCACACAATCACACAATCACCAAATCACCAAATCACACAATCACCAAATCACAAAACCACAAAATCACACAATCACCAAATCACAAAACCACAAAACCACAAAATCACACAATCACAAAATCACCAAATCACCAAATCACACAATCACCAAATCACAAAACCACAAAATCACACAATCACCAAATCACAAAACCACAAAATCACACAATCACCAAATCACAAAACCACAAAACCACACAATCACCAAATCACACAATCACACAATCACCAAATCACAAAACCACAAAATCACACAATCACCAAATCACAAAACCACAAAATCACACAATCACCAAATCACAAAACCACAAAATCACACAATCACCAAATCACAAAACCACAAAATCACACAATCACCAAATCACAAAACCACAAAATCACACAATCACCAAATCACAAAACCACAAAATCACACAATCACCAAATCACAAAACCACAAAATCACACAATCACTAAATCACACAATCACAAAACCACACAATCACCAAATCACACAATCACACAATCACCAAATCACAAAACCACAAAATCACACAATCACCAAATCACAAAACCACAAAATCACACAATCACTAAATCACACAATCACAAAACCACACAATCACCAAATCACACAATCACACAATCACCAAATCACAAAACCACAAAATCACACAATCACCAAATCACACAATCACACAATCACCAAATCACAAAACCACAAAACCACAAAATCACACAATCACTAAACCACAAAATCACACAATCACCAAATCACACAATCACCAAATCACAAAACCACAAAATCACACAATCACTAAATCACACAATCACACAATCACCAAATCACACAATCACTAAACCACAAAATCACCAAATCACACAATCACCAAATCACACAATCACCAAATCACACAATCACACAATCACACAATCACCAAATCACAAAACCACAAAACCACAAAATCACACAATCACTAAATCACACAATCACACAATCACCAAATCACACAATCACTAAACCACAAAATCACACAATCACACAATCACACAATCACCAAATCTCAAAACCACAAAACCACACAATCACTAAACCACAAAATCACACAATCACTAAATCACACAATCACACAATCACACAATCACCAAATCACACAATCACTAAACCACAAAATCACACAATCACACAATCACAAAATCACTAAATCACAAAACCACTACATCACTAAATCACTAAATCATAAAATCACACAATCACAAAATCACTAAATCACAAATTCACTAAATCACAAAACCACAAAAACACAAAACCACAAAAACACAAAATCACAAATTCGCTAAATCACTTAATCACAAAACCCCAAAATCACTAAACCCCAAAATCACTAAATCACAAATTCACTAAATCACAAATTCACTAAATCACAAAATCACAAAAAATCGCTGTCCTGCTTCCTACAAATTTCTGATCTAACCGTAAAAAAAGGGATTTAGCACACAACACCTTTACGTCTTTCTTTTTTACTCAGGTAGAAGTAAGTATACTGTAGATACTTGGGTTTAAAATACTTCTGTAGAAGTTAAAGTATCAATTAAAACTTTTTACTCTTTAAGTAAAAGAGAAAAAGTACTGGATTCAAAACTACTTCAAGTATAAAAGTAAAAGTAATGTAAGAGTCCTATAGTGCACAACCCCCTCCCCCAAATTATTAAGGCATAGGAATGAGATCCTAAGGTGTGGCCATGCCTTATTAAGGTGACTTATTAAAGCGTAGGTATGAGATCCTTTTTGTGAGAGTTTTGCACATGCTGGATTTTCTCAGTCAGTTTTGTGAGGTAGAGTCACCTGGAATTCAGGCTTTCAGTTAACAGCTGTGCTGAACTCATCAAGAGTTAATTACTTGAATTTCTTGTCTCTTAATAAAGTGTTTGAGAGCATCAGTTAAAGTAAAGTAGTGAAGAGGTAGAGTTACAGGTCTACAGTAGCTTGACCCCACCAAGTGCACTGAAAAATCACCAGCTGTAGTACGGCAAGCCAAAAAGGAAACGTAAGGGATTATTTTTATATAATTTATTTTATTTAGAACACTTTTTAAATTTAATTACTTTATGTTTAAATCATGTTTTTTAAAAAATGTTTTAAAAACGACTTATTAGGGCAACTTATTAAGGTGTGGGAATGAGATCCTAAGGCGTGGTCACGGCTTATTAAGGCAATTCATTAAGGCATAGAAATTAGATCCTAAGGTGTGGCCACAAATTATTAAGGTGACTTATTAATGCAACTTATTAAGGCGACTAATTATATCTGTTCGTGAACTCAAGCTCAGGTGTACTTGGGTTCTGCAGCAGGACAATGACCAAAATCCATAGGAATTTTAGCGAGACATAGGAACAAGTTTGAGGTACAGGAATGAGATCCTAAGGCATGGACGTGACTTATTAAGGCGACTTATTAAGGTGGCAATAGACATTTACAAACCAATAGAAAAGTTTACCAGCTAATGAAACAGTAGCTTGAACACACCAACTGCACTGGATAAACAACAGCTGTAGTACGGCAAGCCGAAAAGGAAATGTAAGGGCTTATTTTTTATATATTTAATCTAATTTAGAACACATTTTTAATGTAAAAAAGCTAATTTTATGTTTGAATCTTGGTTTGTAAAAAGGCCATTATCAGTTATGAAAGTAGCAATGCTAACCACAGGCTTCCAATGCAATGAACAATAAAAAGCATTATTATATTTTATCATCATGTCTGTCAATCTAAAAAGACAAATTTCAAGAACTTTGAAAGTATCCTCAAGTGCAGAAAACGCAAAGACCATCAAAAACATTATAATGATGGAACTGGCACTCATCAGGACTCGTCCTTGGGAAAGGAAAAGTGGGAGTTACCTCCGTTCTGTTGCACAGAATGACCACTATTAGCACTATGTTGCATTAGAGTTAACCATTACCACCATTATTAATTACTCTAAATAAAGCACTGCATGTGAGGTGGATTAGTTTTGTACTAATGTTGCAGAAGTATTAAGACCTTATCTACAGGAAAAGCCCAGTCCAGTGTTTGATCACCCTCTCTAAACCCCGGCCTAGACCACAGGAAGTGGGCGTGCTGGCGTAATTCATATTTGAGCGTTGGATTAATTGTAATTGGCACGTCGTATTAGAAGTTCAAGGGTGGTCAAAGTGATTCATAGCGTCTGATCTCACTGCATTATTCTCCTCCCGCCTTTTTTCTTCCCCTAAAAAACGAAACTGAGAGATTTTCCTCTTCCTTTAGGCGCAATCATCCCTCAATCAGCACCACCATCCCCCTGAGGGTCTCCACCGGCCCCCCGAAAGCGTCCTAATGGAGCTCCTGCAGAACATCGCTTTTCTCTGAATCATAAGAAGCAGTCTGTTTTTTCCTTCTTCTGGGAATTCTGTGTTTATTCTGTGTTTATTCTGTGTTTATTCTGTGTTTTCGTGCTGTTTCCTTCATTATAATTCAATTTAATCTAATGAACAAAAGGTCCGGCGTTTGGCTTTTAGCTTTATTCTGCACTTAGTGCTCTAAACGCCTGTTTTCATCCTCGTTTTAAGACACGTTTAAAGCATTTTACGCATTTTACGCTCCGCAAGCTGAGTGCAACCGTGATTAACATGTTTAATTGAAGCTGTATTAGACTGTAATTGTATTAAACTGCAGTCTGCACTCAAAATTCACTAATGAATTCATCCGAAGGTCAATATTTGCATAAAATGAGATGTCCAAGGAGTTTGCTTACAGTGCTTGAAGCACTGTAGTCACATCTTGTACCATTTTAAAGGTTGTTAAATACAGACAATTTAAGATTTTGTGGCTAGAAATGATAAAAACCCACGTTTCTTACATTTACATCTACTTTTATTTGATTGCAGACAGTATGAACCCAAGATATTCTATGTTTTCTCCGCTCAGCTTCATTCGTAGATTGTAGTTTAGCACAGCAGTGCCAATATTACACGTTAAAACACAAACCTTGAGGGTATTTTTGCGATTATATCACAGTTCCATATCAAGATTTTTAAAAAGTTTAAAAAGGAGGAGAAAATACAATCTATTTGATTATAAACACTCACACTTACTTAACGCGAGTTAAAATAGTTCCATTGCTGCTCTGTTTGTAGCTGCTCTGTTTGGTTTGTAAGCGCTGCATCGTTGCTAGGTTACCTGTATGTGGCGGAGCAATACATGGAGAGCTTCAGTTACAGTGCATTACCGGCTGATAATTGCACTTATAGAACGCCTCTCAGCCAATCACATTGCAGGGTCAGAACTAATTGTGGTACAACATACAGGTTTCAATGTTTTAAGGAGCACATAAACAGGAATCATGTAGTAATCATGTAGTTTTCAGCAGAACCTTTTGAAGAATGTAAAATATAAAACATATTTTAGTTTGTTTAACACTTTTTGTTTAGTAATAATCCATATGTCCTTCTTAAAAGGTTGAATGAGTTTAGTCTTAATCTACAATGCTCTAAGGTGCGTCCAAACTTTTAATTCCATTCATTTCTACTTTTAAAACAGAATTATGTGAAAAGGAAATCCTACCCTGATTTCTCAGCTGATCTCACTCTGATTCTGTCCGACAGATGTGTGAAATTATGTATTAGCTGCGGCTAAAAAAAGGCTGTGTCTGTTTTAATGAAGATAAAAGCTAAAAGTGGCAGCAAGAAAATCCCTGAAGAATCAGGAGAAATATATCATATATTTATATATGCATGTGTTTACCTTCACAGACAAGGGAAGTGCTGCATTATTCACAGACTGAGAGGAGAGGTGGAAGCTGACAGTGTCACTAAGTGAGATTCCTTCTGTTTGAATCACAGAAAAGCTTTTCTTGGATGTTCTGATGTTTAGCTGCAGTATAAGAAGGTTAAAGTAGTGCTGTAATAAATACTGTATATAAAGGAATAGAAACACAGTAGGACAACATTTATTTATAAAAATACTCTGCTATTCTTTAGCTGTGAAGGTCTTCATTGGCCTAACAGTGCCTGTATTAAACTGAGGCTCATCAGTTCTCAACTACATTAAAATATATATTTTTTTAAACAGTAGATTTCCTAAAACGATTTTAATTTGCTGAAAAATCAAACTCAAGAATAGATTTTACCATAGCTGGTTTTAGATGGTCTACGCTGGTCAAGCTAATGGGCAAGGTACCAGTATAGTACAGTATAGTTTAGTGTAGTATAGTATAGTGTAGTATAGTATAGTATAGTGTAGTATAGTTTAGTGTAGTGATGTATAGTATAGTGTAGTATAGTTTAGTGTAGTATAGTATAGTGTAGTATAGTTTAGTGTAGTGTAGTATAGTGTAGTATAGTATAGTTTAGTGTAGTATAGTATAGTCTAGTATAGTATAGTTTAGTGTAGTATAGTATAGTCTAGTATAGTTTAGTGTAGTGTAGTATAGTGTAGTATAGTATAGTTTAGTGTAGTGATGTATCGTATAGTATAGTGTAGTATAGTTTAGTGTAGTATAGTATAGTGTAGTATAGTATAATTTAGTGATGTATAGTATAGTATAGTGTAGTATAGTTTAGTGTAGTATAGTATAGTCTAGTATAGTATAGTTTAGTGTAGTATAGTATAGTCTAGTATAGTTTAGTGTAGTGTAGTATAGTATAGTGTAGTATAGTTTAGTGTAGTATAGTATAGTGTAGTATAGTATAATTTAGTGATGTATAGTATAGTATAGTGTAGTATAGTTTAGTGTAGTGTAGTATAGTGTAGTATAGTATAGTGTAGTATAGTATAATTTAGTGATGTATAGTATAGTATAGTGTAGTATAGTTTAGTGTAGTGTAGTATAGTGTAGTATAGTATAGTTTAGTGTAGTGATGTATAGTATAGTATAGTGTAGTATAGTTTAGTGTAGTATAGTATAGTGTAGTATAGTATAATTTAGTGATGTATAGTATAGTATAGTGTAGTATAGTTTAGTGTAGTGTAGTATAGTGTAGTATAGTATAGTTTAGTGTAGTGATGTATAGTATAGCATAGTGTAGTATAGTTTAGTGTAGTATAGTGTAGTATAGTATAATGTAGTTATGTATAGTATAGTATAGTGTAGTATAGTTTAGTGTACTATAGTATAGTGTAGTGTAGTATAGTATGGTGTAGTGATGTATAGTATAGTGTAGTATAGTATAGTTTAGTGCAGTAGTGTAGTATAGTGTAGTATAGTATAATGTAGTTATGTATAGTATAGTATAGTGTAGTATAGTTTAGTGTACTATAGTATAGTGTAGTGTAGTATAGTATGGTGTAGTGTAGTGATGTATAGTATAGTGTAGTATAGTATAGTTTAGTGCAGTAGTGTAGTATAGTGTAGTGATGTATAGTATAGGGTAGTATAGTATAGTTTAGTGTAGTATAGTGTAGTATAGCATAGCATAGAGTAGAAAATATATTATAGTATATTATACAGTATAGTACAGTATAGTATTGTATAGTTTAGTGTAGTGTTGTATAGTATAGTATAGTTTAGTGTAGTATAGTATAGTACTGTATATTATATACTGTAGTATAGTATGGTGTAGTGTAGCATAGTATAGAGTGGTAAAATATATTATAGTATATTATACAGTATTATGAAGTATTGTATAGTATAGTTTAGTGTGGTGTAGTAATATATATATATATATATATATATATATATATATATATATATATATATATATATATTGTACTATAATATAGTGTAGTGTAGTATAGTATGGTAAAGTAAATTATATACTGTAGTATAGTATAATACAGTGTAGTACAGTATAATATAGTGTACTATAATATAGTATAGTGTGGTATAGTATCGTGTCTTATAGTATAGTACAGTGTAGTATAGTATAGTACAGTATATTATAAAATGTAGTATAGTATAGTACAGTGTAGTATAGTGTACTATTATATAGTGTAGTATAGTATCTAGTATAGTATAATACATTAGAATTTATAGTGTAATTCAATATAGTACAGTGTAGTATAGTATACTATAATGTAGTATAGTATTCTATAGTTTAGTGTAGTATAGTACAATGTACTATAATATAGTACAGTATATATAGTTAATCATTTATCTATTTGTTTAATAAATTGCATGATAATAAATTTGATGAATTTCAGGTTTGGGTCGTCTTGAAAAGATAAAAATGGCTTTGCATCTTTTAGAAAAATATAATGTGCATGCATATATAGTGATTTTCTTGTCATAAGTATCAATCTGAATTATTTGAACATTTCTTAGTGGACTTGCTTTTAAACACGGGTTTTAAAATGTCACACAAATGCGTTTTGGTAACAGAATTGAGAAAAATGGAACCAACCTTTGGAACCAAAATTTGTTTAAGTTTGAAAAGTACATGTTTTGAATACTTAAATATATGTGTTATTAGATTTATATTTAGAGTTGAAAAAAAGTAAGTTTATGGGAATGTCCCTTAAATACATACAATTCTAAAGCTTCTGGTTCCTCACTTTCCCAAAGAAGATATTCCCCCCAAAACTCTTCCTTTAGTGCATCACTTTCAGACCCCCTGCATGCTCTTAAAATCACCCCTGACCTCTTCCTTCACTGGACAAACATTTAATGTCCCGCTCGCTTTGATGAAGGGAGGCTTGGTAATTGTAATGCGCCGCTCCAATTTTCCGCTGGACCCCGGAGCCCGACGCGCTGTGGCCCCGGCCGTTCCGCCAGGGACCCGGCGTGGCCCCAGATACATTACCGGCCTTGTTTACTCGGCTGAGTAGACAATTGGGATAATTATTATTATTTTTCATCAAAGCCGCTGGACGCTGATGCAGGTAATTCTCTGAAATGACAGTGGACACAGTGAGGGACATCTGCTGCTTTAGACCGAGCTCGCCCTGGATTTCTGATTCTCTCAGCCTCCTCACAAACAGGCTGGATAGAGAAGCTAAAAAAACAGCAGAAATATAAAGAAATTCATAAGCTAATGCGTCTCATTCCATTGATGCGCTCCATGTTGGGTTTACGTGTTAAAAAGGGTTCTTAGAGTCAATTAAAACCTAAACAGAACCAGTTTTATGTTTTATTTATTCACAGGTATTAATTATTATATATATTTGGGTCCATGAGATGCTTTACTTTTGCAAACACATGAATTGAATTCAGGAATCGACCTGATAACCTTCTGGTTTCAAAGTCATGTCTCCATCCATCAGTTGTGTTCTGTCAAATCCTAGGACTGATTTAACAAGCTTCTGCTTTGAAAGGCTCTCCCCCTAACTGTTCAGATTCAGAGATTGAAACCAGCAACCTTTGGTCACAATGTCACTTTTTATAGTTGTGTCCTGTTCATCGAGGAAAGGGTTGCACAGTCCATTCTCTAACCTTTAGTTGTGTCTTTTTCGATTGAGGGATTGAATTGCAGAGGTGGGAAGTAAGAAATTACATTTTCTCACGTTACTGTAATTAAGTAGATTTTATTAGTAATTTGTCATTTTTAAAGTAGTTTTTAAAATAGGAAATTTTACTTTTACTCAAGTACATTTTGACACAAGTAATTTACTTTACTACACTGGAAAACTTCCCATTACTGAGTTTGTTTCATAACAAATGAAATGCTAAAAAAAACTAATTGTCTGAATTAAACAAAATTGAGTTTTGTTCTCAATGGCAGCACAGCTAAAATTTTCCCAGCAGTTTTTACAGTTAGCAGGAGAGACGCTGTGTGAAGCAGCTGTGTAGCTCGGGGGAACCGGTGTTCTGTCGAGTTATGCTACCCATCAATATGTGCTTCTTTACGGCACTGCGCATGCGCCAACCAACAGTTTTTTGTATGTTTTCATATTTTTAAACAATAATTCTTTACGTTTTTATTGGTAACATTAAACAATCTGCTTGAATGTAAAAAAAAACATGTAAATATCAGTTAAAGCATAGCAATGGAAAGTTAAAAAATAATAATGAACTGTAAAACTATAAAAAAAGAGTTTATAGTCGCATATATGACTGTAACTTTTTAACAGTAAAGAAAAAAATGGATCATAGAAACCTATACCACTTGTTCTTGAAAATGTTTTATGGGGAGGTCTGAACAAATACTGCCTGAAAGATCCAAATTATTATTTGGAATAATAGTTCATTAAAAACAATTAATTTATGATTTGTACTTTTTTTTACATTAAATAAATAAAAGTAACTATGTCACTTTTACTCAAAGTACATTTTAAATTGAGTACTTTTTTACTTTTACTCGAGTAGATTTTTAGATGGGTACTTTTACTTTTACTTGAGTAGAATTTTAGCAAAGTAAAGGTACTTTTACTTAATTAAAATTTTTCAGTACTTTTTCCACCTCTGTTGAATGAACCTTCCACTTGCAATGTTGGGTCTCTACCTTTCAGTTGCTTTCTATTGGACACACGGATTAACTGTTTCTTTTAACCCTTGTGTGGTGTTTGGGTCTGTGGGACCCGTTTTCATTTTTCATCAAATGATACTAAAAAAATATTTTTTCTAACTCCAACTCATTGGCATTGGCTCATTTTTTTGTGAAAAAACACACACTGTACACCCACCCCCCCCCCCCCCCCACACACACACATTTATATTACATACAGTATGTTTGGCCAAGGACTAATAAACATTGCTTCATTTGTAAATTTGAAACTAAACAAATTTTCTACTCATATCTTGAGTTTAATTCATTTTCTTTTACATTTTATTAAAAAACTAATAAAAAAAGAGTAGCACTTTTTAAAAGAAATGTAACATAAGAAAGGTAAAGGGCAAATATTAACCATGTAAGCTGTTTATATTGCTTGCAATTTAGGTGAAGCGAGCATGTGTAAAGCATTTTAATGTAGAATTGCTTAATTTTGCTGAATTAAATACAAGTAACAAAGTAAACGAGTAACAAAAATATGAACACCACACAAGGGTTAAACCTTCAGTTGTGTTTTGTCAGATTCAGGAATTCAACCAGCAAGGTTTTGGTTGCAAGATAGCATCTCTAACTATCAGTTGTATCCTGTCGAATTCTGGAATTGAACCAACTACCTTTTGGTCTTTATGCTGCACACTTAACTTTTCAGATCCAGGAATTGAAACCTGCAACTGACTGGTAACAAGCTTCCAATCACTTTTCAAACTTTCTCGATTATCCCTCTGAGTTGAGAGGTTCAACTTTGGGAACTTTTGGGAACTGGGTGTTGAACCTACAACCATAAAAACACCTTTTTTCTTTTTTTCTTTTGCTCAAGCTTTCTTGTCATATTGACTTCTCATTCAAAGTTTGCAAATTTTGCTTGATTACGTATTCAATAATGTTGTTATGGCGATTTGTTTCATTGTGGTCTGAAAGACTCTCGCTTAAAACCTCACCAACTGAGCTTCATTACGGCAAACTGAGCCCGGCACGACCTTTTTGAGGAGAACGCAACTAAAGAGAACAACCTTTAGCCGCACGCAAACCTCCTCCACCGCCGCCGTGACATTTTGGAAGGTTAACAGTCGGCTGAGCGCCGGAGTGTTGGTGTAAACGAGGCGCTAACTGCAGAGGCCTGTAATTAGCGATTAAAACAAATCAAATCCATATTAGCGGCTGTCGTTCCACCCCATAATAACCATCATCACGTCGGTTTGAAGTGGGAAAACTCAGGTGTCGGTTCTGAGGCGTTTCTGTTTCTTTTACGAGAGCGAATTGACGGGGTGCAGTTTTTTTCTTCTTCGTTATCAAAGGAGGAAAGTTCGAATTCTGCACTGAATTAATCTCATCTGTGAGAAGTGGGTGTTAAAGGGAAAATATCAAATAGAGCCATTTGCATATTCTTCTATTAAAAATGATTGCATTAAATATCTACTTTGAAAACGGCTCTATTCATGTAGAAATGTGTAATTGCACGGCTTGCTTTGCACTGCCAGAAATGACTAAACCCTTTTTCATCTGAAGCTTTTTTTTCTTACTCCTACAAATTAATATGTATGAAGGGGCGAGCAAAAAAAAAGACTTTCTCTCTTTCTCTCTCATCAGTGTGACGAGGCACCATTACATTACAGAACCTCCCATGATGACTGATGGGCAAATCACAGCCATCAAATCATCTATCGGTTTCTAGAAAAAACGTTCTAAAAAAACGTAAAAAATAACAAACCTGTGCTTTTATTACAGCTTTAATATACTATTTTCCCCAATTGCAGGTTGAAAATTGTTTATAATTAGGGGTGATTTTCTGCCGAGGGAGGAAATGAATGGGAAACTGATGTTTATGAACAAACTATGACCTGGTATGACCTTTATGTTTATGATGAGGGAATGTACTGTAGCTTGTTATTGAAGCAGATCGAGAACATGTTGTACGATGTTAGATCTTTTTTTTGTTTGACGTTGACGTTGACCCTAGCACTGGCCTGAAAAGTTTAAATAAAAAGTTTGAACCCCCGCCAGGAAAAGCACCTTCTCTCGGAGCGTATTTATAAGTGAATTTAAAGCGATTTTATCAAGGAGAGGGTGCTTTTCATGGTGGGGGTGCAGATTTTGGAACTACTATGGTGCTGAATTCAGCACCCCCACCAGGAAAAGCACCCCCTCTTTCAACCTTCTGATTGTAAGGGCACTTCACTAACCTTCAGTTGCGCCCATTCCCTAACCTTCAGTTGTGTCCTGTCTGATTCATGGATTGAACCGTCAACTATGCAAGGATTGGCCTGGCAACTTTCTGGTTGCAAGGCTACTTGACAAACAGTTGGCTGTGTCCTGTCAGATCAAGGGATCGAGACTGCAACCTGTTGGATCTAGAGATTGAACTCACCAAAAATAAACCGTTTGAACCCCGCCAGGAAAAGCACCCTCTCTCGGAGCGTATTTCTAAGTAAAGTTAAAGCGCTTTTATCAAGGAGAGGGTGCTTTTCATGGCGGGGGGGATTTTGGCACTACTATCGTGCTGAAATCAAAACCCCCCCGCCAGAAAAAGCACCCTCTCAGAGCATATTTATAAGTAAAGTTAAAACACTTCTATCAAGAAGTTTTAGCTTTTTATTTTCAGATATTTACTGTACATATAAATCTGATACACGGTTCAAAAGATATTGTAGCACCTTCTGTCTGAACCCACACATTTTTCTTATGGACAAAAGTATTGAAACGTTTGACTGTCTTCAGGTGTGTTTTGTTGCCCAGGTGTATCCTTGATACATTAATTATTTAAAGAATAATCAGCGTTCAGTTTCAGATTTGTGTTTTATCTGTGCAGACTGAGTATTTATAGCTTGAGGAGTAAATCAAATTTTAAACCAGAGAGCTATAAAAGTCTATGCATGAAAAACAAACCAGAACAACTGTTTGCAATGACCTGAAGAAGAAAGTCGTCACTGGTGTACTAGGTAGCCGATGTTGAACAGATAGATCAAGGAAAAGCACAGCAGTTGATGAAACAGAAACATTGTGAGAGCTGTAAATAAAACCCCTAAAACAACAACCAGGAGTGAAGGTATCACAATCTACTGTTCACAAAAGTGAACAAAAGAGTACACAGGCTTCACCAGAAGATGAAAACCCATATTAACGTGGTGAATACCAGGAAGACCTGAGTTTTTGCTTTTTGCTCTAATATCTCGACTATCTCAGACGTACTTTCCTCGTTTCTCGTCTCCGTTGACTCAAATCTTTGCACTAACAATTGTAGCTATAATTTTCTAGATTGCACTTTGTGAATAATAACTCGGGCTATGATCGGGCCTCTCCTGAACGGCTGCTGAATAGAGGTTATAATGCATCGTCTGCCGTGGCAGCTTTGAAGTTACATTCTTCAGAATAATGAGACGTGACTCAGCCCTCCTACGGTGCCCTGCTCTTCAGAAGTCTCGGCGAGACTCTGGGGAGAGACCCCGGAGTCGGGATCACAGCCACTCCGGAGAAAAAGAGGAAAGTTTAGAGAGAAGAGTGAAGAGATTAGACTTGCGATGACCTCGTAACGACCGTACTCATGTTTCCCGGACTCGAGCATCACCCTCCCTATGCTCTTTTCCTCTGGACCACTGATGCTGATTCCTGTAGCTCCTGTAACTCTTCAATACACAGTTCTACTATTACGACTCCGGAAGAAATGTTGTCAGTTGCACGATTTAATGTTTTAACATATTTAGCAAAAACAAAGATACATATATGAAGAGGTTATAATGAAACAGTCTTCTAGTAGAGTCTTTGGCGTAGGCCCCGTCATCGGCCCAGGGCTTGATACATCTGGGCTCTGCAGATCCTGTCGTACATTGGAGACAGGGGCGGAGCCAACCCCCGGGCAACCAAACGGGACCAACCTGGAGGCGGTGGGGAAGGAGGAGGGTAAGAACGACCATCAGCGTCTGAAAGGCAGCAAAGGTACTGAATGAGTGATCTTATTTAAAGGCAGAAGGAACAGCTGATTGGATAGGTAATTAGGTGACGTAGCATTGGAGTCTTTAGTAGAACTTTCGCTGCGCTTTCATTTCCATTCCATTTAGTTAAAATGTGAAACTCATATATTATATAGATGTATTAAACACAGAGTGATCTATTTTAAGTGTCTCTTTTTTAACTTTTATTGTTGATGATTATGGATTACAGCCAATACAAACCCAAAAACCCAAAATTTGAATATTATATAAGACCAACTGACACTTTTGAGAGGGTGGGCAGTGTGAAGCCAAGTCCTGCTGGAAAATGAAATCCACATCTCCATAAAAGTTGTCAGTAGCAGAGGGAAGCTGTAAGATATAAAGTGCTGTAAGATTTTGTGGGGAAAAAAAACTGCACTGACTTTAGACTTGATAATAAAACACAGTGGATCAACACCAGCAGATGACAGACATGACTCTCCAAACCATCACTGATCATCAGTAAATTTTACATTGTGGCATGCGGATGCAGATTTTATTTTCCAGCAGGACTTGGCACACTGCCCACACTGCCAAAAGTACCAATTGGTCTTATATAATATTCTAATTTTCTGTGACACTGATTTTTGGGTTTTAATTGGCTGTAATCCATAATCATCAACGATAAAAGAAATAAACACTTAAAATAGATCACTCTGTGTTTAATACATCTATATAATATATGAGTTTCATATTTTTAACTGAATGGAATGGAACTGTGTATTGAAAGGCTACCGGAGCTATATGAACTATAATATATGAGTTTCACATTTTGAACTGATTTACTGAAAAAAGTAATTTTTTAATGATATTCTATTTTTTGAGATGCACTAGTATGTGAATATAGCACTTCACATCGTTGCTTATCTCCAAAAACTCAGTCAATGTAAAAAAAAGTTTATTTCAGGTCATTTTGAAGAGTTTCTATTGGTCCGATCATCAAAATAAAAATTGGCACAGTATACGAACTATGTAGTCAACTAAAAATCGACAAAAATGGAGATAAGTGACAGCGACGGCATACAGCTGTCCCATGAAATCTGGCACTTTTGTAAGTGTACCTGATAAGAATATAAGAGGGTTTATTCTGTAGGACTACAGCCTTAAGTAAAAAAACAAACCTTTAAAAGTTGTACATTAAATTAGTACAGCCTATTAATGCACTATTTCACAAGCGCAATAATACTGAAGCAACTGTTAAACATGGTGGTGGTAGCTACATGTTTTACGGCTACATCTGTGTCAGCAGCAATCGGTGCAACTGAAAGTAGCTGTAGTGGTGTCTACAAACATTTGGACGTACTAGTATAGTATAACTATATTGCGCAAGTTGCGTCACAATGCTTATTGCTATCTTACACCCTGCCAACAATTTAAATACCAACAGAGCTTCTGAATATATCTACACTGATGGGCGTGGTGGTCTGGAAATGCTGGTGTGATCAGGAGGTACATTTCTGGTGTATTCCTATCTCTGTCTTGGCAACAGAAAACACAGGTGCACCACTGACTGAATACAACCAAGACAGTCATCAACAGTCAGACATTCATTGCTATCTTGGCAACATGCCTCAAAACCCAACTTTTACATCAACAATAAAGTGAATAATATCACAGCGTGGACCAGCAGGTCAGTTTCCTCTGCTGAGAAGCGTTTGTTGGACACTTCCAGGTAGCTGCGCTGTTAAAATAGCAATCTGCCAAAGTCAGAGCTCACCTGACTCTTAAAGGGAATGATGAGCAATAACCATACCCATCATTAATTAAGAGGATTAGTACATATCTTTTGTGTTGGGTTTCGAGCCGTGCAAGGTGTACTTTTCCCGTCGGTACGATAGCAAAGACACACTGACACGCCCTAAATCAAGCTGCATTGAAATAGTGCCCTCAGTGTATGTAGTTAATGCTGCAGTGTGATGAATATGTAACAGGCTGCCCTTCACTCTCAGCTTTATCATTCTGGCCTCGAAATGGCAAATATATTTAAAATATTACATATTCAAGACCCACTCGCCATTTACATGCACGTACTGTACACACACACACACACACACGCTAAACACACACGCTAAACACACTACCCTATTAATTCATGCTGGATAAGAGCAGTATATATGAGCACCTGGCTTCCAGTCTTTTCATGTGCAGATTCCTAATAAGTCAGAAATATACCCATTATTCATGCAATATTTAGCTTAATAAGATTAACAAATAACTCCTCCCCCACACTGAAATACTCTCTTCTGATTGGCTGTCCTGTCCTTGTCCAAATCTTTGTGGACACTAGGGGTGTTCCATATTGTATCGTTCGCAATAATATCGCCAACATTTGTGAATACGGTGAATATTGATATTATACCCTAAAATATATGGTGCCATATCAACCACCCCTAATTATCATCACATCAGGGTACTACTTTTTTACTGTTTTTAACATAAGATAAAATCACACTGTTCTCATTTCCCATTATATATCTACTAGAGACTATAGATTATAGATTATATCTGTCCAGTATCATTTATTTTACTTTATTTACTTTATTTTATCCTGGATATATAGATATATTTTAAAGAGTGCATTATTATTAGTATCAAGCGAGCTGTGATGTCATGTGATACTGTTCTTTACAGGAGAGTCAATGTAAAAAAAGTTTATTTCAGGTCATTTTCTATTGGTTTCTATTGGTCCGTTCATTAAAATAAAATTGGCACAGTATACAAACGATGTAGTGAACTAAAAATCGACAAAAGTGGAGATAAGTGTTTTTCATAGGACAGCGACGACATACAGCTGTCCCATGAAATCTGTCACTTTTGTAAGTGTACCTGATAAGACTATAAGAGGGTTTATTCTGTAGGACTACAGCCTTTATTAAAAAAACAAACCTTTAAAAGTTGTACATTATATTAGTACAGCCTATTAATGCACTATTTCCCAAGCGCTAGAATACTGAAGCAACTGTTAAACATGGTGGTGGTAGCTACATGTTTTACGGCTAAATCTGTGTCAGCAGCAATGGGTGCAACTAAAAGTAGTGGTCTGATCAAATCTGATAAAATTCTTGTATCAGTTAGGGGTGTGCCATATTATATCGTATGCAAAAATACAATGCAATTTCAATTTTGTTTGTAGCACATTCTTAAAATATAATTTTTTTTAAAATTCAGTGTTTTGTCATATCACCAAGAGTATTGTTATCGCGAAAATACTGTGAAATATCATGATATTATTTTAGGGCCATATCGCCCATAAGCTGCAAAAGTATCTACATTTATTGCTCTGTAGGTAGAAGTATATTGTATATACTAGCGTTTAATAAAAAATAAAAAAAGTAACTCAAGTTTTTTTTACTCTTTAAGTAAAAGTATAAAAGTACTGGTTTAAAAGCTACTTAAAGTATAAAAGTAAAAGTAACATAATGGGAAAAATAAAGCCATTAAGAACCAAAGCTCAGGCCACGCCCACAGAGTCCTATAGTGCCCTAACCCCCTCCCCCCCTTCCTCCCCCCCTTCCTCCCCAAAACACATTTTTCTAAAAGCCATAATGACTATAATGTTCTATTATTAAAACGTTGATAGTATAATTTGGGATTTTGCACTAGGCTGGATCACAGTATAAACCAATAGGGAGTCAGAATGGTATATGTTTTTACTTCTCTACATCCAATCACAATCAGATTCACTCTATCTGGATGGAGAGATTTATCTGGATAGGGGTTTTACTGAACGATGAGAAGCCGGAATAAAAAACAGCTGAAATGAAATAGGACTAAAGAGCTGGTTTTTAAAATGTAAAGAGTAGAAGTAAAAAGTCGTCTGAAAATAATAATTACTCCAGAAAAATTTCAACTTAAGTAAAGTATCAAGGTATTTTTGCTTTGTTAATTGACACCTCTGTAACTGTGTCGTCTGGATTGTTGGAGTTCCATCCAACTCCTTTGGATGGGATGAGTTACTGGCAGTTCACACTATAAGTTCACAATATAAGGATTTGTGCGACACTAGTAAGGAACAGGGGTCATGTAAAGACCTGTAAAGCTGAGCTAAGTTAAGTTTTTAAAAATCTGTAATTCTTAAATAAAACATTTTCTTTTAAAGATGTTAATCTACACAGATTTCTCTACTGAAAACTGTTTATTTGGGTGAATAAAGCGCTTCTGTTTATTTACAGTAAGTTTAGATTTACAGATTTCCACTAAGGCTAGCCGTGGTTAGCGCTAGTAAATGCCGCCCAACATCGCTACACTGAGAAACTCTGAGTGTTCCAATAAGTCAGGTCGATATTAGCTAGCAGTTTGTCCTGCGTAGCTTATTTTAACATGGTAAACATGCAGACTACAGTCCGATAATACTCACTTCTGAATGGCAAAAGAGCTAGCGCTTAGCGTAGTTAGCAGCTAATGCTAATGCTGCTCCAGCAGTGCTAGCCGGGGATAGCAGCAGGCTACAGGTTAATAGTACTCACTTCTGAATGGCAAAAGAGCTAGTGCTTAGCAGCTAGTGGTTAGCAGCTAATGCTAATACTGCTCCAGCAGCGCTAGTTGGGGTTATCAGCAGGCTACAGGTTGATAATACTCACCTCTGAACAGTGAAAGAGCTTGCTCTAAGCAAGGGTTAGCGGCTAATGCTAATGCTGCTCCAGCCTTGGTGCTGGAGAACTGAACTGAAACTCCTGTATAACTCTGTACTTCAGTGTTATAAAGTGGCTTTACTGCTCCTTAATACCAGACTGGTAGAATTCATACATAAGGAGCACCAGATTATAAGATACACTGATGATTTTTGGGAAAATTAAAGGATTTTAAGTGCAGCTTATAGTGCAAAAAATATATTTCTGATTTAACATGTAGATTGGCAGTTTTGGTGTTGTATAGGTGTTGTGTTCTTCTAGATCAGGTGCATTGGGAACAGGTCTGATCAAGGTACAGCATCAGACACAGCCTGAAGGCTTGGATACAAACCAAGCAGATTTCTAGTCTCTCTCTCTCTCTCTCTCTCTCTCTCTCTCTCTCTCTCTCTCTCTCTCTCTCTCTCTCTCTCTCTCTCTCTCTCTCTCTCTCTCTCTTTCTCCCATACATCAATACACCATTTTCAGCTCTGTCTGTAAAAATAAGAGGATAAAATCACCTCTCACACCTCCCACACCTGCTGAGGCTATTCTACTAAAGCTCATGACTCATATGGTGAAAAATTGACATTATCTCACTTTTTAACGTTTTAAAGCGAAACTGTTCGAAACATACACTTACATTTACATTGCAGATTTAAAATCAACCATTTTTAATAAACATTGTTTTTGTGATTTTGCAAAAACCTAGAATTCCCTAGAATGTGCTCAGAGTCCTTATGCTATTAGCATAGCCTCCATTTAGCTATATTTCACGTGTTTGCTAATTCTATGCTAAAAATGTAATCTTGTTACTTTCAATTATGTTACTTATAACATAAAAAGTAACAGGAGTGAGTTTCAGTAACAGTAGTGAGGGACAGTAACAGGAGTAAGTGCATACGTTCCATTAACAGGAATGAGAGCAGGCAACATAAGTGAGTTCCAGTAACAGGAGTGAATACCAGTAACAGGAGTAAGTGCCAGTAACAGGAGTGGGTTCCGATATAAGGAGTGTGTGCCAGTAACTGCCAGTTACAGTAGTGAGTTTTAGTAACAGGAGTGGATGTCAGTAACAGGAATGAGCACCAGTAACAGGAGTGAAAGCCAGTAACAAGGCTAAATTCAAGTAACATGAGTGAGTTCCAGTAACAGAAGTGATTGCCAGTAACAGGACTGAGTTCCAGTAACAGAAGTGAATGCCAGTAACAAGAGTGAGTGCCAGTAACAGGATTAAGAGGCAGACACAGGAGTGAGTGCCAGTAACAGGAGTAAGTTCAAGCAACAGGAGTAAGCTCCAGTAACAGAAGTGAGTGCCAGTTACAGGAGTGAGTTCCAGTAACAGAAGTGAGTGCCAGTAACAAGAGTGAGTGCTAGTAACAGGAGTAAATGCCAGTAACAGGATTAAGAGGCAGAAACAGGAGTAAGCTCCAGTAACAGGAGTGAGTTCCAGCAACATGAATAAGCTCCAGTAACAGAAGTGAGTGCAAGTAACAGGAGTGAGGACCAGTAACAGGAAGAAATACCAGTAACATGGGTGAGTGCCAGTAACAGGACTGAATTCCAGTAACAGGAGTGAGTTCCAGTAACAGGAATGAGTACCAGTAACAAGCGTGAGTGCTAGTAACAGGAAAAAATACCAGTAACAGGAGTGAGTGCCAGTAACAAGAATGAGTGCCAGCAACAGGAGTGAGTGCCAGTAACAGGAGTGAGTGCCAGCAACAGGAGTGAGTGCCAGTAACAGGAGTGAGTGCCAGTAACAGGAGTGAGTGCCAGCAACAGGAGTGAGGATCAGTAACAGGAAGGAATATCAGTAACAGGAGTAAGTGCCAGTAACAGAACTGAGTTCCAGTAACAGGAGTGAGTTCCAGTAATACTAAATAATTACTAAATAAGTTAGTAATGCTTATATAAATAAATGCTCTAAATGAGAAATGTTGTCTGTAGTTTATAGAATAAAACAACAAAATTTATTTGTGTGTTTATTTATTATTGTGACCTTTTTTTGGGTTATTTCTCTAATTTTGTGTTTCTCTTTTATCTTTTTTTTACCCTAAATGATCTCTTTTGAACTGTGTTTTTTGGCTCTGAACAGCAGATGCTGAGTTTTTAACCTGCATCACACCTTTTAAAAGTTCTTTTAGAAACTTCCCAATTTCTATTTCTCACTGAAAAGTTCTTTACAGAGTCTAAACAGGTCATGAGTGTATTTTAAAGAGCGTAATTAAATTATTCACCCTCCCAAACTGCATTTAAACTAATTGAAGTAAACGTAGCCACATTTAAATAGCAGTAATTAGGCATGAAGCTGCATGTAATTCAGTGTGAAGGGTAAACACTGAGCTGTTTTAGATGTAAAAATGTTCTGACAGGAGCTCTGCTTAGCCTGGGCTGCAGATGCTAATCTGTCCCCGCTGAAAGACTGAGTTTTGCTGCAGTTTGTGTGGAAAAATGGGCTTAAAATGTTAATTTTCACCGTTTTTCAAAGCCTCCTCTGTTTTTCTGAAGGGCTATACTGGGCTATTTAATATTAATGTTAATTAATTAATCAATCAATCAATTAACCTTTATTTAGACACAGAAGTACATTGAGGGCAACCCTCATTTTCAATATAACTGAGCATTATATATTTATATATATATATATATATATATATATATATATATATATATATATATATATATATATATATATATATATATATATATATAGGGATTGACATGACAAAAAAAAATCTTAATCTTAATTTTAAAATAACAGTAAATAAAAGATACAAATAGCTAAAAATAAAAATAGAATTAAAATAAAAAATAAATAATAATAATTAAAAAATTGATAAGAAATTAAATTAAAGATCAAAAGAAGATAAGATTAATACAAAAAAAACAGTTACAATTAAGATAAAACTAACTTTCACAAAATACAAAAAAAAAACAAATAAATAAATTAACTAAAAAAATAAAATAAAATAGTAATAATAATAAAAGAAAATCTAAATACGTTAAAAAGCAATAGTACAAAACTATACAAAATAATAATAATAATAATAATAATAATAATAATACATTTAATCTTAATTTAAAAATAATAGTAAATAAAAGATACAAATAGCTAAAAATAAAAATAGAATTATAATTTAAAAAAGAAATAATAATAATAAAAAAAGAAATTTAATTAAAGATCAAAAGAAGATAAGATTAATACAACAAAAAACAGTTACAATAAAGCTAAAATTAACTTTCACAAAATACAATAAAAAATAAAATAAAATAGTAATAATAATGAAAGAAAATTAAAATACGTTAAAAAGCAATAGTACAAAACTATACAAAAAATAAAAAATAAAATAAGGAAAGAAATAAAAAGGAAATAAAGAACTAAGAGATGAAATAAAAGTTAAAAATAAAAGTTTAGAATAATTAAAACAGATTAAGTAAAACAGGAACAGGCTGTCTGAAGGTGGTTAGATATTAAAAGTTATAAAATAAATGACATGTACAATTAATGTACAAAACAGAGCATGTTTTAAATAATGAAAATCTATTGAATGTAATGTATTAATCTGTAATCTGTTTATTTATTTTTTTTAATAACTAGAAAAATAAATAAATAAATAAAAATATTAGTTGCACTTCCAAACATCATTACCAGATTGGATGATTTCACACCAATTTGGATGGATTGTGTTTTGAAATGTGATGGAAATTTAGCAGGTATACAAAACTTAATATATTAAATTCATTGCTTTATAAAGCAGCTGAAATAAATAGTAATATTTGCTCCTTACAAATTTTTTTCTGATTTTATATTTTTGTTATACTTACCTTTTTCAGGTTATCAAACAAACTTTAATATCAAACAAATATAACCTGAGTAAATATAAAAAAGCACTTTTTAAATGATGATTTCATTAATTAGAGGGGAAAAAGATCTATATTGGTCTGATAATAAAGTTTGATATATATATATATATATATATATATATCAGTGGCGATTGCTCTAAGACCCTAAAATGTAAAAAAATTAAGTGATTAAATATACACTGTTGTGTGTACATGTCACTGATTAAATATGCGCTACACCGCGCTCAGCGTCTCTGGGGGTCTATGGAGCAGTGGGCTGGCCTCGGCCGGCCCGGACGCTCAGCTTCTGCAAGATGATTAGATGATCTGTCTGAGGCGGAGTCCCTTTTTGATTGACAGCGAAATAAGCGAATCAGCGATCTTTTAGTGAAAAAAACGTGATGGGAGCATTTTCGTTCTGTTCTGAGTTGAACCTGAGACTTTCCTAATCCTTATAGCGGCATTTTCTTTAGTAAAAACGACTAGCGACAAATCCAGCTTCTATTTCTGGTGCTTTTCTGTAGCTGCTTGTGTTTGGAGACTGACTTCTGTTACTCTTTCTGACTTCTATCACTCTTTCTGACTTCTATCACCCTTTTTGTGTATTGTGTTATCATTAAAATAATTTTAATTAATAAAGGGATTATTCAAGGAAATTAAAACTGTCCAAAAAGGAACTAAATTTACCTGCATTTTTTCCTTTACCAACTTTAAAGGTTTTGCGAAATGTTTTATTTTTTACTGATCATTTTATGTTTATTCATGTCATAGCATCTTTTTTATGTAATTGTTCAATGTAAAGAATGGGTACCTTTTTGTTGTGTAGTGAAAACTTGAAAATAATGCCTTTTGTTCTCATCTCAGGGAGAGTAGAATTTTTGTATAAATAAAACGACATATGTTAAGATGTAGGGCGAAATTGAGCTTCCCCTCCTTGAAAGACCAGCATCCGCCACTGATATATATATATATAAGAAGAAGGTAGACCTATTATATATATATATATATATATATATATATATATATATATATATATATATATATATATATATATATATATATATATATATATATATATAATAGGTCTACCTTCTTGCCATGTTATACTGTTGATATGCTGAATATCAGCAGTTTTCCATGCATTTTGACAGACTTTTTGACTGGAAACCACTGTAGCAATCTGGCAACCCTGCCTCCAAATTGCATTCTCATTGTAAAAGGTTTACATGATTGAGTTACATGATACAAGTGAAAGGTACACAGTTAAATACTGAAAATGTTAAGGACTCATCGCTAAGCTATAGATAGTAATCTGTAATCTATCCCATGCTAAAGGTGAAAATGGGCTGAAATGGGCTGAAATGTTCATTTTCACTGTGTTTCAGATCCTCCTCTGCTCTTCTGAAGGGCTATTCTTCAGAATCTGAAGTTATTACTCATCAAGCGCAATCGAGAAGATGACTAACACTCTGTTAGCCTCGAATAATAGCCTAGTGTTTGTGAAAAACCAGAGCTTTGTTGGAATGGTTATTTTACTGGATGAAAACACTGTATATTTCAAAATAATATAATACTATTATTATATTTTAATAGTGTGCACTACTGTAAACTATGCTGTACGCTTCCACTGTGTTATAAAATCACTGACAGTTGGCTGTGGAATATTTACCGTATTTTTTGAACTATAAGGGGCACTTAAAATCCTTTAATTTCCCCCCAAATCATCAGTGCACCTTATAATCTGGTGCTCCTTATGTATGAATTATATCAGTCATGTATTAATGAGCAGTAAAGCCACTCTGCTGAAGTACAGAGTTATACAGGAGTTTCATTTAAGTTTCTCCAGCTCCAAGGATGGAGCAGTATTAGCATTAGCCGCTAATCACGCTAAGCGCTAGCTCTTTTGCCATCCAGAGGTGAGTATTACCAGCCTGTAGTCTGCTACTAACCCTGGCTAGCAATGCTGTAGCAGTATTAGCATTAGATGCTAACCATGCTAAGCACTAGCTCTTTCGACTTACTGTGTTGAAATAAGCTACGTGGGATGAACTCTTGCTAATATCCCCCTGGCGTAGCAGAACACTCAGAGTTCCTCAGTGTAGCACTCTTGGGTGGCATTAGCCACTGACTGTGGCTAGCGCTAGCGTGGTTAGCTGCTAATGCTAATGCTGCTGCACCCAGCCTTAGTGTAAATCTGGAAATCTAAGGTTACTGTACATAAATGGAAGCGCTTTACTCATCTTTTTGACTTTAAAATATATATTTTTTGAGAATTACAGTTTTATTTATTTTACTTAGCTTAGCTTAACAGATCTAAGCTAAGCTAAGTAAGATCAACAGACCTGCTGAATTAGGAGGAAAACGTGGTGACACCCCTGTTCCTTACTAGTGTCACATAATGAGCCTTATAATCTGGTGCACTTTATGTACAGCTCTTGAAAAAAATTAGAGACCACTTAAATAAAAATGATGACTTTCTTTGATTTTACCGAATTGAAAAGCTCTGGAATATAATCAAGAGGAAGATGGATGATCACAAACCATCAAACCACCAAACTGAACTGCTTGAATTTTTGCACCAGGAGTAAAGCAGCATAAAGTTATCCAAAAGCAGTGTGTAAGACTGGTGGAGGAGAACATGATGCCAAGATGCATGAAAAAAACTGTGATTAATAACCACCAGGGTTATTCCACCAAATATTGATTTCTGAACTCTTAAAACTTTATGAATATGAACTCGTTTTCTTTGCATTATTTGAGGTCTGAAAGCTCTGTATCTTTTTTTTTGTTTTGTTTTATTTCAGCCATTTCTCATTTTCTGTAAATAAATGCTCTAAATAACAATATTTTTATTTAGAATTTGGGAGAAATGTTGTCTCCCAAATTCTATAAATCAAACTATAAATCAAAATCAGCAAAATCAGAGAAACTGATTCAGAAACTGAAGTGGTTTCTTATTTTTTTTTCAGAACCTTATAATCTGGTGCAATTTATATTGTGAAAAGTACGGTAGTAGTGAGGAAATTTCACAAAGGGATTGGAAATACTCTAAATACTAAAAAATTAGATGGAGAAATAAAATGCTTTAAAGTTAATAATCTGGGAGAAACACCCAGTTTGCAAAAACAATATAAAACAGACAAAATCACAAATTGTCATAAGTTGATTCAATGGGGTATTTGTAGCCTCAAATGTCTACTTAACTCAAAGTAGTTGAGTAATAATTGGAAATATTCAACTTTGCCTTAAAACCATGGAGCTTTTCAGCAGGGAAAAGGTGCTTTTAAAAAGTGTAGACCTATACGTTTTGTCCACTTTGAAAAAAAAGAGAGCTAAACCTGCAGTAAATGAACCAATTCAAAGCAATTAATCTGGCTACGCTAGCTACGCTATGTTGACACCCGAGGGGCTAGCGTTAGCGTGTTCTGTTCCAGCAGAATTCCCAGAATTCAATCTACTGTTAAAGTGTTAAAGTTAAAAGCAGTCAGAACACTGGCTCTGAAATGTGTCTCATGAGAAAACTAATCTTTTCACTCTTAGATTTGACAAAGCAGCCCAAATTACGCTAAACTAACCGAGCTAATTCATTAGCACGCTCCCTCACCGAGCCTCATGGCAGCCAATTACGTTCTATGGTGTCTCTTCTCGCAGTGAGTAGATCTTCTTTTGATATATGCCCACACCATTTCTTCATTCATAAATGATCGTGGCACATTAATGTGACTAATTATTTCATCTTATAAATAATTCTCTTTTTCGTCTTCATTTTTCCATCTTAGCAGTGTGAAGCTATCAATACGCACAGCCTGCAGGTAATAGAATACCTGGGAAAGGTATTATAGGATCATACTGAGAGAAATGGACAATGGCTCTGCTGCTATCTTGTACAGGTGTGCATTTAATATCCTGAAAACACCTAAAATTCAGTGTTTTTTCATTATTTAAAAGTGTTCTGTATTGTAGATTATTACTAAACTCATATAAACTATGAAGAAAAACATCTGGAATTATTTATTTGGAATATATATTTTACTTTTCCTTCAAAGTAACAGCTCACCTGGAATGGTTTTCAGTTAACAGCTGTGCTGAACTCGTCAAGAGTTTATTACCGTATTTTGTGCACTATAAGGTGCACTTAAATTCCTTTATTTTTCCCAAAAATCATCAATGCGCCTTATAATCTGATGCACCTTATGTGGCAGTAAAGCCACTCCACTGAAGTACAGGAGTTTCAGTAAAGTTTCTCCAGCACTGAAGCTGGAGCAGTATTAGCATTAGCTACTAACCATGCGAAGCACTAGCTCTTTTGTCACTCAGCATTTAGAGGTGAGTATGTTGGACTGTAGTCTGCTGCTAACCCCGGCTAGCACTGTTGAAGCGGCATTAGCATTAGCTACTAACCGAGCTAAGTTCTAGCTCTTTCGCAATTCAGAGGTGAGTATTATCGGCCTGTAGCCTGCTGCTAACCTTTGGCTAGCACTGCTCGAGCAGCATTTGCATTAGTTGCTAACCGTGCTAAGCGCTAGCTCTTTTGCCGTTCAGAGGTGAGTATATCTGACTTTAGCCAGAAGAGCCTTACTCACCCAAATAAACAGTTTTCAGGAGAGAAATTTGTGTAGATTTACATCCAGCTCTCGTTTGATTTTAAAATATTATATTTTTAAGAATTACAGTTTTGTTCACTTAGCTTAGCTTTACTTAAGCTGTACTTAACCCACCACCACCACCCAGCGGCGAGGACTGCTGAATTAGAAGGAAAACATGGTGACACCCCTTTTCCTTACTAGTGTTGCAAAATGCATCTTATAATCCAGTGCACTTTATGTATAAAAATAGGCCAGAAAATAGACGTTTATTGATGGTCTGAAAAATAACATACTTGAATTTCTTGTCTCTTAATAAAGTGTTTGAGAGCATCAGTTAAAGTAAAGTAGTGAAGAGGTAGAGTTACAGGTATACAGTGAATAGTGAATATTTGAGTAATGTTCGAATCCAGGTTACGAGAAGAACTACTCAAGTAAGTAAAGAAAAAAATCTGAAAAGAACAATTTAAAAAACTTTGAAAGTATCCTTTCCTAAGTGCAGTCGCCGCAAAGAACATCAAAAACGCGATGATGATGAAACTGGCACTCATCAGGACTGACCCAGGAAAGGAAGAGCAAGAGTTTCCTCTGTTGCACAGGATAAGTTCATTACAAGATAAGAGCCTGACCTTGTAGAATCGATGTTAGAGGATTTACAGAAAAATAAAAAACACTAAACAATAAAAAGAAGTAAGAGTTAAAAGGTTGTGTCGTGTCGTCTCACCCTCTCACCGACGCTGAGACGCTTCTCGTGTCTCCTGGGCGAAACACAGGGGTGTCAAGGTCTCTCCATCTGTGGTGGAGATGCAGGCAGATGGTTGGGGTAATTACTTGAAGCCCGAGGAAGACAGACATGCAGCCTGAGCTCTTGAAGAGACATTAGGATGGAATTAAAATGCCCCGGAGCCGACCACAGGGGCGGCCTACGCCAGCCAGGAGAACAAATGTACAGATTAGTGCGTGACTGGAGTCACAGGACCCGAAGTTTCTTTGACATTGAGCTTTAAGTTTCTAAGCTAGGCCTGGTCATCTTCTTGTTCTTGTTTTTGAGCCCTTTGTTTTATTGTAGGCTGAGCAGGAGCGCCCTATCCACCGTGTCCCAGTTGCATCAAGTTGAGCCCCATATTAATCAGTAGATTAGGTGAAACTATTCTTCAGGACAGGGGTCAGCAATAGGCGGCCCACGGGTCAGCTGTGGCCAGCTAGAATGAAACATCTGGCCCGTGAGGTTCCTTGAACTACTAAAATGCTTCTCTGGTGAGCTTTAGTTTACATTCCTCCCCTGTCTCTCTCTCTCTGTCACGCTTCATAAGGGCTGTTTTTTCCCGGCTGTGTCCCAATTCACTAGTCGGGGCAGCGGTAGTGTATTGTACCGCGACCCTGACGACCCGGGTTTGATCCCGCGTGAGGAGCGTTGTGTTTGTTTATTTACTTATTCCTTTCTTCTTGGCTTTCTTCTCCATTTTGTTGGGGCAAATTATGCCCCGAAGAGGCCGTTGAACAGTGTGGGCAAAAAGCACAACATTCCTGGATCTCACAAAGCTGCAGGGGAGCGGAGGTGTGCTATTAAACAAAGGTGAGTACTTTTTATCATGTTTTACTACAATAAAAGTCTAGTAAGAGTTTAATTGTTTATTACTGTTGATTCTCATGCCACCTTTCTTCTTGGGTTTACCTGATTTGAGATCAACTGTTCTGCAATTGGGTTCAACAAACCTCTGGGCTGGAGAGCTACTAGTCTAGTCTGTAGCACTCCATCCCATTACACATAATTTTACAAAACAGAATTGTTTTGTTCTTTAAACAACGGAGAACATTTTTCCCAAATTCCACATAAAAATATTGTCGTTTAGAGCATTTATTTGCAGAAAATGAGAAATGGCTGAAAAAACAAAAAAAGATGCAGAGCTTTCAGACCTCAAATAATGCAAAGAAAAAACAAGTTCCTATTCATAAGTTTTAAGAGTTCAGAAATCAACGTTTGATGGAATAACTTTGGTTTTAATCACAGTTTTTTTCATGCATCTTGTCATCATGTTCTCCTCCACCAGTCTTACACACTGCTTTTGGATAACTTTATGCTGCTTTACTCCTGGTGCAAAAATTCAAGCAGTTCAGTTTGGTGGTTTGATGGCTTGTGATCATCCATCTTCCTCTTGATTATATTCCAGAGGTTTTCAATTTGGTAAAATCAAAGAAACCGATCATTTTTGGTGGTCTCTAATTTTTTTCCAGAGCTGTATATTCGTTTAAGCTACTTTTTTTTCAGTTTTGGTCCTCCATATCAGGAAATCCTGAACTGGCTGTGCTTTCAGGCAGCGTTCCATCAAACTGGAGCACATTGCTGCATGAGTTAACAGCCTGGGAATTTCTGTAGAGGAGGAAACAAGAAGTCTAGGCTCATTTCGTTCAGGTTCAATTTTAGCCAAGTGCCGATCTGAGTGTCCTGCCTGCGATTACGCCGCTGCTCTGATAATAACGCCACGGACTGAAGAGGGAAGAGTCTCGGCGTGGAAGATCGAGGCAGAAGAACGAGGGTTAGAGGCAGTAAAGCTTTGTGGATGCCTTTTCCTGATTTCCCTCGATGTGTCCTTCTTTTTTAGGACGTTTCCAGACCACCCACGTCCCCTCAGGCCCTTCAGAGCATCCCTCTTTTACCCCACAGCTCTGCTCATCACCAGGCTTTCATTTATTTCCTCACCAGGAATAAAAAGCCCTGGTGAAGAGATGCTACGATATTTTCATCTTTAACTACAGTAAAACCAAATCTGCTGCTATAATATAATAAAATATTTCAGATATATGATATATGATTCATTTCGAGACATTTACGATTCTCAGAATAGGAGAGAAATGCTGTTAACTGAAAACAGGCTTATAATAGAAGCTGATAGGTGAGGGGGTGGGACAGTGCTGGAGGCCATCATCAAATATGAAGGACCTGCCCACTGGATTCTGCTGTATTTTGAGACCTCTCTGCGAGTAGGTATCAAATACAGTGATGAAAATAAGTATTTGAATGCCCTTAGACTTTGCAACTTCTCCCACATGTTCACTTGCATGTTCACTGTAAGAGACATAATCTAAAAGAATTCTGCAAATCACAATGTAAGATTTTTTTAATAATTTATCTGTGGGTTACTGCTGCAAATAAGTGAACACATGTGAAAATCAATGTTAATATTTGGTACAGTAGACCACGTTTGCGATTGCAGAGGTCAAACGTTTCCTGTGATTTTTTTCACCAGGTTTGCATTAAACACTGCGACAGGGATTTTGGCTCATTTCTCCAAACAGATCTTCTCCAGATCAGCCAGGTTTCTGGGCTGTCTCTGAGAAACACAAAGTTTGAGCTGATATGCTTCTTACAGAGCCGCTCCTTGGTTATCCTGGCTGTGTGCTTTGGACCCAGCCAAGACCCATTCTCAATGCTCTAACTGAAGGACGGAGGTTGTTCTGCAAAATCTCGTAAAACGTATAATACATGGCTCCAGTCATCCTCTTCTTAATACAGTGCAATCGCCCTGTTCCATGTGCAGAAAACTACCCCAAAGCATGATGCTTCCACCCCCATGCTTCACAGTAGTCCTATAAATGTCCTATAAACACGGCCTGTGCAATTAAGACCAAAATGTTCTATTTTGGTCTCATCTGACCACAACATTTTCTTCCATGACTCCATGATTTAAGCCGGAGAAACTTCTGTGTCATGTTTTACACAAATCTTTTGTCATTTTATCCTTAAGAATTAAAGAAAACTGCTGAATAAACATTCATAGAGTTGTAAAGGCTACAGCAGATTTTCGAACACTCCCACCACCATGTTTAACAGATTGTAGTGGTATGGTATTTGGATCTTGGGCAGGAGACATCCAGATTTCTGTTGCATTGCAGTGCTGAGTTGGAGCCTCCACCACCTTTAAAAAGTGATTACAAAGCATTTTATACTCTTGACGTTGTTTTACAGCAATCTTTTAGTCATTTTAATCAAAAAATATATCAGAAAACTGCTGAATATGCTGAGTAAACTTTTGCGTAAAGTTGCGTCGGCCTCTGCTACACCTTCAGCACCCGCGTTACCAGTGCAGTGGTTCTTTTATTATATATTAGATTAAGATTAGCTTAAGGAGCAGATGGAGCTTCACGCTTTATGGTTCTTCAGAATTGCGACACATGTTCTGCTGGATTCCCGCTAAACGCGACTCAGCAGGATAATGGGTTTGAGAGGGATGGCCGGCTGCCATCAACAGTGTGCGTAGCTTTAGGGGAAGAGCGGTAAAAGCTGTTGGAAGCTGTTTACCTGACGGGAAACTTGCGCATAAGTCGTTTTATGTTTTTTTGTGTTCTTTTTGAAGCCGGTAGGAATCACCTTAATGGAGCATCTACGACCAGGAAGCCTTTTCTGCCCTTTGTTTTTGAAGAGGTTTGGGCGAAGACAATGATCCGACACCCTCCTGTCATTTGCGACTGTGTTTTTTATCCTCTTTTCCTTTGAAGTGTAAACAGAGCAGAATCTGTAAGCAATTACGGCGCGGCGGCGGAGGGGGGCTATAAAAGATAGCAGAGCCCCCACCAACACCTGTAGACGTGATTATCTTCAAACGAGCGACTCGGCAAATTAAAACGTCTGTTTTGTCACCTCGGCGGTGGTTTCCACCTACGCTCTCACCCCACAAAATACGGCTAACGCTAATTAAAATAGCGGCTAACCTCGCGCCAATCGTCAAACACAGGGCTGGAGGATTTAATTAGCCCCCTCCTTTATTTATCAGATAGCCGAGCAGTCATTCTAGAGTATTTAATATACTCAGGCTCAGGATAAGACCCGGCTATCAGGTGTTGCAGTAATAGCCTGTAAAAAAAAGTGTGTGTGTGTGTGTGTGTGTGTGTGTGTGCGGGCTCAGGTAAGTAATGAGCTCTAATATTACCCTTAGGCCTCTATAATTCATTTTGAAAGCTTCGAAAGCTGTCTTCCTCATAGGAGTCACATAGCCTGAAGAATCAGTTTGCTAGGGACAACATTTCTCCCAAATTTCTATATTAAAAATATCGTCATTAAGAGCATTTATTTGCAGAAAATGAGATTTGGTATATTGACCTCAAATAATGCAAAGAAAACAAGTTCATATTCATAAAGTTTTAGGAGTTTTAGGAGAGAAAAAGTACTGAAAAATTGTAATTGAGTAAAAGTACCTTTACTTTACTAAAATTCTACTCAAGTAAAAGTAAAAGTAGCCATCTAAAAATCTACTCGAGTAAAAGTAAAAATGATAAAACTACTTACTTCACATGCTTTTTCAGGTTTGATGTGGAAGTTTTGAAAGCTGACAGCTCTGTCATTGGGAGTTTTTCAATGTAGTAAAGTAAATTACTTGTGTCAAAAAGTACTTGAGTAAAAGTAAAATGACCTATTTTAAAAAAATTACTCACAAAATCTACTCAATTACAGTAACTTAAGTAAATGTAATTAATTACTTTCCACCTCTGGACATAATCAATATCTGGTGGAATAACCCTGGTTGGTTTTTAATCACAGTTTTTTTTTCATGCATCTTGGCATCATGTTCTCCTCCACCAGTCTTACACACTGCTTTTGGATAACTTTATGCTGCTTTACTCCTGGTGCAAAAATTCAAGCAGTTCAGCTTGGTTTGATGGCTTGTGATCAATCCGTGAAGAATGTGTTTTATAGAATTATTGATATAAGTATAAAGTGATAAATCTGTAGCAATTTGGAGTAATGGGATGCAAAACTTGGAAAAATTGTACATGCAGTTCTGCATAAACCAGTTTTGGAGACCTATAAAACTAGCATATTAAACTGTTATCGAATGACACCATTAAATTCTTGAAGAACTCACACCATACTATTAATAATTTAACCCTTTCACGCATGGTGTACACTACAGTGGACGCACATTTAAATGGCATTTAAAAAACAAACAATTTGCAATATATACTCCAAACCAGCAGGGGGCTGTCTTCTAAATCCACTCTTTATTGTGTAAAAAATAAATGTCTTTATTAATATTCTCAAAATTGAGATATTGCATCAGAAATCCAAGATGGCGACCAACAGTGGAAATGACAATATGACCTCTGGAATATCGGACAAATCTTTTTATTCTGCAAGAAATATGCAGTTTTTTTTTGTCTTATTAAAAATGTAGTAAGGAACACTTTTATGAAAGTTTTTTAAAAATTGGTGATATAGTGTTTTTCACTATATTGGACGTCATTCACCAATGGTAACATTTAGATTATAAGGACATTATTTGCTAAATTTGCTAAATTAGCTCTAATTATTGTTATTTTAATATATTATTAATATTATAATACTGTTATAGATATTTTATTATTATAATATTATATTAAAATTTGTAATTGTAAAAGTACCTTTAATTTACTAAAATTCTACTCAAAATTCTACTAAAAGTAAAAGTACCCATCTAAAAATCTACTCGAGTAAAAGTAAAAAGTACTCAATTTAAAATGTACTTTGAGTAAAAGTTACATAGTTACTTTTAATTATTTGATGTAAAAAAGTAAAAACAAATCATAAATTAAATTGTTTTTCATGAACTATTATTCCACATAATAATTTGGATCTTTCAGGAAGTATTTGTTCAGAACACCCCATAAAACATTTTCAAGAACAAGTGGCATAGATTAAGGTCATATAGGTGACTATAAACTGTATAATTATTGTTATTTTAATATATTATTAATATTATAATGCTGTTATAGATATTTTATTATTATAATATTATATTATTGAAGTATTATTATACATATTATATGTATATATTTATTAGTATTAGGGGTGGGCGATATGGCTCTAAAATAATATCGCGATATTTCAGGGTATTTTTGCGATAACGATATATCTTACTTGCCGATATAGGAAAACAGAAAAATAATTAATTAATTTCAGGAATATAGTATAATAGTATAACAGTATAATCATAATGTGGCAAAATAAATAATATAGCATAAAATAATATAATGCAGCAAAAAATATTGCAGAATATTTAGTGCATGCATATAAACTGCAGACTAAAACAATTATACAATAAATACACTAAAAGCTTCACAGTAAATAATAGACTACTTTAAGACAGAACAGCCCTTTTATCACGATATGGATTTTTAATATCATGATATTTCTTTATAACGATATATTGTATACGATATAATATTGCCCACCCCTAATTAGCATTATATATTTTTATAGGTATTATTATGGAAATATTATTGTAAACTAATTGGTAATTGTAAGTATGCTATCATTTCTATTATTTATTATATATTCCATCATAACAATATATCAATTGTAAGCTACTGGTAAAAATAGGGTAAAATAAGAATGTTTTGGATATTTTAACACTTGCTGGACTCTAATTTAAACTCTTGTGACTAATCAAATAAAAAAAATGAATATTGTAGCTTCAGGTTTATCAGAACCCTGTAGATGATAGGTTCTTATTGAATAAGGCTCATTTGGATATAAAATAAAAATCACATTATGCTGTTTGAATTGGACCCATCTGTAGAAGAGCTACAGCTTTTCTCTGGAGAACAGCAGGGCTGGAACAGCTGTCTGGGCTGTAATAAAGCGGTGTGAACGCTGTGGTGTCGGGAGGCCGTTTCCTCCTGAAATCCCAGCAGAAGCTTTAATCTAAATTGAATTATTGGTAATGAAGGTCCACAGGGACGGTTTCAGACACGGTTTCTCCACACATTAGAGGATCTACAGGATGCTGCAGTGACTTCAGTGTCTGGAATCAGGGGTGTGATGACTTACCGGCCTGTTAATGAAGATCATCATCATCATCATCGTTACTGTCATTAACCTTTGGAGGAAACCAATCTCTGTATTGAAGCATAGAAAACACAGCATCTTTTGTTAAAGGTGAAAACTTGCAGTAAACACACAGAGTGATCTATTTTAAGCGTTTATTTATTTTATTGCCACTGAAAACCCAAAAATCAGTGTCTCAGAAAATTTGAATATTATAAAAGACCAATTGGTACTTTTAGCAGTGTGGCCCGTGTTCCAAATCCTGCTGGAAAATGAAATCTGCATCTTCATTAGAGAGTCATGTCTGTCATCTGCTGGTGTTGATCCACTGTGTTTTATTATCAAGTCTAAAGTCAGTGCAGTTTTGTTTTCCCACAAAATCTTACAGCACTTCATATCTTACAGCTTCCCTCTGCTGCTGACAACTTTTATAGAGATGTGGATTTCATTTTCCAGCAGGACTTGGCTTCACACTGCCCACACTGTAGCCAAAAGTAACAAATGGCCTTGATTTTTGGGTTTTCGTTGGCTGTAAGTCGTAATCATCTACAATAAAAGTAATAAAAGTTTAAAATAGATCACTCTGTGTTTAATACATCTATATAATATATAAGTTTTAAATTTTGAACTGAATTACTGAAATAAAGCAAGTTTTCAATGATATTCTATTTTTTTTAGATGTACTAATACATGCAGAAAAATGAAGAGAGCACATCAGTTTCTGAATCAGTTTCTCTGATTTTGCTATTTATAGGTTTATGTTTGAGTAAAATGAACATTGTTGATTTATTCTACAAACTACAGACAACATTTCTCCCAAATTCCATATAAAAATATTGTAATTTAGAGCATTTATTTACAGAAAATGAGAAATGGCTGAAATAACAAAAAATATGCAGAGCTTTCAGACCTCAAATAATGCAAAGAAAACAAATTAATATTCATAAAGTTTTAAGAGTTCAGAAATAATCAATATTTGGTGGAATAAATCTGGTTTTTAATCACAGTTTTTTTCATGCATCTTGGCATCATGTTCTTCCCCTCCACCAGTCTTACACGCTGCTTTTGGATAACTTTATGCTGCTTTACTCCTGGTGCAGAAATTCAAGCAGTTCAGTTTGGTGGTTTGATGGCTTGTGATCATCCATCTTCCTCTTGATTATATTCCAGAGGTTTTCAGTTTGGTAAAATCAAGGAAATTCATAATTTTAAACTGGTTTCTTATTTTTTTTCCAGAGCTGTAGAATTCCAGAGTTCTTGTGTGTGAAAACAAACCAGAGACAATAAGCCCCTCCTCTAAATGAGCGTAGAATCATTTCCCATGTTAAATAATGCCACCAATTATCTTCTATTAAACATCTCTCGTTTCTCTTCTGTCAGCAGGCAGTGTTAACATGCTTCCTCTGAAGTAACATCATCCACATTTTAGTTGTTGCTTTGTTAATCTGGCAGAGTGAAGTTCTGCAGTAAATAATCACTCAGACGTAGAGCAGTTCTGTTCCTGACCTGAGGATATAAATCAGGAACACAATCAATGCCTCTGACAAACCCTGAGATTAGTCCTTCTACTTCCACTGACTGGCCACTTTATCGGAAACACCGACTTCTGTGTTTCCACTCACTCGCTGGCCACTTTATTAGAAACACCTTGCATCTTATGCTTCACTTTATTAAGAACACTTATTTGTTTGCTTCCACTTACTGGTCAGTTTATTGGAAACACCTTCCACTCCCTTTCCAGACACTTTACTGGGAACACCTTGCATCTTGTGCTTCAATTACTGGCCACATTATTGGAAACACCCACCTTCCACTCACTGGCCACAAGATAGAAGGTGTTTCTAATAAAGTGGCCATCCAGCCGAGAGTGGGTGTTTCCAATAATGTGGCCAGGGAAAGAAACACCCACCTTCCACGCACTGGCCACATTATTGTAAACACCCCCCTTCCATGTCCTTCCGCTCATTTTTTGGCCACTTTATTGGAAACACCTTCTACCTTGTGCTTCCACTGCCTGGCCACTTTATCGGAAACACCCACCTTCTACTGAATGGCCAGTTTATTAGAAACACCAACACTTGTGCTTCACTTTCTGGCCACATTATCGGAAACACCCACCTTCCACTTGATGGCCACTTTATTAGAAACACCTTGCATCTTATAATTCCACTCACTCACTGGCCATTTTATTGGAAACACCTACTTTGTGCTTTGACTCCCCGGCCACATTATTAGAAACACCCACCTTCTACTCACTGAATGGCCAGTTTATTAGAAACACCAACACTTGTGCTTCACTCCCCGGCCACATTATTAGAAACACCCACCTTCTATTCACTGAATGGCCACTTTATTAGAAACATGTTCACCTTGTGCTTCCACTCCCTGGCCACATTATAGGAAACACCCACCTTCTACTGAATTGCCATTTTATTAGAAACACCTTCTACCTTGTGTTTTAATTCTCTGGCCACATTATTGGAAAAAAAAAAAAACACATTCCACTCACTGGCCACTTTAACAGAAACACCTTCTAACTTGTGCTTCCACTCCCTGGCCACATTATTGGAAACACCCACCTTCCCCTTCATGGCCATTTTATTAGAAACACCTTTTACCTTGTGCTTCAATCACTGACTGGCCACTTTATTGGAAACCCAAACCCCATTAACACCTCATATAAAGCTAGACTGCCATCTAGTGGTGAACAACCACAATCACACTGGTGCAGAGAGACAGAGTACAATACAATTTATTATTTCATATTTTCACTTGATGTCTTTCACCAAAAATATTTAATGAGACACATTCACATCAAGGTAACTCACCACCACCCCGGTGGGAGAATCTGCTGCACGGGGAAATGAAATATAGCTTTTAGTTACAGGCTGAAATTAAAATAAAACTAAAATAAGCACAATTACACTGATCACAAGCATGCCTCACTCTGCTAAAGAGAAACATGCAGCTTTAAAAACTGTGAAAAACTCAAATTACCATATTTACACTCCGGATCTCATGCACTCCTCTAACAGAAACGGACATCATGCACACACACACGTTCACAACCAAGCATAATATTATGACTAGGTGTGGGCAATATTACATCGTATACAATATATTGTGACGCAGAAATATCATGATATTAAAAATCCATATCGTGATAATAGGGCTGTTCTGTCTTAAAAGTAGTCTATTATTTACTGTGAAGCTTTAGGTGTATTTATTGTATAATTGTTTTAGTTTGCAGTTTATATGCATGCACTAAATATTCTGCAATATTATTTGCTGCATTATATTATTTTATGCTATATTATTTATTTTGCCACATTATGATTATACTGTTATACTATTATTTCATTATTTATTCCTGAAATGAATGAATTATTTTAGTTTTCCCATATCGCCAAGTATATTGTTATCGCAAAAATACCCTAAAATATTGTGATATTATTTTAGAGCCATATCGCCCACCCCTAATTATGACCACCTCCGTTATGAGTGGATCAGATGGTGTTTTTAAACACTGTGTTTAATCTCTCACTGTCCTACACTCTATTACACACTCCTACCTACAGCTGAAACACCTTGTAGATACAGTAAAGTCAGAGACCAGAGATCTGAATCTGTTGCTGCACAGCTTACAGTCTACATCATCCTCTAGTTCGTCATCAGTGATTACAGGACACTTCCCTCAGGACGCTTCCCACAGGACGTCACCCATAGTAGGCTGCCCACAGGACACTGCCCACATGACGCCTCCCACAGGACGCAACGCACGCAGGACTCTTTCCATAGGACAGCATGCACAAAGGACTTTTCTTTGTTTCTTTACTTAGTTGAGTAGACGTTGCCCACAGGACTCCTCCTACAGGACACTTTCCACAGAACGCTACCCACAGGAAGCCTCTCAAAGGACACTGCCCACAGGATGCCTTCCACTGGACGCTGCCCACAGAACACCATGCACACAGGACGCCTCCTACAAGACTCAGAAAGCCCACAGGACACCTCCTACAAGACACTGCCCACAGGACACCTTACACAGGAAGCCTCCCACAGGACACCTTACACAGGAAGCCTCCCACAGGACACCGCACACAGGAAGCCTCCCACAGGACACCGCACACAGGATGCTTCCTACAAAACACTGCCCACAGGAAGCCTCCCACAGGACACTGTCCACAGGAAGCCTCCCACAGGACACCTTACACAGGAAGCCTCCCACAGGACACCTTACACAGGAAGCCTCTTACAGGACACTGCCCACAGGAATCCTCTTACAGGACACTGCCCACAGGAATCCTCTTACAGGACACTGCCCACAGGAATCCTCTTACAGGACACTGCCCACAGGAAGCCTCCCACAGGACACTGTCCACAGGAAGCCTCCCACAGGACACCTTACACAGGAAGCCTCTTACAAGACACTGCCCACAGGAATCCTCTTACAGGACACTGCCCACAGGAATCCTCTTACAGGACACTGCCCACAGGAAGCCTCCCACAGGACACCTTCCACAGGATGCTTCCTACAAAACACTGCCCACAGGAAGCCTTTTACAGGACACTGCCCACAGGAAGCTTCTTACAGCTACATAGTGAACTATATGATCAGTGGAGCTGAAACAATGATAGATTAATGGGTGTGGAAACAAGGAGGTGGTCATAATGTTATGCTTGATTAATATATACACACATACACACACACACACACACACACACAAAATAAATCACACTGAAGGATTGAGTCTGAGGATGGAGTTAGTAATGGATCACAGTGAGAGTAGAAGCGCTACATTAACCACCCGTCCAGTGTGCTGTTCTGTCAAAAGAAGAAAAGACAAAAGAAGAAAAGAACAAAACTACAAAAAAAAACCGAAAACAACAACGAACAAACACTAACACACAGAAATACCCTTTTAAAACCTACACCATTAAAAAAAGAAACCAAAAAACTAAAGGAAAACATGGTTCCAGATTTGGTAGAAACGTAGCGCTTCATCTACAGCGGTTCAGGAGTCAGCAGTCAGTGTTTGAACTATGATGAGCGGAGAGATTCATACAGGATGGAGGGATGGAGGGATTGATCTTCAGTCTGGGAGGAGTTCCATGCATGAAAAGAGTATCTAAACTGGGATTAACAGATAACGAAACAAAAAAAAACCTATTTCCACTCGATTATCAGTCAGTGAAATCCTCTTTAGACCGATACTTAATCTATAAAATCAATAAACTGTCTACTAACCTGCAACCCAAATGTAGCCGAATAGCTTAAAATTTTCCCCCAAAAAATCTGTGCACTTTATAATCCGGTGCTCCTTATGTATGAATTTTACCAGTCAGGTATTAAAGAGCAGTAAAGACACTCTGCTGAAGTACAGAGTTATAAGGGTGAGTTTGTTTTAGTGAAGTTTCTCCAGCACTAAGGCTAGGTGCAGCAGCATTAGCATTAGTTGCTAACCGTGTTGAAACAAGCTGATGGTGCTCTGGCTTACCAGAACACTCAGGATTCCTTAGTATAGCGCCATTGGGCAGCATTTATGTACAGCTAGCGCTGTAGTTAGCGGCTAACGCTAATGCTGCTGCACCTAGCCTTAGTGCTGGGGAAACTTGAACACTGAAAACGGAAGCGATTTACTCACCCAAATAAACAGTTTATAGAAGAAAAATCTGTGTAGATTAACTTTAAGGATAAATTTTTTTGTAAGAATTACAGTTTTGTTTACTTAGCTTCCCCTTTAGAAGGGAAACATGGCGGCACCCTTGCTCACTTTGATTAAGGCGTCCTTAGTAGTGTCGCTTAATGCACCTTATAATCCGAAAAATACGGATATAATAAATGCAATATTGGTATGGACTGGGGTATAAAGTACTAATCAAACGTTTGGATACAGTAAATGAATAGTAAAGTGATCCAGACTATGAAGGAACACATAAGGAATCATGTAGTAACTTAAAAGTGTATAAAATATAACAAAAAATAAAAAGGAATTTGTGAGACTCTTATCTTGGGTTGGGTGCTTTTAACTTGCTCTAATTCTGGGGGAACTCTTGCTCTTCCTTTTGTTGGGACTGAGTCCTGATGAGTGCCAGTTCCATCATTATGTTTTTGATGGTCTTTGCTGTGACTGCACCTGAGGATACTTTTAAAGTTCTTGAAATTCTTTTTTTTGGATTGACTTAGTTGAGTAGTTTTTGCCTTAATATATGGATTAAAACACTAGGTTTGTGCCATATCGTATCATTCGCAATAATAGAGCCAACATTTTTGAATATGGTGAATGTGAAATATCGTTCCATATCAGCCAAAAGAAAAATTCACACTGTTCTCATTTTCCACTATATATCTACTAGAGACAGATTATATTTGCCCAGTATCATTTATTTTACTTTAATCCTGGATATATGGAGATATTATTTGGAGTGCATTATTATTAGTAGTATCATGACATTCTGGATCAGGATTGACTTCTGTTACAAATCTGATAAAAAATTTTAATATCTCATTTAGGAGTGTTTCATATCATATTATATGGTATGCAATAATACAAATAAATGTAGATTTAGTTGCAGTAGTGTAATATATGTAAAATATATATTTTTTTAAATAAGAAAAAAAGCCATGAAATATTGTGATATTATTTTAGGGCCATATATCGTCCACCCCTGCTACCAACTGATGCTCTCAAACACTTTATTAAGAGACAAGAAACTCAGGTACTTAATTAACTCTTGATGAGTTCAGCACAGCTGTTAACTGAAAGCATGAATTCCTGGAGACTCTACCTCATAAAACTGACTGAGAAAATCCAGTTTTTTTTGTTTAATAAATAATTCCATATGTTTTTCTTCATAGTTTGGATGACTTTACTAATAATCTACTATAATATATTAATCTATTGGGGATTGATAATCTCTGATCTCTTTATTTGTGTAGTTTCTGACACTGCAAACCTAAATTTAACCCAAAAAATATATTCATCCTGGCTGATCGGCTACATTTGGGCTCAGGAGAGAAAATCCTTGCTGTCCAATAAAAAACACCTATCTCCATTTTTGTCGATTTTTAGTTTACTACATAATTTGAACAGACAAACTGTCCCTTACACTGTGCCAAAATGTCTTGATGAACGGACCAATAGAAACTGTTCAAAATGACCTGGAATAAACTCTTTTTACATTGACTTCCATTGAAAGTTTACAAGGTTTTTTCTCTCTCCTGTAAAGTTGCTGTTTTGGAGATACGTGTTTTTCATTGGGCAGCTACGAAATGCATGTTTATTCTCTTTTTTCACTCAAACTATCGCTTTAATTTACTCAAAAAACAGATTTCAAACTAAGATTTGTGTTGAACATGGAGCTTAATAATTCAGTCCTCAGTGAGACTCTGCTCTTTTTTTAAACTCACATCATTAATTATTAAAGACTCGTTCAGGAGAAATGATTCAGACGTTAAACATTTTTTAAACAGTCTAATTCAACTTAATTCAACTCAATTCAGCTCAACTCGACTTGACTCACAGCCAAAGGCACTCTGTCTGTCTGTCTTTCCTTCCTTTAGCGTATTTTTATATATAATATATTATAAGAGCTGCCCTCCACACGCCCCGCAGAGACGAGACGATCTGAGACGAGACGAGACGAGACGATGCTCCACCTTGTGCTTCAACAGGTTCTTGGTTCTCTTCCTGGTTATTGATCTCAAGTCTCTGGTGGTTCTGAAGCTCAGTTTTTGCTTTCCTCCCACGCTGGTAGTCTGTTCACCACGGCTTTGTGGTCTATGTTAACGCTGGCCAGCACCCCCCCCGGATTCTTCTCCGAGCCCGAGTAGTCGATCTCCTCCCCTTTAAGAGTGGTCATGTGACCACCCAGAGCCTTTAAAATGGCGTTCCCGGCGCAGATGTCCCATTTCTTGATGAAGGTCACGTGGATGTACATGTCTGCCTTCTCGTATTCTTCATCAGAAGCGTCGAGTAGAGCGAGAACCTTGTATCCTGTGAAAATAAGGGAAAAAATATATATATGTATACCATTATTAAATCATGGTGATCCATGAACATCCAACTATAGCCAACTACAGCCAATTATAGCCATATCATGTGATTCACTCCTCCCATCTCACAGGTCTAAAGGCCAATTTATCCTTCTGCATCGAATCTACACTGTAGCCTACGCGTATCCAGAGAGAGTGCGCTACGTACTAGTAGCTCTCCAGCCCAGAGGGTTGTTGAACCCAATTGCAGAACAGTTGATCTCAAAGCAGGTAAACCCAAGAAGAAAGGAATAAAAAATATATATAAATAAATAGTGCTGGACACAATATATTCCTTAATTTCAGTCGATATGATATAATTTATATGATATAAAAAGGCCTCAGAAAAACTGCTAAAAATCCCTGCAATGGAAATCTGTACGGTACTGTCTGAAATTTTAATGTAAGTCTTTAAATCCTCCTCTCACAAAAAAACTTTAGAAATACTTTAGAAATAAAAAAAATGATCAGAATAAATCAATGCTTACTTTTATTTGCATGTAGCAAAATAAAAAAAAAATATTACATCTCTGTCAAACACAAACCTATAACCTATATACATATATATTACCAATATAAACAACTTTACATTACAACAGAGGCAGAGCTTCTTATTCTTTTGTAAATATATTTAACAGATCAAAACAAAAGTACTTCAACCAGGATAGGGAATACAAAAAGACGTCATATATAGAAAGGGATCATGATATCCCCATCAAATAAACAAACCTATATCAACTATAAATAACTTAAATACAACATAACCTACAAAAGTGCTTCAGATATTGTGTGCACGCTCCAATACACTACTACTGCCCCAGATAGTGAATTGGGACACAGCCGTGAAAAAACGCCCTTATAAGGAGATAGAGAGTTTGAGAAAGGGCAGAAAAACAAGAACGGGCAAAAACTACAGTAAAGTCACGCCGAGCGCGACCAAGAGAGAGACAGATGAGGAATGTAAACATAAGCTCACCAGAGAAGCATTTTATTTCTTAATTTTTTCATTCTTGTTTAAACAACCACAAGGGCCAAATGTTTCATGCTTGAAGGCCTGGCGTAGGGTATGATGCGGCGTGTAGGCTACGCCGCAGGTTCGAAGCAGAAGTAGAAATCGGCCTTAAGTCTTATTAGTGGATTATGCAGCAATTATACTCGCATAAGTTCACTTTTTTTTACAAAATTTCATGAAATATCATAAAGTTATCAAATTCATGAAGAATAACCTATGGAATTCTTTCCTCACAAACCAGAATATGTTTTATATTTTACATTTCTCAAAAGATAGAGACAGTTTTGCACATCTCTGCTGGATTTTCTTTAGGTTTATGAGGTAGAGTCACCTGGAATTCAGGCTTTCAGTTAACAGCTGTGCTGAACTCATCAAGAGTTAATTACTTGAATTTCTTGTCTCTTAATAAAGTGTTTGAGAGCATCAGTTAAAGTAAAGTAGTGAAGAGGTAGAGTTACAGGTATACAGTGAATAGTGAATATCAAAAACCATCAAAAACATTATAATGATGGTGGAACTGGCACTCATCAGGACAGCTACCCAGATAAGAGCACCTAAATGCTTCTTCACAAAGTATTTGGGTTTGTTTAACAGTAATGTTACGTTACTACATGATTCCTTTTGTGTTCCTTCATAATCTGATAGATCACTTTACTATTCATTTACTTTATTTTTCTTAAGAAAGATGTGCAAATGCTTATGTCTAGCTTTGTGCATCATGTTTACTGCCAGCATTAGAGCAGTGGAACTGTGTCTCTGGAATGATGAGGTTGGGGAGTTGCTGAACGCAATCAAATCCTCACAGCACTTGTATAAAATCTTATCTGGACAGTAGCAGGAGCTCAAAGTGAACCTGTGAATTTCAGCAAGCCATCAGATTCAGAACCCCTGACTGCAGAGAGAGGATGATGAGAGCAGAAGTGCAGTACCTGCGCCACCTGCTGGTATGATGTCAGTATTGTTCCCGAAGGCCTGCTGAACGAAGCTCTTCACTCTGCCTGAATGAGAGCGTGATACGATGACCTTGGGGTTGTTGGAGTTGTAGGAATCGCGAGGCTTGATGTTCCCTCCTTCACCCACCATCCCCCACGCTGAGAACAGCAGAGAGAACAACAGATTAAACAGGATTAAACAGAGCTGGAAGAAATCCTCAGGGACTTTAAAACATTTACATTTAGTTACATCAAGAACAGAACACCTACTGACACTTACTGACAAATAGAATAGAAGTTAATGGATGTTTGCTTCAGAATCCAATCATTGAATGTTTGAGTTTCAAGTAAATTAGTTGTTAACTTTAGTTTGTAAAAGGACAGAAATGTATAGCAGTTACTGGTCAATGGTGCCACCCAATGGTACTACCAAATGGTACTCCCCAATGATGCTGCACAATGAAACTCCTTAATAGTATTGGGCAATAGTGCTTCCCAAATGGTGCTCCACAATGGTTCTGCCCAAATGATTGACCAAAGGGTACTCCCCAATAATGGTTCCTAACGATACTGCACACTGGTACTCCCTAAAAGTATCCCCCAATGGTACACCCCCCTCCCCCATTGGTACTCCCTTACAAGTATAGCCCAATAGTCCCTAATAGTATTGCACAATGTCACTGCACAATGTTATTGCCCAATTGTCCAACAGTACTCCACAATGGTACTGCATACTGCCATTGGTGCTCCTAAATGGTGCTGTTCAATGGTACTGTTCAATGATGACTTCCAAAAGTACTCCCCAATAAAACACCCTCAAAAGGTACAGGCCAATGGTACTCACTAATGGTACTGCACAATGGTTCTGCATAAAGGTGCTTCCCATTAATGCTCCCAAATGGTGCTACTTAGTGTCCAGTGGAGCTACACAATGGTACTTCCATAGGGTGCTCCACAATGGTGCAGCCAAAATGAACTGTCAAAGAGTATCTTCCAACAATGGTTCCTACGATGCTGCACATCAGTATTACCTAAAAGTATCCCCCAATGGTGATGCCCAAAGGTACTCCCCAATAAAACTCCCCACTGTTTGCCTAATGTTACCCCTCCAATGAACCTCCCTCAAAGGTACTGCCCAATGGGGCTCCTTAATAGTATTGCACATTAGCACTGCATAACCATTAATGCTCCCAAACGGTGCTGCCCAATGGTACTGTTCATTAGTACTGTTCATTAGTACTGTTCATTAGTACTGTTCATTAGTACTGTTCATTGGTGACTCCCAAAGGTACAACCAAATGGAACTCACTAATGATACTCACTGCCAAATGGAGCTACACAATGGTACTTCCCACAATGGTATGGCCCAACTGTACTGCATAACCATTGGTGCTAACCAAAGGTAGTCTTCAATGAAACTCCCTCAAAAGGTACAACCCAATTATATTCACTAATGATGCAACTGCACAATGGTACTACCCAGTGGTACTCCTTAACAATAGTGCCCCATTGGTGCTACATAAGGGTGCTCATAAGGGTACAATGGTAACTTCTAATGGTACTCCCCAAAGATACTCCCCAACCGCACTCGCTATTATTAGTTATGATGCTCACTAACAATAGCGCACAATGGTACTCCCAAAAAATACTCTCTAACATTATTACCCCATTGATGGTACATAAGGGTGCTCTCCAATGGTGTTGCCCAATGATACTGTTCAATGGTGAGTACTTCCCAAAGGTACTCTCAAATAAACCCCCCCAACGACACTCGCTAAATGGTGCGGCTCCAATGGTGCAGCTCCAACAATGTTCCCTAGCAATTGTGCACAATAGTACTACAAAAAGGTACTCCCCAATGGTACTCACTACAGTGGTGATCACAGTTGCTCACCATTAAAACTCCCAAGTGGAACCCCTCCCAAATAAAACTCTCCATTGGTACTCCCCAATGGTATTCCCAAATGGTACTCCCTAACAATTATTTGCACGAGATTTGGCACAAAACACTGGGATACACTTTTAAACAGCAGCCTTAAAAATATGGGAAAGCCTTAAACTATTAGTAGCAGTCACTCTTCTGCCAGCAGTAAAGGGTTAATTTTTCAGGCTGTTGGTTTAGGTAGTTAAACAGACACACCTGTGTACCCAGTGAAGGGTTTGTGGATCACGCCTATAACAGGATCCCCGTCCACAGCCACACACACCATGGTCGTCACATACTGCCTCAGGTTTTCTGTTAGAAACAGGAAACAATGCAGAAGTGCAGTTTAAAGTTTGTACAAGTGCAGTATTACATTACTGTACACACCCTGAGTCATTTACTTCTGTTAAAACCACACAATACATCACATCATTCAGCTCTGTTGCTGGATCAGGTTATTCTCTGATTTTGCTATTTATAGGTTTAGGTTTGAGTAAAAGGAACATTGTTGTTTTATTCTATAAACTACAGACAACATTTCTCCCAAATTCCAAATAAAAATATTGTAATTTATAACATTTATTTGCAGAAAATGAGAAACGGCTGAAATAACAAAAAAACTCAAATAATGCAAAGAAAACAAGTTCATATTCATAAAGTTTTAAGAGTTCAGAAATCTATTATTATTTGTTGGAATAAGCCTGGTTTTAATCAGTTTTTTTTTTTCATGCATCTTGGCATCATGTTCTCCTCTACCAGTCTTACACACTGCTTTTGGATAACTTTATGCTGCTTTACTCCTGGTGCATGGCTTGTGATCATCCGTCTTCCTGGTTTGGTTTATTAGAATAAAAGTGGTTTACTCTAATAAATACAGATTATAAATGTAAACTATTATTGTTATATTATCTTATGATTAAAGTGTGAAGTTTTACACATTTTACACAGTTTTCTCAGCCAGCTTCATGTGTGGCTTTCAGTTAACAGCTGTGCCTCGTCAAGAGTTGCTATACAGTGAATAGTCAATATTTGAGTAATGTTCTAATCCAGATTATGAGAAGCAAGAACTAGTAAAGAAAAAATGAATAAGTCGTAGAGACTATCAAAAACATTGTGATGGAACTGGCACTCATCAGGACCACCCCAGGAAAGAAGGGCAAGAGTTCCCTCTGTTGCACAGGATATGTTCAGCATCAGTAATGTCATTAATAAATATATATGATATGTTTTTAGTGTTAAAACTATATTAGGATCAGCCAATCTGACAAGAAAATACATTGCACTACCTAAACACATTACCATGATACACAAAATGTATTTGCGATATTTTTATATACAATATACCAACATTTATCACAATAAAACACTAAAATAGTGTCATATAACGAGCCTAGATTATATTGATGTTAGGTTCAAATATGTCCACTATAAGTACATTAATATTCTAGAAAATTTTTAAATAATTTGTTATATTGTCTCTTTGTTTTTGCCTATATTATTCATTTAATTCATTTTAATCAGCATAAGTCAAAATTACAGAGATGCCAAAAGTCATGGGATAGCAGTATGTAAACGTATTAATAAGTTATACCTCAGTTAGTGTCTTGGGAACGTTCACACCTGTATAAGCTGTGAGGTAAAGATGAAAACACACACCTGTGTACTCCTGAGTGGCGTCCAGTGGATCGATCCACACGGTCACACTGTCTGCAGGAACCAGTTTACCTGCAGGGATCTTGTTGAGGATCTCACTGGGGATATTGCGCATCCATATGGTGGCTTCTCCATCTGAGTTATCATGCTCCTCTGAGTTCACCTGGAAAATAAAGAAGTTTTTTTAATTAAACACCAAATCAGGACACATGGATCTCCAGACCATGCCTCGCAATGCCATGATGAGGTCAATGATTCTCAAATCAGATCATCTGTTGAGATTGAGACTGTCCACTGGGGGGACTGAAATGTGATTTCAACAAATCTGATTCGCCTGCAGTCTGAACACAGCTATAAATGGTATATAATTTGATATGGGCTGGCAGTCTGAATATAGAATTAGGTCAATGGTCTGTTGGAATGACCATTGACTCACCTGTGTTCTCCATCTACCACCAGTTCTCCATTTTAACTTACCTGTAGGTAAATGCAGGTGTTTTAGGTTTGTAAGTAAACCCTACTTGATCAACAACACCTCGATACCACCAACCCTCCACCCTTGCTACATCTCCAACCCCAGCTCACCTGTAGATAGGGGTAGGTGTTCATCAGTTAGAGCCCAATCCTCTACTCACTATCTACCATCTACCACCAATTTCCCAACCACAGCTCACCTGTAGATAGGGGTAGGTGTTCTTAAGCAGGTAGATACCCCTCACCCTTCATCTACCACCACATCTCCAACCATAGCTCACCTGTAGGTAAATACAGGTCTGTCTCCAAGTCAACCCACCTGGTAGTAAACCCTACCTGGCCAATGTGTTTTTTTTATCAGGTAAATACTGCCAACCCTTCACATACAAACCAACCCTCAACCTCCACCTATCACCTGTTCTCTATCTCACACAACTTCTCCAAACACAGCTCACCTGTAGATAGGGGTAGGTGTTCTGTATCAGGAAGAGCCCAATCCTCCACCCACTATCTACCATCTACCACCAGTTCTTCACCCTCAGCTCACCTGTAGATAGGGGTAGGTGTTCTTGAGCAGGTAGATACTACCAACCATTTACCTATGACCCAACCCTCCATCTACCACTATATCTCCAAACTTAGCTCACCTGTAGATAGGGGTAGGTGTTCTTGATTAGGTAAATACCCCCACCTACATCTCCAACCCTAGCTCTTCACCTACCAGCACATCTCCAACTCAGCTCACCTATAGATAGGGGTAGGTGTTCATCAGTTAGAGCCCAATCCTCTACTCACTATCTACCATCTACCATCAGTTTTCCAACCACAGCTCACCTGTAGATAGGGGTAGGTGTTCTTAAGCAGGTAGATACCCCTCACCCTTCATCTACCACTACATCTCCAACCCCAATCTCACCTATAGGTAAAGGCAGGACTGTCTTTAAGTCAACTCACCAGGTAGTAAACCCTACCTGGTCAATGTGTTTTTTTTATCAGGTAAATACCACCAACTCTTTACCTACAACCCAACCCTTAACCCCCGCCCTCCATCTATCACCTGTTCTTTATCTCTTACAACTTCTCCAACCACAGCTCACCTGTAGATAGGTGTAGGTGTTCTTGAGCAGGTAGATACTACCAACCATTTACCTACGACCCAACCCTGCATCTACCACTATATCTCTAACCTTAGCTCACCTGTAGATAGGGGTAGGTGTTCTTGATTAGGTAAATACCCCCTCCAACATCTCTAACCCTAGCTCTTCACCTACCAGCACATCTCCAACCCCAGCTCACCTGTAGGAAGTGGTAGGTGTTCTTGATCAGGTAAATACCCCACCTAAATCTCCAACCCCAGCTCTTCACCTACCAGATCGGGGTAGGTGTTCTTCTTCAGTTAGAGCCCAATCCTACACCCACTATCTACCATTTACCACCAGTTCTCCAACCCCAGCTCACCTGTAGATAGGGGTATGTGTTTTTGATCAGGTAGATTCCCCTTACCTCCACCTCCCACCAGCTCTCCATCTACCACTACATCTCCACCATCAGCTCACCTGTAGATAGGGGTAGGTGTTCTTGATCAGGTAGTACATCTTCCTGTGGGAGTTGAGGTCTCCCAGTGTGAGCATCTCATTGGCTCCCTCTTTGGTCTTCCCCTTTGATCTCTGTTCCAGGGTGTCCTCCTCGCGGATGCGCTTCACCTCGCGGCCGCCCTGCACCGCGGCCTCCAGGGACAGCGCGAGCAGCTCCCGCAGGTCCACCGTCCTCTTCTGCCGGAACGCGGCCAGCCGGCTGGAGAGAACCCCGGCGTACAGGTGGTAGATCACCCCGACCCCGAGCAGGCAGAACACGGCCACCCCGAGCGGGGAGAGCCGGATACCCATGGGTGCCATCGGTGCTCCTTACACCAGAACCTCCAGGAACCCTTCAGGAACCTGCAGAATCCTCAGGAACCTTCTGGACGCGCCTCCTACCCACCAGCTGGAGAGCTAGCTAGCTGTTCTGGACGCTTGCAGGCATCTGCATGGCTTTCCAACGCTATTTTTCCAATAATTAGGATAAATAATGATATTTCCACACTTCTAACAAACTCAACACTGTATCTACACGTTCTTCCAGACGCTCTAGACCTTAAATCCGTCCAAAATCGCTCCAAAAAACCCAAAAGTGTCCGACTTTCCTAAGAACAAACACCCACAGTGTTGGGAAGAAGCTCAGGAAAGCTTGTTCCACGTCCGCGGTGGACGCTCAGCACATAACCGGGACCGTCCCAATTTACTCCATGCTCCCTATGTAGTGCACTACTTCACAGGAAAAAAAAATAATGTATGCTATAAGTCGATAAAGCAATATATGTTTATATGTCATATATTGCACAAAAAACGTTCTAAAGCGTTTAAATCGATTATACTGCTGTAACAAATTCAAATAAATGCATTTAATAAAAGGACATTAGTTCCCTACGTAGGGAACGTGGAGAAATTTGAGCCGCGCCCACAGAAGCGAAGGTTTCCCTTCCGGGTTGACCCCAGCGGAACGCGAGGGCGCGTTCCAAACCAAATAACGGGTTCAGAGAAGTGGTACCCTATGGAGTGTGCACTACTATATGCAGTATTTATTATTTTTAAAAAGTTCTGAATTGTAGATTAATACTAAAATGATCTATATACATATATCAAACTATAAAAATGGAATTATTTAGTTAACAAAAAAAGTGTTAAACACCAAAATACTCTGGTAATGCTGGATGAACTTGCAACAGAGGTAACTCTTGCTCTTCCTTTTCTGGACTGGTCCTGATGAGTGCCAGTTCCATCATTATAATGTTTTTGATGGGTTTTGCATTGACTGCACTTGAGAATACTTTCAAAGTTCTTGAAATTCTTCTTTTTGGATTAACTGACCTTTATTTCTTCTTTTTCTTTACATAGTTGAGAAGTTTTTGACATAATATGGATTAGAACAGAGATTCTCAAGTGGTGGGTTGGGACCAAAAGTGTGCCACATACACCTTCTGGGCGGGTTGCAGACAGCTTAAAAAAAAAAATACATTAAAAATAAAAAAATATAAATAACTATTATAAAAAAAATGTACACTTTGTCTTTCATATTAGTAAAAAAAAAGAGACAAAGAAAGAATTATATTAAAGGTCTCTGAATGCAAAGATATGCAGATAAGTGAAATATATCTAATTTTGTAGCCTTATTTATTTTGTGCAGTTTGCATGTTAATAAATAATTACATATGTTTTTTTTTTCATAGTTTAAATTTCAAACATTTTTAAATAATGAGAAAAAAAGTTTAAGGTGAGTTCAAACTTTGAACCATACCCAAAGTTCACAGACTTGCGTTATTGTGATTTAACCAATATTTTAATACAATACTGTACAGGACTGGGATAGTAATATTAGCTCAGCTGAACTCAGACCTCAGCCTTGTATTATCACTGTAAAATTCACTGTACTATTCGAGTTTAAAAGACAATTAAGACACTTATTAAAGTACATATATCACTTTTAATATTATACAACACGAGAACACACAACTGAATTCACCATGTCCGCTTTATTTTACAAATATGACATGAAAATACATGACAAGAAGCGACGATATGTGAGAGTCAGAGTGGTTATGGCTCATAAGGCATGACGATGCAAAAGAAAAGAAAAGTGCTGAGGCTCAAAAAGCCGCTTTCATTACATATTAACCTCATATTTACCACAGAGGTAGCCTACAGACTCACATATGTTCTTATTTTAAACGTAATAAATAAGGATAATGAGGCAGTGCATGTCGAACATCAAACATTCAGGATTTCACAGAATACTCCTTTTGTGTTTCCAGTGGAATGACTGTAATATAATCCAGAACATGCTCTTCTTTACACGTAACACACACACACTGTTTATATAATATACAACATTTACAACAACAGACTCATGCTATTGAGTATTTCTTTCCTATTATTAATTATTGGCAAGACTAGAACTGGAGATAAATAGGGTAGATTGAGAGGGGGAGGGGCATAAATTCACACCAGACATGAACCTTCTATTCTTTATAGTACCTTTACAGGGTTTACAGGCTTTACGAACATTTGGCCGAGACTTATAGTTGAGGAAAACGCTCTTTCTCCAGGCTAGTAGTCGTATTAATGCTGTCCTGAGCTATGGGTGTCAATGTACGAATGTTTCCGAATATATATTTAATCGTATTTATACTAAGAAGCCATAACATTAAAACCACTTGCAGATGGTTTAGCACATAGGTTCCTATCCTAGGGGTAATGCTATACCTGCTATAATGTGATAAAGCAATATACAGCTCTGGAAAAATAAAAAATAAGACACCACTTAAAAATAATGATGAGTTTCTTTGATTTTACCAAATTGAAAACCTCTGGAATATAATCAAGAGGAAGATGGATGATCAGAAGCCAAATCATCATCAAACCAAGCTGAACTGCTTGATTTTTTGCACCAGGAGTAAAGCAGCATAAAGTTATCCAAAAGCAGTGTGTAAGACTGGTGGAGGAGAACATGATGCCAAGATGCATGAAAAAAAAAACTGTGATTAAAAACCACCAGGGTTATTCCACCAAATATTGATTTCTGAACTGTTAAAACTTAAACTATGTGTCAGTAGTTTATAGAATAAAACAACAATGTTTTACTCTATATTTTACTCTATAACTATATTTTACTCAAACATAAACCTATAAATAGCAAAATCAGAGATTTTCCAGAGCTCTATATTCAGTCAAATCCATTATTCAGGTGTAACTAATTTGACAAAAATGTGTTTCATGGCTGGACCCTTGTTTGCTATGAAGGGAGCGTGGAGATATTTGAGATGCGCTCATAGAAGCAAAGCTTTCCCTTCCAGGTTGACCCCAGCGGAATGCGAGGGAGCGTTCTAAATCAAATCACGGGTGCAGAGAAGTAGTGCCCTACGGAGTGCGCACTACTATTTGCAGTAGATTTTGAACATTTGGCAGAAACTTATAGTTAAGGAAGTTGATGAAAACGCTCTTTCTCCTGGCTAGTAGTAGCAGTACTAAAGCTCACCTGAGCTATGCTTTGGGTGTCAATGTACGAATGTTAATTTTACATATTTTATCAGAACCTCTTAGTGAAGAGGATCAAATTTGTGTACCTACATAATTTAATCATATTTTATCTTATAAGCCATAACATTAAAACCACTTACAGATGGTTTAATACATGGTTTCCTATTCTGGGGTCCCGACATCGTCTCTAGGGCTCATATGTGCCATTTGCAGTGCACTACTTCATAGGGAATTGATTGATTCTATTTTTAATGTCTGCTATAAAGCGATAAAGCATTATATTTATCGTTTAAATACATTATTCGGGAGTAACAAATAAAACTAAATGTGTTTAATAGCTGGACCCTTGTTTACTACATAGGGAGTGTAGAGATTTTTGAGACGCACCCACAGAAGCAAAGCTTTTCCTTCCAGGTTGACCCCAGTGGAACGCAAGGCTGCGTTCTAAATCAAATAACAGGTTCAGAGAACTAGTGCACTACGAAGTGTGCACTAATATTAGCAGTACCAGTCAAAAGCTTAGGAATTAAAAAAAAAAAAAACTTTACAGGGTTTAAAGGGTTTAACGGGTTTACGAACATTTGGCCGAAATTTGTAGTTAAAGAAGTTGATGAGGGGAATAAAATAAAATAAAATAAAATAAAAAACTATAAAATAACCATAGTAACTGAACTAAGCATTAATTTCCCTAATCCCTAATCTTTTATATTGATTATATAGCTTATATGTGACTAAGATCGAGGCACAATACAATCAATCCACTTCTGCATCTCCCTACAGCACTGAGTATCACTTTAGGGACAGTAGGAAAAATACCAGACTAATTGAATAACGAATAAATCTATTTAACTTTCAAACCAATATCAAACCAACAGTAGAATTTAAATTCACATTTTGAGAAAGATAAATTGATTTTTTGAATTTTTAATTTCTCATTTTGTCCACTAATTTTCCTACAGTCCCTAAAGTGCTGCTTTAGAGTGGTGATGGAAGTTGGTTTTACAGAGGGACTGAACAATTGATATTTTAAACCCTAAAAAAAGGTATTTCACACATAAAAAAAGTTAAGAAACCCCTGATTTAACATGAAAATTATTAATTAAATTATTGAATTATCGTACAGGATGTCATTGCCCTCCCAGAAAAAAAAAAAAAAAAAAATCTGCATTTTTATCGATTTTTAGTTTACTACACAATTTGAACAATCAAACACTCCCTTACAATGTTTCAAAGTTTCTTGCTGAATGGAACAACAGAAATTGTCCAAAATGACCTGAAATAAACTCTTTTTACATTGACTTCCATTAAAAGTTAAGAAGGTTTTATGTCTCTCCTGTAAAGTTGCTGTTTTAGAAATTCAGATTTGGATTCATGGAGGAGGGACCTAAATAATATATGGCAGGTGGTCTTAATGTTATGGCTGCTCTGTGTATATGATTTTACTGTATATATATACACAGTATAGTACAGTACAGTACTGTGCAAAAGTCTTAAAAAATAAGCGAGACTGAAAACTGGATGTAAAGCTGCCTGTCTGGGCATCAAGTGTTCAAAAAGACTAAATTCAGACTAAATACAATAAATACAAACAAATTCTGACTGCTGAATTTGTTATACAGTGTTTATCAAGCAAAATCACAGAAATAAATAGATTTAAAGGTTTTAAAGGTTCTAAAGCTGCACTTTTGCACAGTACTGGAGATGCTAACTCGTGACTGGTCGCTGAAAGTCAGTGCGTATGAATGTATAGAAATATCTGAAAAGGTAAACATGAATGTAAGTTTTGTTCTCTAGACGATAAGTGGAATAGAGCTTCGTGACCTGCATTAGACGTACTGTAGATATACACAAATAAAGATTTAATAGAGCGAGGTTTTGGCCCCGGCAGTCAGCGGCGTAGCCAGATCCACGTATTGGCCAGCCAGAACGCCACAGTGAGCGAGTACATGATCATCTCCCGCTTCGCTCGCTCTTTATTCTCCTGCTCCAGAAGCTGCAGTCTTCGGTTCAGCTTTATGATCTGTTTAATAAAATAAAGACAAAGAATAGAATTAGTTTATGATGAAAAAAAAAATCCCTTAAACTCCTTTCATTTTCGCAAAAATCGTCAGAGCTCCTTATAATCCGGTGCTCCTTACGTTTGAATTCTACCAGTCAGGTATTAAGGAGCAGTAAATCCACTCTGCTGAAGTACAGAGTTATACAGGAGTTTCAGTAAAGTTCTCCAGCACCAAGGCTGGAGCAGCACTAGCATTAGCCGCTAACTGTGCTAAGCAATAGCTCTTTTACAGTTCAGAAGTAAGTATTATCAGCCTGTAGCCTGCTCCTAACCCCAGCTAGCACTGCTGGAGCAGCATTACCATTACCCGCTAACGCTTAGCCGCTAATGCTAATGCTCCATCCTTAGTGCTGGAGAAATTCAGGAATCGAAGCTTACTGTAAATATACAGAAGCTCTTTACCTCACCCAAATAACCAGTTTTCAGAAGAGAAATCTGTGTAGATTAACATCCAGCATTCGTTTGACTTTAAAAGAAAGTCTTTTTTTATTACAGTTTTGTTTACTTAGCTTAGCTTTACTTAACCTAGTTAGCTACCTCCAACTACCACCACCCAGCGGTGAGACCCGCTGAATCAGAAGCTCCTTATAGTGTCTCTTGAAATGCGCCTTATAATCCAGTAAACGGTATAAAGAGTGCCATTTTAACACTGATTCAGTTTAGATGATTTTGATTTCAGAGTTTAAATAGTGAAAATCACAAATGAATCTGATTCCAGAGTGCTGTTTTAGGCGTGATTCAGTTCAGATCTATATTTGATTCCAGTGCTGTTGAAGGAGTGATTCAGTTCAGATGAATCTGATTCCAGAGTGCTATTTGAGAAGTGATTCAGTTGAGGAGTGATTCAGTTCAGATGTATTTGATTCCAGAGTGCTGTTGGAGGAGTGATTCATTTGAGGAGTGATTCAGTTTAAATACATTTGATTCCAGAGTGCTGTTTGAGGAGTGATTCAGTTCAGATATATTCTTTTCAGTGAGCAATTTAAAAACTGATTCAGATTAGAGTAATTAGATTTCACAATACCATTTGATGAGTGAATCCATTCAAATGAATCTGATTCCACAGTGCTATTCGAGAAGTGATTCAGTTAAGGAGTGATTCAGTTGAGATGTATTTGATTCCAGAAAGCTCTTTGTGGAGTGATTCAGTTGAGGAGTGATTCAGTTCAAATGAATCTGATTCCAAAATGCTATTTGAGAAGTGATTCAGTTGAGGAGTGATTCAGTTCAGATGTATTTGATTCCAGAGTGCTGTTGGAGGAGTGATTCATTTGAGGAGTGATTCAGTTCAAATAAATCTGATTCCAGAGTGCTATTTGAGGAGTGATTCACAGTTCAGATGTATTTGGTTCCAGAGTGCTGTTGGAGGAGAGATTCATTTGAGGAGTGATTCAGTTCAAATAAATCTGATTCCAGAGTGCTATTTGAGGAGTGATTCAGTTCAGATGTATTCGATTCCAAAGTGCTGTTGGAGGAGTGATTCATTTGAGGAAGGATTCAGTTAAGGAGTGATTCAGTTCAGATGTATTTTATTCCAGAGTGCTATTTGAGAAGTGTGATGCAGTTGGAGTGATTCAGTTCAAATAAATCTGATTCCAGAGTGCTGTTTGAGGAGTGATTCAGTTCAGATCTATTCTTTTCCAGTGAGCAATTTAAAAACGGATTCAGTTTAGATTAATTAGATTCCACAATAGTGTTTGATTAGTGAATCAATTCAAATTAATCTGATTCCGGAGTGCCTTTGGATTTGATTCCAGAATACTGTTTAAAGAGTGATTCAGTTTAGTTTAGTGATTCCGATTCTAAAGAGGTTTTTGAGCAGTGACTCAATTAAGACACATTTGACTCCAAAGCAGTTTTAAGCAGTGATTCATTTCAATAGGACCTGATTACAGAGTGGTGTTTGAGATGCGTGTGATTCGTTACCTGTCGTCTCAGAGACGCCGCATCCACTAACGAGGCATCTTCTGCAGTGTTCTCCAAACTCGCCTCCAAGGTCACGAGGGCGGTTCTGTCAGAACACAAACAAATAACATCCGGGTTCATATGTAAATGAGTATAGGATGTAATTCTATATGATTTATACTGGGGCTGCATGATATATCGTTTAAGCATCGGCATGGCGATGGCAATAGTCACATCACAAGACGTGTGATGTCACTTAATGCAATTAAATTAAATCAAAAACGTCATGTTGCGATGTTTTGATTTTTGACACAAGAATGACTTTTCCTAAACTTTTTGGGAATTTTTATTTTTCCAAAACTTATCCAGGCCTGGAAATAGCAATTTTCAAATTCCATGACTTTTCCAGGTTTTTCATGACCGTATGAACCCTGACAAAATGTTAAAATTCAAGCATTTTCCAGGATTTCAAGCACCCGTACGAACCCTGAGCTATGGAGAGAGGTCTCGCGCATCAGATCACACAGGTTACAGGTGTCGCAGGTGTACATAGCATGCTGGACGTTGTATTTAAATCAGAGATGGTCAGAAACCTGCCATAGGTGAGACCGTATTGGGCAGAGACTGTAAAAAAAGATGGACGCCGTGTCGCGGTTCCCATTCATTCAATGAAAATGAAGCCAAAATCTTCCGCCATGTTGGCGATTCTGAAACCCGAGTCTGTAGAGCGCAGAAGAGACCAGAGGAGGGAGAAAGACTGTGGAGAGACAGCCTACTCATTTAAATAACCCCGCCCCTGAGGGCTGCCTCGAGGTCACAGGCTGCAGAGTGGGGCGGAGCGGAGCTGACGGTCTGTTATTGGTCCCGCCCATAACCAGCCCTTTTACAATAACCACACCTTTTTTGAATAGAGCTGAATAACGTTTAAAAAAAAAACGAATTCTGTAGGGATATAAACATTTGACAATATAAGCAGAGGTTACACTAGATGTTACATTTAAATAATGGAGGTAGAATTACAGTATATTAGAAAAAAACGTGATTGAAAGTTGTTCTGTTTTGCCATTGAAACCTATGGGGATGGGTGGAGTTACACAGCTTTCTGAAACCGAACAGCAGGGGGCGCCCGACCTGTGGTGGCTTCACTTTTGAGAGACGATGCTCTGTCCAGCTATATACAGTCTATGGTATTGGGTATCATTTGGATGAGGAGCTCACCTGCCATGACGGTCATCCAGCATGGTCAGGACCTGCTCGTAGGCTCGGCGCGTGGTGCACTGGATGTAGGACAGGACGCCGCTCGCGCTGTACAAGTTCTGGCAGTCCTGAGGGCTCATGAGGGGGGGGCAGGCGCGGATCGGGGCGCTGGGAGACGGACTCGCACTGGCCGGCAGAAACAGGAGCATCAATTAAAAACGCAACACCACCGCATGCCGACTGCATTTCAGTAATTCAGCTCAAAATGTGAAACGTATATATTATATAGATATATTAAACACAGAGTGATCTATTATACGCATTTATTTATTTTATTGTTTGATGATCATGGCTTGCAGCCAAATAGCAATAAAGTGGGCCAGTGTGCCAAGTCCTGCTGGAAAACGAAATCTGCATCTCAATAAAAGTTGTCAGTAGCAGAGGGAAGCTGTAAGATATGAAGTGCTGTAAGATTTTGTGGGAAAACAAAACTGCACTGACTTTAGACTTTTTTCGGACTATAAGGCGCACTTAAAAACTTTTAATTTTCACAAAAATTGACAGTGCGTCTTATAATACGGTGCGCCTTTTGTATGGATTTTACTCGTCAGGTTGTAAGGAGCAGTAAACACACACTCCGTGCAGCGTTATAGAGAGTTTCAGTGCTATACAGAGTCCAGAGCCGTGCAGCTCCGAGGCTGAGCAGCAATAGCATTAGCTAGATGCTAACCGCTAAGCTAGCTAGCTTATTCACTGAGATCAGTATTATCTAAATTTTACTCGTCAGGTTGTAAGGAGCAGTAAACACACACTCCGTGCAGCGTTATACAGAGTTTCAGTGCTATACAGAGTCCAGAGCTGTGCAGCTCTGAGGCTGGAGCAGCAAATAGCATTAGCTAGCTTATTCACTGTTCAGAGATCAGTATTATCTAAATTTTACCCGTCAGGTGTAAGGAGCAGTAAACACACACTCCGTGCAGAGCCGTGCCGCTCCGAGGCTGGAGCAGCAATAGCTAGATGCTAACCGCTTAGCTAGCTAGCTTTTTCACTGTTCAGAGATCAGTATTATCTAAATTTTACCCGTCAGGTGTAAGGAGCAGTAAACACACACTCCGTGCAGAGCCGTGCCGCTCCGAGGCTGGAGCAGCAATAGCATTAGCTAGATGCTAACCGCTTAGCTAGCTAGCTTTTTCACTGTTCAGAGATCAGTATTTTCTAAATGTAGCACTTTTAATACTGCTGGAGCAGTATTATTAGAGTTAGATGCTAATCGCTAAGCGTTCACCGTTCAGAGGTGAGTTATCGGCCTGTAAGTCTGTGCTGCTTTGCCTGGCTAGCATTAGCTAGATGCTAAGCGCTAACTCTCTCAGAGGTGAGTTTTATCAGCCTGTAATCTGCTTGTTTACCGTGTTAAAACAAGCTACGGGGGACGAATCGCTAGCTAATATCTCACTGTCTTACCAGAACACGCAGGATTACTCAGTGTAACGCTGTCGTTTAAGTTTGGGTTAACTTTACTAGTTTAGGTGACTAGCTAGCGTGCTAGCGGATAGCTATGCTAACGCTGGTGCAGCAAGCCTTAGTGGACATCTGGAAATCTAAGCTTACTGTAAATAAACTGAAGCACGTTACTCACCCAAATAAACAGTCCGAAAAATACGGTATGTTTTTAGTTATTCTTCAAAAATATGACTAAATAATATCATTACTTACTTTTTTCCCCAAATTTATTACTTTTAAATTACTTTTAAATTATTTAAATTACTTTTTAAAGCAGCAATATATATGTATCAAATAAAAACAGATGTAGATACAGTAGATGCAGGTACAGGTAGATGCAGTAGCAAATTTTTTCTAAATTATACAGATATTTAAGTTGAATTATCAAATATTGAATAAACTCAATTAACATTTTTTAAAGTGTCAGTCAAATAACGTAAAGCAGCTTCATGTCGCAAAACCACATTATAAAGCTTTTTTTGCGAAGATTACTTTATTATCACTTATATAAACCGAGTTTATGCAAAGTGACCACGACAATACATTTCATCGTATCCTTCACGTAGCGCTAATGCTAATGCTAATGCGTAAAAGCAAAAAGACGCACAAATTCCACATGATTTGATCGCTCACATTCATCTCGCATGTCCATGGATTGGATATGTATCCGATTTAATCCCACATACGAAAGTGATTTAAATCTGATTTGAAAAAAAAAAAAAAAAACGGATTTGGCACGTTCACACAGCCATGAAAATTGAGCAAATTTGAGTCAAATCAGCCTGGTAATGTGAACATAACCAAAAATAAACACTTTTCTCTTTTGATTCTTAAAATTTTAAATGCAGATTTTATTTTTAAAATTCACTTTTATAGTTTAAGCACTTTAAAATATCAAAAATACTGTAAACTGTTGTACTGATCACACACTTTTGACTTCACTGAGTCGTGTGCTGTAGAAAATTGAGACAGAAGTGTGTATATGAGTGTGTATGAGTGTGTTGAGTGTGTGTGTGCTTTGCTTACCCCTCAAATTTGTTAATTTGGCCATTGTGACGGACAGCTGAGGCCTCGCTGGCACAGCGCTCACGTCTGGATCTCACGTGAGATTGGACCTTAGTAGAGAAAGAACAAAAATGACAAACATTATATGAATTAAGATTAAAATCTCTTAACCTGCTCATGTTCAAAAGCACAACAGCAGCTAAAGAACATAGAGGGCTCTATCTTACACCCATCATGATGCTCATTGCTATCTTACACCCCACCAACAGTCTATTTTCACACCTTCCAACTTCCTCCTTTAAATAGCAAAGGTGCTTCTGAATATATCTACAGTGATGAGTGTGGTGGTCTGGAAGTGAGGTGTGTTCTGGAGGTAAATTTCTGCAGTATTGCTATCTCTAGCTTGGCAACAGAAAACACAGGAGCTCCACTGACTGAATACAACCTAGACAGACGTGAGCAGTCAGACGTTCATTGCTATCTTGGCAACACAGGTGCAAGTGCACAAACCCAACTTTTACATCAACAATAAAGAGAATGAACCAACGTGAACGAGGAGCTCAGTTTCCTCTGCTGAGAAGCGTTTGCTGGACACATCCAGGAAGCTACGCCGTTAAAATAGCAATCCGCCAAAGTCAGAGCTCACTCTTAAAGGGAATGATGAGCAAGTGACAAAATTAACCACACCCATGATTAATTAAGAGAATTAGTACCGTATTTTACAGACTATTAGGAGCATCGGATTATAAGGTGCGTTATGTGACACTAGTAAAGAACAGGGGTGTCGCCATGTTTTTCTTCTAATTCAGAACTCACCCAGTGGTGAGACCTGTAAAGCTAAGCTAAGCTAAGTAAAGTAAACAAAACTGTAATTCTTATTTAAAAAAATAAGTCAAACGAGCGCTGGATGTTAATCTACACAGATTTCTCTCCTGAAAACTGTTTATTTGGGTGAGTAAAGCACTTAAGCACTTAAATTTCCAGATTTCCACTAAGGCTAGGTGCAGCATCATTAGCATTAGCAGTCTTGGTGCTGGAGAACTAAACTGAAACTTCTGTATAACGCTGTACTTTAGCAGAGTGGCTTTACCGATCCTTAATAACAATACCTGACTGATAGAATTCATACATAAGACAACTGAAATTTTTTGGGTAAATCAAAGGATTTTAAGTGTGCCTTATAAAGCAAAAAAAAAAAAAACATGTATTTTGTGTTTCGTTTCGAACTGCGCAAGGTGTACTTTTCCTGTGGTTACAATAGAGAAAACCCATCGACATAAATATATGAACATGCAGGTTAAGAAAGAGGAATATTAAATAGTTCTTATTTAATAAGCATGTGCATGTTTCTGATAGCTCTTCTTTTACCTGAGTGGGTGGTCCCGTTGGCTGTTCGGGCTCGAGGAACTGCAGTGGCTGTTCTTTAAGTGTGAGAACCCGAGGAGGAGCTTTTAACTCCACAGACTCCACTGGAGTGGACTGAATCAGGTCCAGATCTACAGGCCGGCCAAATCGAGGATCACTGCTGTCTCCTGCAGGACCAACAACACAAAATTATATATAAAGTCTCTTTATTTTCTAATAAAAATGTAGTGTGTGAAATTTTAATTATAAATGTACCAACAGAACCAGTAATAATAAATAAAAGTTAGGTAAAGTTGTTTGGTGTTAGAATGAATGAATGAAAAACCCTAAAACAACTTTATATATAAAAATGATTTACAAATACATTCATTAAAGACACCATATAAATAAAAAATGTCAAACAAATAAACACTATAAAAATAGTACATGAATAAAAACACACTACACTGTACAAATAAAACACCCAAAAACACTATATAAATGAAAACACTTTATAACAAAAAATATATAAAAATGCTAAAAAAAAAAAAAGGATAAAGGTTTTATACAAATAGAAAAAAAAAAAAATTAATCATCATAAAAACACTATAAAATATAATTAGGAAATTGCTATATTAAAGTTATCAAGTAAATAAAAACACACTTAGTCCTTAAAATGTATATGAATTTAAATACTAAATTAAAAATAGTATTAAAAATACTACTAAGTAAAAAAAAAGTCAAGAAATTATTTAAACAGTGAATAAAAACACTAAAATCAGTATATAAATAAAAACACTAAAAAAACACTAAACATGCAATATGAATGAATTGTATAAAATTTACTATACACATACATTTTTGAATTAAACTGAGGAACAGAGGGACGGAAGAACAGAGAGATGGAGGGACAGAGGGATGCTGGATCAGTGAACACCTGCCACTACGATCCTCTCGGGAACAGAGGGATGGGGGACAGAGGGATGGGGGGACAGAGGGATGGAGGGACAGAGGGATGATGTATCAGTGAATACCTGCCACTACGATCCTCTCAGGGACAGAGGGATGGGGGGACAGAGGGATGGGGGGACAGAGGGATGGAGGGACAGAGGGATGATGGATCAGTGAATACCTGCCACTACGATCCTCTCAGGGACAGAGGGATGGGGGGACAGAGGCATGGGGGGACAGAAGGACAGAGGGACAGAGGGATGATGGATCTGTGAATACCTGCCACTACGATCCTCTCAGTAACAGAGGGATGGGGGGGACAGAGGTATGGGGGGACAGAGGGATGGGGACAGAGGGATGGGGGGACAGAGGGATGGGGGACAGAGGGATGGGGGACAGAGGGATGGGGGACAGAGGGACAGAGGGATGATGTATCAGTGAATACCTGCCACTACGATCCTCTCGGGGACAGAGGGATGAAGGAACAGAAGGACAGAGGGACAGAGGGATGATGGATCAGTGAATACCTGCCACTACGATCCTCTCGGGGACAGAGGGATGGAGGAACAGAAGGACAGAGGGATGATGTATCAGTGAATACCTGCTACTACGATCCTCTCGGGGACAAAGGGATGGAGGGACAGAAGGACGGAGGGACAGAGGGATGGAGGGACAGAGGGATGGAGGGAAAGAAGGACGGAGGGACAGAGGGATGATGGATCAGTGAATACCTGCCACTACGATCCTCTCGGGGACAGAGGGATGGAGGAACAGAGGGATGGAGGGACAGAAGGACAGAGGGATGATGGATCAGTGAATACCTGCCACTACGATCCTCTCGGGGACAGAGGGATGGAGGAACAGAAGGACAGAGGGACAGAGGGATGATGTATCAGTGAATACCTGCTACTACGATCCTCTCGGGGACAAAGGGATGGAGGGACAGAAGGACGGAGGGACAGAGGGATGGAGGGACAGAGGGATGGAGGGACAGAAGGACGGAGGGACAGAGGGATGATGGATCAGTGAATACCTGCCACTACGATCCTCTCGGGGACAGAGGGATGGAGGAACAGAGGGATGGAGGGACAGAAGGACAGAGGGACAGAGGGATGATGGATCAGTGAATACCTGCCACTACAATCCTCTCGGGGACAGAGGGATGGAGGAACAGAGGGATGGAGGGACAGAATGACGGAGGGACAGAGGGATGATGGATCAGTGAATACCTGCCACTACAATCCTCTCGGGGACAGAGGGATGGAGGAACAGAGGGATAGAGGAACAGAGGGATGGAGGGACAGAAGGACAGAGGGACGATGGATCTGTGAATACCTGCCACTACGATCCTCTCAGGAACAGAGGGATGGGGGGACAGAGGTATGGGGGGACAGAGGGATGGGGGGACAGAGGGATGGGGGACAGAGGGATGATGGATCAGTGAATACCTGCCACTACGATCCTCTCGGGGACAGGGATGAAGGAACAGAGGGATAGAGGAACAGAAGGACAGAGGGACAGAGGGATGGTGGATCTGTGAATACCTGCCACTACAATCCTCTTGGGGACAGAGGGATGGAGGGACAGAAGGACAGAGGGACAGAGGGATGATGGATCAGTGAATACCTGCCACTACGATCCTCTCGGGGACGTGCATCATGGTGCTGTGGGTTTCCTCCAGCAGAATTCCTGCGTGATCCTCGGAGGAGTTGGATCCGATCTTCAGCCGGTCCGGGATCCTCATCTGCTGACTGATCCCCTCCGTGTACTCCAGTTCATACTGGATACGGTTCATCTCAGCCATGTCCACCTCGCTCATTCTCACCACAGCTGATCAGCATACACACAAACACACACACACACAACTTATAGAAGCGTATATGAATCAAAGCAATATAAATATGTCCTATAGTGCGACAACATAAAATTCTGATTTAAAGGAGAACTCTGCTGTAGAATTGACTTTTGGTGTAGTAAAACATGATAATGTTTAAAGTTAATGTTTTTTAAAGATATTCTGATTTAAAAACATGTTTTGGTTCTTTTAATGTGTGTTACACCATAGGACATTAGCCTTGTTACACTGAATTACTGAAATAGCAGCAAATTTAAAACAAGCTTGCTAACTATAACATATTTTTGCAGACATTGTACCAATAAATTGATTTATATTTACTATATTTATTATCAAACCAGGCATGCCACTATTTTTCTAATTGTTCGTTTGTTGGATTTTTTTAATCAATCCAGTTTAATCATCCAGTTTAAACGTTTAAATCTTACACCAAATAAAGATTAGTGATTGTTTATAAAGATATTTGGGTGTTACACTAAAGGACAGAAACAGTCGCTAGCTAAATATTGATTTCATATAATTACCAATATTCACATTTCGCTTATTTCGGCTATATTTGACCCTAAAGGACAGCAACAGTAGCTAGATATTAAATTTAAGACAAAGTGGGAGGTATTAGTTAATTACCATAAGGCATTATGTTACACGAAAGGACAGAAACAGTAGCTAGCTAGATATAGAATTCCTATCACTACAGATATTTACATACTAATTATTTTAGCAATATGTTACACCACAGGACATTATGTTACACTAAATGACACTTCCCATAGTTATAAACTGTATTTAGAAGAAATATATATATATATTTTTTAATTAATAATTACAGATATTAACATATACTGATTATTTTGCAATATGTTACACCACAGGACATTACCTTAGACAAAAGGACATAAACAGTGGTCAGATGTTGCAGTAAAGAGAAAGTGAAACTTACTAGTCACATACCATTACACAAATTTACACTTTAAATATATAGGCTGTATGTTACACCATGAAACATTATGTTACACTAAACGACAGCATTTAGCAATGATATACATCATTACTGACATTCATATATTTGATTATTTTAGCAATGTTACACCACAGGACATAAGCTAAGTTAGCTATGTTAGATAATAGACTTGGCAACACAGCAACAATAGCTAGATAGAGCTATAGGTATTAGTTAGTCACAACATTACAGACAGATAAATATGTATTAATTACAAAGATATTTAGTAATAATTACAAATATTAACATATACAATTTATTTTAGCAATATGTTACACCATAGGACATTATGTTACACTAAATGACATTAACAGTAGTTAAACACTGCATTTAAGAGAAATATAAAGACATTAATTAATCATTAAAGATATCAACATATAAGTTACTAATTATTTTGTTATATATGTTACACCACAGGACATTATGTGGCTTAACGTTACAATAAATGACAGAAACAGTAGCTAGATATCGCATTTAAGAGAAAATTATAGGTATTGATTGGTCCTATAACACTACAGATATTCGTATATTGGTTGCTTTTTATATATTATTTTTCAGAAATTGGGAAAAACATAACATTTATTTGCCTGTTGGCTAAATATTAGCTTGCTAAACTAAAATTAGCTAAGCTAAGCTAAGATAGGCTAGGCTAGCAGGCTAATTACACCGGTAACCGCTGATTTAAACAAAAACATGTGAAATAAACCGGATTTTAAACCATTTTAAACTAGTTAAATTTGAATTTTATGATCAATACATTCCAAATTAACCCGAAAATCAGGAAATTAACCCTAAAACACAAGATAATCTACAGTAAAGCAGCAGAACTCACCTTATAGATCCGTCTCTCTGATTCTCCTCTCTCCTTCCGCTTCACATCTCACCCTCAACAATCCGGTTTATCCGCAGAAACCGGATTAACAGGTCAGACTAATCCGAAGTATTATTTATATAAACGCAACTGTTAATTCCAGATCTAATGAAATATATAAAAAATGAACAGGGAGAAACAACCCGCTCCTTCCAGCAGCTCCGCTCATACAGCCAGCTATCTACAACAGCAGGAACAGGAACAGGGCCGCGGGCGCGTCCCAATCCGCTCACTTGCTCCCTAACTAGGGCGCCTTATTTTCCTACACAGCCCCAAAAGTATCATGGAAGAAAATAAATAATAAAAAATAATAAATAAAACGACAAAATTATACAATATTTATAAATCGTAGGAAATAATTGATTAAATTGATGGACTATGTAATAAAAGAGAGGAACCATTTATTAACCTGATGAAATTAATAATAATTTGGAATTAAGATTAGGAATTTGCTGTATAGTATAAACCATGGCCTATAATTTATTATAGGCAACCATTAATTTAATAAAAGTGGGGAAACGATATATTACATTAATAAAATAAATGTTAAAACCTAAAGAACTGTTTACTAAATTGAGAAAACGAATCATAAAACTGAAGCCACCATCTATTACATTAAAAGAAAATTTAATAAAAGTGGGGCAACAATTTATTAAATTAAGAAAATTAATTAAAAAACCTAAGTAAAAATGTATCAAATTGAGAAAATGAATTATAAAACTGAAGCAATCATCTATTAAATTGAAGGAATGTTTAATAAAAGTGGGACAAAAAAATGTAATTAAGAAAAGGAATGTTAAAACTAAAGGGACAATTTATTAAATTGAGGAAATTATTTTTAAACAGAGACAAACATTTGTTCAATTGATTCACATTGAGAAATTATTTATACAACTGAGACATAAAACAATTTATTAAATTAAGGAAAATAATTTTAAACCTAAGTAACAATTTATTAAATTAAGGAATTTTATTTTAAAACCTAAGTAACGATTTATTAAATTAAGGAAATTTATTTTAAAACCTAAGGAACGATTTATTAAATTAAGGGAAATTTATTTTAAAACCTAAGGAACAATTTAATACATAAAAAACTAACCTAAGGAACAATTTATTAAATATAGAAAATGATTTTTAAAACCTAAGTAACGATTTATTAAATTCAGGAAATTTATTTTAAAACCTAAGTAACGATTTATTAAATTAAGGAAATTTATTTTAAAACCTAAGTAACAATTTAGTAAATTAAGCAAATTTATTTTAAAACCTAAGGAACAGTTTAATACATAAAAAACTAACCTAAGGAACAATTTATTAAATATAGAAAATTAATTTTAAAACCTAAGGAACAATTTAATACATTAAGAAAATTAATGTTAACCTAATGAAGAATTTATTAAAAATAACAATGAATTTTAAATCCTAAGGAACAATTTATTAAATTAAGAAAATTAATTTTAAAACTGAAGCAACAATTTATTAAGTCCCAAACTGAGAGTACAGCCACCCTCGTTAACTCGTTAACTAACCAAGCTAACCTCTGAAAGTTGGTGTATCTGAATGTATCTGTGAGTATTAAGATTAAATTTAGCTAGATTTAGATTTAGCTTGCATTAGTAATCTCCCACACAGCCGTACTGTACCTGTTTTACAGAATTTACGATATAAAAAAACCTAAATAATATTTTTCTAAAACAAATTTTACAACGCTAAATCAATAAGTAAATCATTATATGAATACAGTGACTATACTCTTCAGCTCAGTTCCCGTAGTGTAGTGGTTATCACGTTCGCCTAACACGCGAAAGGTCCTCGGTTCGAAACCGGGCGGGAACAAGCGTTTTTTGTTAAAACTACGTTTTAAATCGGTATTTAGAGTCACACAGACTATTACTGTTATTGTTATAATCCGCTTCTTTAATATAGTTCTATTTATAATGTGTTTAGAAGCTAAATGTGAATAATCTGGAGATCCGAGCTGTTTGCAGTAATTTATTTCTACCACAGGATGGTAGTGTGGCCTACAATATACAACTCTGAAAAAATGTATTACATCCAGAGCATTTATTTGCAGTGAGAGTTCAGAAATCAATATTTGGTGGTTTAACCGTGGTTTTTAATCAAAGTTTTCATGCATCTTGGCATGCATCTTGCATGTTCTCCTCCACCAGTCTTACACACTGCTTTTGGATAACTTTATGCTGCTTTACTCCTGGTGCAAAAATTCAAGCAGTTCAGTTTGGTTTGATGGCTTGTGATCATCCATCTTTCTCTTGTTTATATTCCAGAGGTTTTACATTTGGTAAAATCAAAGAAACTCCTCATTTTAATTGGTGTCTAATTTTTTTCCAGAGCTGTATATAATAGAAAGTAGAATACGAATCAAATAAAAAAAAATAAAAGATCAGTTCTGTATCAGGAGTAAATCTATAAGCATATTTACAAAGGCAAATACACAGAACTATTAGTGTACAATGGGGTATATTTTGTTTTAATGGTAAGTGAATGAGTTTTGCTTAATATATTTTCATTTAAAATCCATTTACTCATATTCTGAAAAGCACAAATCCCACAATCATCCAGCAGGTGGCGCTCTTTCACCCCTGAAAAAGGCTCTCCACTGACAGATATGTGGAAGTAGGCTGTTGTGATGATGGTGGAGAATTCCTCTGGATGTCCTCTGCTGGGTTCTATAATAAACTGACCTAAAATGCTCATTCCCGCCAAAGAGACCTACCCAAAAGCTCTCTCCGTTTATATTTTTTTAAACTGTGAGACTGTGGGGTCATCCAGGGTTATCCAGGTCATCATGTCCAAACCAGACGTGAAGAGCTCGCAGTGTTCCTCAGTGGCTTCATTTCCAGTCATACAGCCATTAACTATTAATAGCAACAACACCCAAGAGCAGCTATCCCCCAACAAGGTCAGAGAGGCCAGGACATGCTGGTGTTACTGGAAGGCATCTTCATCCTCGCGGGTTGTCACTTACTGTTGTCTCTTCAATCATTCTGCATCTCGTCCATGAGGGGCTGTCCAGGGTCTACTGAACCTTGAGGGGACTGTCCAGCACATACGAAAACACACCTAACAACTGACCAGAACTAGACATTCGTAAGTATGGCTACTTAGTCAACAACCTATGGTTGACTAGCTTGGTCAGGTTGGTCAAACTGGTTGTCAGTTGTCGTTAGATGGGTCATGTTTGAGCAGAATTGTCCAATAGGTCATGTTGGTCAAATTAGAGTAAGGCAATACTGGTCATGCAAGTCAAATAGCTTTTTTATGGCGGCCATATTGGTCAAGGTTGGTCACCACTTTCATGGTGATTGAGATACAAGGTTATGCTGCTGAGATACAAGGTTAAGTTTGGTCATATGGGTTGAGTAATCTGGTCAACTTGGTCATGCAGGTTGGAGCAGCATTGTTTGGTAGGTCATGATGGCAAATTAGCTTGGTCATACTGGTTGACTATTGGTCAGGTTGGTCCAAACTGTATATGTTGGATGACCAATGTGGTCAAGTTGGTCATTCTGGTTGACTTCCATGGTCAAGCTGGTCATGCTGCTTAACTAGTTTAATCCCACTGGTAAACCAGCAAAGTTGGCAATGGTGGTCAACTAGCTTGTTTATGGCGGCCATATTTGTCAAGCTGACCAATATTTTGTCTAGATCTGCTGGTCATGATGACCAGTTGACTTGCTCCGTGGTCAACTTGGTCATGCATATTGTCAATTGACGTCAGGTTGGTCATGTTGTTTGAGAAACATTGTATGGTAGATCATAATGGCCAACTAGCTTTGATCAGGTTGGTCATATCTGTTGGCTAGTTTGATCAAGCTGTTCATGCTGGTTGACTAGTTTTGGTCAGGCTGGTCATGTTGGTCAAATTCTTGATGGTGAAACAGCAAATGTGGCAATGCTGGTCAACTAGCTTGACCATAGTGGCCATATTGGTCATGCTAACTAATAATTTGTCTAGATTTGCTAGGTTGGTCACCAGTTTAATCAAGCTGGTCATGGCGATTGAAATACATGGTTATACTGGTCATGATGACCAATCGAATTGATCCGTGGTCAACTTGGTCATGAAATTGGCTAATTGAGGTCAAGTTGGTAATGTTGTTTGAGCAGCATTGTCTGGTAGTTTGTGATGGCCAACTAGCTTTTATCAGGTTGGTTATACGTTTTGGCTAGTTTGGGCAAGCTGGTCATGCTGGTTGACTTCCATGGTCATGCTGCTTGACTAGTATGCTCATGTTGATCATGTTGGTCAAACTAGAGCAATCATGATGGTGAACCAGCAAATGTGTCAATGCTGGTCATGCTGGTCAACTGGCTTGTTCATAGCTGCCATATTGGTCAAGCTGGCCAATAATTTGTCTAGATTTGCAAGGTTGGTCATCAGTTTGATCAAGCTGGTCATGGTGATTAAGTTATATGGTTATGCTGGTCATGATGACCAACTAGCTTGGTCATACTGGCTGACTATTGATCAGGTTGGTCATATCTGTTGGCTAGTTTGGTCAAGCTTGTTAAAAAATATGTTCAAGCTGTCAATACTGGATGATCAATGTGAAATGACCAACCTGATCAAAGCTAGTTGGTCATCATGACCAACCTGATGACAATTGACAACTTGCATGACCAAGTGGACCAGGTTAATGAACCCGCATGACCAAGCCGTTTGGTCACCATAACCAGCATAACCATGTATCTCGATCGCCATGACCAGCTTGATTAAACTAGCTACCAACCTAGCAAATCTAGCCAAAGGATTGTTCAGCTTGATCAATATGGCCGCTATAAACAAGCCAGTTGACCAGCATGACCAGCATTGCCACATTTGCTGGTACACCAGCAGGATTTGAAAAACATGACCAACCTGACCAAACTAGCCAACCAGCATGACCATGGTACTCATTCAGCATGACCAGCATGACTATGGAAGGCAACAAGAATGACCAGCTCGACCCCAGTGGTCATTATGGCTAGTTATCTTGGTCATACTGGTTGACTATTGATAGGTCCAAGCTGTCTATGCTGGATGACCAATGTGGTCGATCTGCCTTCCATGTTGAGGCTGGTCATTCTAGTTGCCTTCCATGGTCATGCTGGTTGACTAGTTTAGTCAGGTTACTCATGTTGGTCAAACTAGAGCAGTCCTGCTTGTTTAAGCTGTCTATATGCTGGATGGCCAATGTGGTTGAACTGGTCATGCTGGTTGACCTCCATGGTCATGCTGATCATAGAGGTGAACCAGAAGGTTTTCCTGGTTAACTAGTTTGATCAGGTTGGTTGTGCTGGTCAAACTAGAGCAATCCTGCTGGTAAACCAGCAAGTGTGGTAATAGTGATACTGTTTGGGTACTGCAGCAGTTGGTCTGTGGTGGCATTAGCGTGTCACTTGTGCCCCTGAAAACGGTGGATTTACTGGCTTACAGTGGGTTAAACCCTGACTCCACTCAGCTGCTGTGGGTGTTTAGGGGATTATGGTGCTAGGCCCCTATTTTCACCTCCACTGTGGGGTTCTAGCTCTGCTGCAGATGTGTCAACTCATGGCCGTGGGGGTGGGGAGGTCATGCGCTATGTTCACATCTGTGCTCATCGGGAGTGTTTTAGCACTCGGAGGGTGTTTTTGCACTTGCAATCATGTCGTTTTACACATGGAAACGTGTTTTAACCCTTTGGAATGCTCTTTGGCTTCTAAAAAAGACTGGAACATCAATTCCTACTCAATCAATGGTATTAAAAGAGTTTATCTTGCTTTTATTTGAGTAAATATCTCTCCTGTCCAAGGAAGAAAGCTCTTTACTAGATTTTCGATCAATGCTGTGAGGATTTGATTGCATTCAGCAACAACAGCTAGTGAGAGAGTTAAAAATCACCAACTCCCTAAATCATGTCCATCAGAATCATCCCAACCCAAAAGTACTGTATGTGTTGGATGGAGCTCAATCTTTCGAGAATGCACAGTTGCACTGCTCCACAGGAGAGGGGACACACCTAATATGCAAATATATGAGGCCAGCAGCCAATTGGAAAGATGTATGAAACAACACTGATGATTTACTACGATTGATTGATGATTTAATAAAATTGGAGGCCCCACCCCTCACACATTACTTGATACTCTCTCGAACTATTGACTTTAACTCTATCCGGATGGGATTAGTTTCTCAGGAGGTTCTGGGATAATTTTCTCTTTTATGGAGGGGGGTTTATCCTATGTGATTTTATTCTCGTCCGGAACGACCATGTATGTGTTTTTTTTTTTTTCAGACGTCTTCTGAGATAAAAAATTACAGGCTGAATTATCTACTGTGTTTCTCTGAACTCCGTGGTCCTCCAGTAATTTTAGTCCTGTTCGGATGCACATCTGTTTCTTCTCGCGTTTAATAAAATAGATATTTGTCCGAGTAGAAATGGAGGAGCTACTGAACTCGATGCCTAAACTCGATGCCTAAAAAAACTCACTGGTCCTCCTGTTTTTTTCAATTGCAGTCCGGGTGCAAGAGTTTTATAACTAAGTAGAAGTGAGAAACATTTTTTAGAGCTTTCCCCCTGACAAACTAATCCTGTCCGGATACGGCTTTAGACTGACCAAAAATCTTGCTACATAATACACACAATACACTCTTTAAACCTGAAAACACTACACTAAAAATCTCTAATCCACAGTAACACCTCAGCAAGTTGTAGGCTGTAAAGGTAACTTGTTCTTACAGCCTACAACACTTATATTATAAGCAGAAATCTCACATTCTGGTACTAAAACTTGTCTAAAATTCTGTCTGTATCGCTCACTTTCGGTTCCCCCAAAAACAAAAAAAAGTCGGATGGCCTAGAATGGCAGTCTGAGTGGTCTGGGTGGGGTAAAGGTAAAATATCTGGTGTCCCACTTTGGTCTGAAAGCCATAGATGTGGAAATAAGGGCCTGTGAAAGTTTAATGAGAGGCTGTCATCTTTTAAAAGGCCTCTCTTCACCCACCGGCCCGCACGGTCCACACCTATCCGCACAGACCTGGACCACCACTCCATGACCTCATTCTGCAGATAGCAGCAGCCAGACAGCAGCAAATCTGGTTAACTGTGAAAGCCAGGCTCCAGCTAAAAATCTAATTTACACCACCCCGCCCCACTTTTCCCAGTTGCAGACGATCAGCCAAGACATGTTTGGCATGTTTGAAGGCTGGAGCTTTTTCTTCTATTGTTTTAGAGCTGGAGGCTAATGTAGCTAACAGGTAATAGAAGCTTATTAACAGCCTAAGTTGCCAAAAGAATTCTCAAATCTGGTTGTAGAGATTTGGAGGTCCAGACCAAAGTTCCAACCAAGATTTGTGTGTTTGTTACATTATATATTGTACTGCATTTTGTCCATTTAGTTTAGTTTTGGTTTCACACTGCAACGTAATGACTGAGTGCACCAAAAACTTTACTACATCCTGGCATCACCACCAACTGGTGCATTTTAAAAAATGAGAAAATCATTAAAAAGTTACTTTATTTTAGTAATTAAAAATAAAAATAGCTTTTTATTGGGAAATCAAGGGACCTGAAGTGAAGTCTGGAGGAAGAGTAAAAAGGCACACAGTCCAAACTCCAAAATGACCTGAAATAAACTCTTTTTTCATCTCTCTCATTTAAAATTTCTGTGTTAGAGATACATGTTTTTCATTGGTTAGCGACAATATCCTGTTTGTACAAAAGTGCCCCCTTTCTGGTTATGTAACGTACAGCATGAACTTGATTCTGCACACAAAAGTAAGTACAGATTTGTACTGAAAAGAGTACAAAGCTTGTCGCTGGGGCTGTACCTTATATTGAGGTACAAAAAAGTACCTTTCAGTGAAAGTCCTTTTTTGTACCCATGGTTTTTTGTGCCAGTAAAGATTATAAAATTATAAACATTATCATCAACTAAATATGGCTCAAAAACTTGATGATCCAAAATTGTCTGTCTTTCAAATAAAACATGTGCAATTTAAATATATATTGTTTATTAGTGCAGTGATGCAGAATACTGAATATACCCTTATATTCAGTATAAGGTTAAATGGTACAAATTTGTACTTATTGCTGTTAGAAATTACTTTGTACTTCAGCGGGAACAAATCTGACCCTGTAAAGACCAATATTGTACCTTTGAGGGTACAATTATGAAGAGTGTACCCTTGAGTACAAAAAAGTACTCATGTTTTTTAGAGTGTGCGTATTTGGGTTATACGTCACACTGCTTGGTTTGTAGAAGGCTGTGTGTAGTACATTGGATCGTTGTCAATTCTGCTTCAGTTGCCTTTTTTTATTTTTCTGTTGTTTAATTACATCCTGTAATTCATCTGAAAGTACGAACCATCAAAAAAAAAATGTTTTTTACATTTTGCAGACAAACCTGATCATGGTTCAGTAGATGTGGACCAAGACCAAGACCATTTTTTGTTGAGCTTGTTTTATTTAGCTTTACTGGCTGGTAAAATCACTTTCGTAGAGTGTATTGACACAATGCTTAATGCAAGATGTGGGCTAGAGAAGTATAAAGTCCCCAGTGTTGATCTGTGTACAACTCCATCCAGTACTTTTGGAATAAGTTGGGGAATAAAATCCAGTTACTAGTTACAGTTAATAATAGCACTTATTAAAAGATCTTCTGCTAAACTTCTAAAAGTCTTTAAGGTCTTGTTGAGTCCATGCTTCCAAGGAACAAAGCTGTTTTGCTGGTGCAAAAGGGGGACCAACTCTATATTAGGCTGGTGGTTTTATTGTTACGGTTCTTCCCTTCGCCTCTGTGTTTGATGGACTTGCTGCACTGACCTTTGTGACAAAGTCTAAAGCATTTCTTTGAAGTCAACACAAAGCCAAAGTTGAAAGGTCAAGCTGGCCTTTGTAAGCCACTTTGGCGGCCTTTTGTTGTTCGCTGGGCGTCCACAAAAGCATGTGGAGTCAGGGGGTCCCTGTTTCCCCTTAACCGTGAATAAGAAAACACCCCCCCAATCCCCAAAAACAAGGAAACACTGCCTCAGCATCGACTGCGTTAAGCTGTGTAATGTGTTCAGAAGCAGCCGCCCCCACGGTGGGCATATTGTCACCTCCTGCTCGTGAGTAAACAGATCCTTTTTGGCTGGTTTTGCGCTGACACAGTTCGCCCCCGTTACCCACCGCCCCCCTCTCTGCTGGGCGCTTGTTCGGGAGCGAAGCCAGAAACGGAGGGATGGGTTTTAGGCTGGTGGGACGGAGAGATGGAGGGATGGAGGGAGGGGGAAAGTGTGAGGGGACGGGAAAAAAAAGGAGGGGTGGATTGAGTGGAGGGACTTGTGCAAAACAACAGATCACTGCCCCCCTCATCCTTTTGTGTCGACAGCGATAATCCATCTGAACAAGCCCTCGCGCCCAAGCCCTCGCGCTCAAGCCCTCGCGCAAAAGCCCAAGCCCTATCCCTATCCCTAGCCCCCCCTTCCCCTACTCTCGCAACCTACGAGACCTCCCCCTTTTTTTCCCACCTCCTGCCTTACTTTCAAGTAAACAAACCTCCTCACAGACTCTGCAACACTTCTCTTATCTTTTATCTTACATTGTTTTAAAGCATCGATTTTAAAGCATTGAAGCCTCAATTGACCTGGATCGCAAGTTCGCCAGTTTGCCGCATGCACGAAAAAGCCGTAAAACACCAACTAAAGCGAATCCCAAGTCAAAATCCAGTTTTACGGTTAGAGAGCGAGGGATAAAAGAGGGAAGAGAATGAGTGTGAGTGTGTGTGATCTTGATTTAAAGACAAAACAGACATATGAGAAGTACCTTTCTATTTTCCCCCTTGTACTCTTGTTTACTTGCTACACACAGAGCCTAAAAAGATTTGGGAGTGGCTCTCAAAAGCTCTCGCTGGCTCTCGCACTCGCCAGAGCAGAGTCTAATGAGGTCACACCCTGGCAGTGTTTATCAACCTTGGGGAACGCCCACCGGCTTGTGATTGACATGTGGGATAAGCCCCGCCCCTTTTACTACAGCTCCACAGCCTGTTCACAACAACAACACAGCGAGAAGCACAGGGAGGAGAGGGAGCTGTCCGCGGTTCTGAAGGCTTTGGAAGTCGTGGGCAAGCAGCGAATGGGCGAACGAGCAGCAGAGGAGCCGAAGAGGGGAAAGAAGGGAGGAGGGATGGAGGGAGGAGGAAAGGAGGAGAGATAGAGGCATGTTTTTTTTTTGTGCGTGTGTTTTTGGTGCTCTAGTTAATCTTCCGTGGCATCCACACGTTGAGGAGCATCCCAAAAAACCCAAAAAATCGAGATGCCCAGTTTTGCGGACTTCTTGCATGCAAGAGGATAGCTTTGGGAAGTGGCTTCGTTTCAATGCATGCATTCATGAAGACATTAAGTGCACACTTTTTCTTCTTGGACTCTCGGAAGTGTATCAGACTTGTTTTCGACTTGTTTTCAATTGAGTGGAATCGAGGTTGAAGGGACCGAATTGGAGGATGCTTTCTCTTGCATCCCAATGGTTAGCGTAAACGATTGGAAGGTCAAATGTGGAAGGAAGCATCTGCTGGACTTGCACTTGTAAGTTCTGCTCCAAGATCTTTAGAGTCTCCAGGATCTTCAGGGTCTTCAGGGGAGAAGGTGCTGAGGGCTGGGTAACTTCAGCCCCAGCTGCACTCTCCCCTGGCTTATCGAGATCCAGGAATCTGTAAAAAAGGATTTCAATGGTCGCTTCTTGGACTTTACAATGGCCAGCGCACTTCATGCAGGACTAGAACTGGACGCTCAGGATTTTTTGATTCGGCTTGTTCACTCACAGTGGATTCACCTGGACAGGTGTGCACCACGGCCAGCAGTAAGTACCTGCCTACTTCAAAGCTTCCAAAAAAAGTTGTTTATTAAGTGTTGCTGATTGACAATGATATCTGGATTGGCGCTGGTCAGCTTCCAACCGTTCAATTGACCACTCAGGAACTCATTTAAAGAACCTTTAAAATCTTAAAAATCTTAAAAATGAAGATCTCTCTTAAAAAAACAATACTACAAATAGTTCATTTCCATAAAGAATGCCAAATACTGGCAAAAAATACCATAATGTGGTAAAAAAAAAAACTCTGTAGTAACTTTAGAATAAGTAGAGAACTGTTACAATATGGTTCTATAACTCTCAAAAAGGTTGTTCATGCAATCTATGCACTTACAAAATTTACAAAAATGGCTTGTAAAAAAGCATTAGGCAGTATGAACAGCATTAAAGGTCTCTTTAGAGAACCAACTTTGGAACCCAACATTGCACAGAACCTTTAATACCCTCTATTTTTAAGTGGTGTAGAACCTTACAATTCCTGAGAGGTTCTTAAAACTTTAAAACTATAGGTTCTTTTAGGACTTTTAATCCCAAAACATACAGGTTCTCTCTTAAAAACAATACTATAAAGAGTTTCTTTTCTTTTAAGAATGCCAAATACTGTGAAAAAGCACTTCTGAATCATGGTTGAAGCATACTTGAGTGCACAGAACCATGGTGTGGTATAATAACTCTATAGTAACTTTAGAATTAGTAGAGAACTGTTACAATATGGTTCTATAACTCTCAAAAAGGTTGTCAATGCAATATATGCACTTACAAAATTTACAAAAATGGCTTGCAAAGCATTAAGCAGTATGAACAGCATGAAAGGTTCTTTAGACAACCAAAGGTGGAACCCAACATTGGTAAAATCATGCACAGAACCTTTAATACCCTCTATTTTTAAGTGGTGTAGAACCTCACAATTCCTGAGAGGTTCTTAAAACTTTAAAACTATAGTTTTTTTTTACTTTTTAATCACTAAAGATACAGGTTTGAGGGATGTTTGGAGAGTGTGGAGACCCTACACATGATAAAAGAACCTTTTCATGATTTAAAGAACCTTTTTAAATGCCAACTTTGAAGTTCTACATAGGTAGAATTGTAAAATTGTTCTATAACCATGAAAAGGATTTAAATTCACATTAATTATGTACGAAATTGGCTCGTTGAAAGGTTCTTTAGAGAACCAAAGGTGGTTTCCAAAAGTGGTAGCATCATGCAGAGAACCTTTAATCTTGGAGGTTCTTTACACTGTAAAAAGGTCATTAGCATTTGCATTAATTGGATTTATCTGAGAAACCGCCCATTGAAACATTCATTACAGAACCAAATGTGGAACCCAAAGGTTCCTCTTCTTTGGTTCTCAAGGGAACAAAAACTAAATCTAAACTTATTAACATATTAATCTGGGCAAAGAACCATATAAGGAACCCATGAATCACTGTTTTAAAGCTTAACTAATGCCTGTGCAATTTAAAAGTTCTAATCTAATTCAAAACCTTTCCTAGAATCACATGCCCAGGGCTGGATCCATTAAAGTGGTTCATGTTTAACCACAAACCCCTTTTGACCTTATTAACCTTTATCAATGTTCTAGTTAGGTTAGTGGTGCTGGAATCCAGTGCAGTTTAGTGAGGGAGTTAGTGAGCTCTAGCACACCTGTTCCCACACCTGTTCTCTACCTGCATCAGGTGTGTTTCAGCCTGATAGGTCAGAAGTGCAGATGTTGCAAAACGCAGATGCTGGTAAAGCTGCTGGGCTGACTGTTGCGTAGCTACAGTAAAACACCTACTCCAACTATAGAGAGCCTTCAGAGCATCTGGAGAACTGAGAGCTGCAGGTAAAGACATGTGAAGGGGTAAAAGAGAAAGAGAGAGAGAAATAGAAAGAAAGAGCAAGATAATCTAGAGATAGAAAGAGAGAGATGATCTATATAGCTAGAGAGATGTATATATATAGAGAGATGATATATATAAAGAGAAAGCTAGAGATAGATGATCTAGAGAGGTATAGAGAGAGATGATCTACAGAGGTGTATATATATAGAAAGATGATCTTTAGAGGTATATATAGAGAGATGATCTACAGAGGTGTGTATATATATATATATATATATATATATATATATATATATATATATATATATATATAGAGAGATGATCTACAGAGGTGTATATATATATATAGAAAGATGATCTAGAGAGGTATATATAGAGAGAGATGATCTAAAGAGGTATAGAGAGAGAGATAGATGATCTAGAGAGGTATATATAGAGAGAAAGAGAGAGATAGATGATCTAGAGAGGTATATAGAGAGAGATGATCTAGAGAGGTATATATAGAGAGAAAGAGAGAGATAGATGATCTAGAGAGAAATATATATATAGAGAGAGGTGATATAGAGAGGTATAAAGAGAGAGAAAGAAAGAGAGAGATGATCTATAGAGGTATAGAGAGAGATGATCTTTAGAGATATATATAGAGAGAGATGATCTAAAGAGCTATATATAGAGAGAAAGAGAAAGATAGATGATCTAGAAAGGTATAGAGAGATAGATAGATGATCTAAAGAAGTATATATATAGAGAGAGATGATCTAGAGAGCTATATATATATAGAGAGAAATGAGATAGAGAGAGAGAGAGAAAGAGAGAGAGAGATTGTAGGAAGAGTTGTAAAAGGAGGTGTATATACAGAGAGAGATGTTTATGCATATAGAGAGAGACAGAGAGAGAGAGAGAGAGAGAAAGAAAGAAAAAGAAAGAGAGAGATGATATAGAGCTAGAGAGAGAGAGAGAGAGACAGAGAGAGAGGGAGAAAGAGAAAGTGAGAGAGAGAGAGATTGTAGGAAGAATTGTAAAAGGAGGTGTATATACAGAGAGAGATGTTTATGCATATAGAGAGAGAGACAGAGAGAGAGAGAGAGAGAGAGAGAGAGAGAAAGAAAGAAAAAGAAAGAGAGAGATGATATAGAGCTAGAGAGAGAGAGAGAGAGACAGAGAGAGGGAGAAAGAGAAAGTGAGAGAGATGGTCAAGAAAGAGAGATGCTTGAATCTCTGCACCAGGAGTAAAGCAGCATAAAGTTATCCAAAAGCAGTGTGTAAGACTGGTGGAGGAGAACACGATGCCAAGATGCATGATTTAAAAACTGTGATTAAAAACCACCAGGGTTATTCCACCAAATATTGATTATTTCTGAACTCTTAAAACTTTATGAATATGAACTTGTTTTCTTTGCATTATTTGAGGCCTGAAAGCTCTGCATCTTTTTTGTTATTTCAGCCATTTCTCATTTTCTGTAAATAAATGCTCTAAATAATAATATTTTTATTTCGGAATTTGTACATATATATATATATAGAGAGAGAGAGGTGTAGAGAGAGCTCTGCAGGGTGGTGGTGGTGGTGGGGGGGGGGGGGTTACTGGATTAATGAGAGCAAACGTCTCGGGGGGCTTAAAGTCAGGCAGCCATCAGGAGAATGCTGGAACACACACACACACACACACACACCCCGGGAGCTGCATGCCTCGGGTACAGCTGACAACACTGCAGCATCCCACACACTGAAACACTGACACTCTAAACAGCCCTCAGTATTACAGTATTATACCTGCAGCATCCGGCCCTCATCACCTGCCCCCCCCACACACACTACACACACACTACACACAGGTTACTTATTAACACCTTACAACAACCACCTACAGTTATCCTCATACTAATAACCTACTACTAACATACTGTTTACTCATTAATCACTTATTAATTACTGCTCAGGTATTGCTCAGTTATTAATCATTAATTATTATTTATTTTGTATTTATTAATGCCACATTTTAATTAATAAGATTTGGTTTAATTAATATATTATTTGGTTATAACTAGGATATAGTTTAGTTATCAACCACTTTTTACCCTAAGTTATTGCTTTATTTTTAAACAGTAATAAACTAGAATTAATTGTTTATTAAGCATTATTAAGGTATGCTTTTAGTAGTTTTTAATTATTATTTTTTTTAGTTAAATTTAGTTTGTTTTAGCTGTTTTAGCTGTGTTTTCACAATTCTTTTTAATTTCTTTCTTTTCCTTTATTGTTTTTAGTTATTGTTTATTTATATTTACACATAAAACACTCTTTTATGTGTTTCATTTTATTTATTCATCTGTAGTCTCTTAATTTTTTAACCTTATTTGTTTTATATATTTTTTATAATATCGTATATAACTTATTAAAATGCTTATTTGTTTTTAATTACTATTATCAATGTACTCCGAGCTTAAATAAAGGTTGATTGATGGATTGATTTATTATTAAGATATGGTTTAGGTATGAGTCAGTAATTATTAAGTAATTTTTAAATAAATGCCTTAAAAAAAGACCACATTTGGTTCTTTTGGTATTAATAAATTTTAATTAATCAGATTTGGTTTAGTTATTAATCAGTTATAACTAGAATTGAGTTATAATCAGTTTAGTTTTTAATACATATTTTTGCTTTATATATCATTAAGTTATGTTCTATTAAACATTAAAAAAATTGCATTATTCAGTTATTAATCCGTTATCATTAAGGTTTGGTTTAGTTATTGATCAGTTAATAATTAGTTATTTTGAGACATTAGAAAAATTTTTTTTTTTATTTAGTTTAATTATTAATGAGTAGTTTTTAGCTATTTATCATTTATCGTAAAGTATTTTTCAGTTAATAATCAGTAATTGTTAGTGCTTATCCATATTATTTTATTTTATTAATGAGTACTGTTCAATTATTATTTATTTCAGATATTAAACAGTTATTTGTATTTGTAATTTATACAGTATATAACATGAATATATAATAATGTATAAACTAATGCATTTTACCTGTATATTTAAAAATGTTAGGGATAGTAAGCAAACTGTGTCATATTCTGATATAAAAGCAGCATTGAGTTTTTTCAGACTCTAACTCTAATTTAATATAAATATAATGATTCTGGCTGCATCTGAAATATGATTTGATTTTATGATGACATCACCTTGCACTACAGCTCGGGGCTAAACCATATTAACCAATAATATCAAGTTTCAGCAACCCCCCACCCACCAAACCCATATTCACAAGGAAAAAATGCTCAGCTGAGACCCTAAGTGATGTATTTTTTACATACAGTATTTATATTACAGTATATTATCATAAAAATATATTTACACAACATACTTTAGGTTTTAGCAAGTCATTTACTCAATTTACACAATAGATTATATTAGTAAACAGTGCCTTGTGTCTTGTTTAGTGAGAAAACTGAAGTTATAACCTCTTAGACACCACTTAATAAGCAATTACTATTCATTACTATGTAGTTACAATGTAATAGCAATGTAATTGCAGACAAATAATAAACAGCCCTTGTAAGTTATATATAATAACAGGTTTTGATGCATATAATGCATTAATTACTATGACTTAAAATGTAATTAATATGAAATAACAGTGCAACATCAGGTAAACTATTAAAAAAGTCACAAGACTTGTGTTCGAGCATTTGATTTGACATAATAGATGTTTTTAATAAACAATGCTATTTATCTTTATTATTGACACTACTTAATATGCAATTACGTTTAATTACATGTAATTATTGCAGTATAATAAATAAAAAAAGTCTATAAGTTCTATTAATTGTAATTAAACTCCTGTTTAAAAAAAAACAGCATCTGTAACGTCATAGACACTACTTAATAAGTAATTACTATTAATTGCATTCAATTACATGCAATTAGCATGTAAATTGCAGTGCAACAGCACACACACTAATAAACAGTTCATGCAAGTTACATTCATTGGTATTAAACTCCTGGCTTTTTGTTTTATAAAATGTTTAAATGCATATGATGCATTCTTTTTACTGTTAATTACAATGTAATTAATATGTAATAACATTAGCATTAGCATTTAAACCATTAAGCATTAAATATACTTATTATCTAACGTTCACTGCTCTTAACATTAAGTTGCACTAATTGTTGCTGACACAGTGGTGCAAGTGCACACACACACACACACACACACACACACACACCCTTATAGCATCATGTCTTTGCAGTAGAGATGTATTGCCAATAGAATAGGACCGTCTATAGCAGATTAACACTGAATACAATCAAATCCTCATAGCAACGTGAGCCCAAGCCCTATTAGAAAGCCTTATTCTCTGCACAGTAGAGACTGTTACTCCAACAAAAGCAGGATAAACTCTTTTTAAAGCATTTTACTTCAGTAGAAAAGAAATGTGAAATGAATGAGCAGGTGTCCCGTTACTTTTGGCCGGGTGTGAAGATGAATAGCAGCTGTTTAAGGGGTTAACAGCAGATAAGGGCTGCAGAAGATGCTGCACAGTTGCGGGTCTTGGAGATGGCCGTGTAATTCCCATCTGGCTGCCCTTATCCATCCCCCCAGCCCCCCTCACACACACACACATACACACACACACACTCTGCCTCCTGCACATAAACAAGCATGCTTGCAGTCTCGGGCCTCTCTGCTCACACTGACCTACATACCGGCTCTCCCTCCACACTGCTGCAGATGTGTATCGTGCTTACACACACACACACACACACACACACACACACATACACACACACACACACACTGCACCGCTGCACGACACACAATTCAGTGTGGCGAGTAAGCACAAAAACACAAGCACATGCAGCACCAAAAAGCTTAACAGTGGACCACACTGTCACATTAACTAAACATCTGACTTATTAATACATTCCATGTTCTGTGCTTATTATCCATTTATTACTATTAATTACAGTGCAATTACTAATATATAAAATATATATGTATATGTATATATATATATATATATATATATATATATATATATATATATATATATACACACACCTGAAAAAAATTAAGAGACCACTCAGTAAACAATATTTGGTGGAATAACCCTGGTGGTTTTTAATCACAGTTTTCATGCATCTTGGCATCATGTTCTCCTCCACCAGTCTTACACACTGCTTTTGGATAACTTTATGCTGCTTTACTCCTGGTGCAAAAATTTAAGCAGTTCAGTTTGGTGGTTTGATGGCTTGTGATCATCCATCTTCCTCTTGATTATATTCCAGAGCTTTTCAATTTGGTAAAATCAAAGAAAATCATCGTTTTTAAGTGGTATAATATATATATATATAACAGTTAAACAGTGCTATTCTATGGATTATGCTCATCTATATACAGATTATATTCAGTACATACACTGCAATGCTGCACAACTCACATTTTTGCACAAGTAAACCCCAAAAAACACGAGAATTTGCATAGCTAGAAAGCTTAACAGTGGACCAGTGTCATATTAATACATTAATTAATACATTAAACATCTGAATTTTTTATATTTTCCATGTTTTGTGGTTATTATCCAGTTATTACAATTAAATGCAATCCTATAATATATTACTATATACTATAATGATTTTCAATAACTTCTCTTACATATTTACCAGTTATTATAATTATATTATAGGTACAATGCAATTACTATGTAATAATGGTGTAATAACAGTTAAACAGTGCTTTTCTATTGATTATGCTAATCTATATAGAGCTTACATTGATTTGCATGGGGGACTCACTCTTAGTAACACTCAAGGGAAACATCATGGTAGGTGATTCCAATAAACTGGCCAATTAGTGCCAGTACAGAGTATATTGGTAGGTGTTTATAATAAAGTGGACAGTGTATAAAGCTAAAATATAGAATGGCGCCCATGAAATATCTGTATTTCTATGCAGTTCTTTTCTTTAATACATATAATATAAGCACTTTTATTCATTCATTAAAGTAATTACTATGCAGTACGAGTGTATTAGTGGTATTTATATGGATTTTGCACGGTTTTGAGCGTGAGAACCGGTTCACGCTGGCAGCAGAATCTCATTGACCCAGAATCTGCAGAGACGCGGGGGAGAATCCGCGGAGGGCCGGCGTTAATAGCTCTGCTCGCGCAACTGGGTTATTCAGAGTCACTTCTAGGACGAGGAAGGAACACGGGTCCCGGCGGGATCAGAACCGGTCCTGCCTCTTATCTCTTATCTCTGTTCCGGTACCCACACCTTCCCAGCATGCACTGCTGCTGTTTCCCCCGAACCGTGACTGTACTTCCCCCTCAAGAGAGAGTGATGCAACGTCTGGTGGCTGTAATGATGCAATGAGTACCTCAGCACTGGACCCGAGAGACTCCACTCACACACTGTATACACACCCGCCTGGCCACTTTATTGGAAACACCTCATTTTTAGCTCTGTTTGTAGTCTTTCTGGTGATGCCTAGCTGGTAAAACTGTAGAGCAGGGGTTTCTGATAAAGTGGCCGACAAGTGAAAATGCAATGTACGTGTTTCCAATAAAGTGGCCAATAAATGGAAATGCAGAGTAGGTGTTTTTTCTAGTTAAGTGGTCAATAAGTGAATACGCAGAGTAGGGGATTCCAATAAAGTGGCCATGAGAGTAAAAAAAAACACAGGTTAGGTGTTTCCAATAAATTGGCCAACATATGTAAATGTATAGATATGGGGTTTCCAACAAAGATGCCAGTAACTGGAGAACATGGGTTGGTGTTTCCATTAAAGTGGAATTAATTAATTAATTAATAGCATTAATAGAGGGGTTTCCAATAAAGCGGCCAATAAATGTAAGTCAAAAGTGGCCAGCGACTCAAATACCAGGGTTAAAGTTTCCAATAAGTGGATATCTATTGCTTGTGTTTCCAATAAAGTGGCCAGGTATTTCAAGTTGGTGTTCAAAGTGGCCAGGGAAAACGCAAAGTACGTGTTTCCAATAAAGTGGCCAATAAATGGAAATGCAGAGTAGGTGCTTTTCTAGTAAAATGGTCAATGAATACGAGTAGGGGTTTCCAGTAAAGTGGCCAGTGAATGTAAATCCAGTGCAAGTGCTTCTAATAAAGTGCCCAGCATGTGGAAATGCATAGATGCATAGGGTGTTTCCAATAAAGTGGACCAAAAAAGTGGCCAGGTATTTCAAGTTGGTGTTTTCAAAGTGGCCAGGGACTTAAAATCCAGGGTTGGTGTTTCCAATAAAGTGGCCAGTCAGTTAAAAAAATGCAGAGCAAGCATTTCTTGTTCAGAGGGCAGCAAGTAGAAATTCAAGTTAGGTGTTTCTAATAAAGTGTCCAGTGAGTGTAAATGCCAGTACCCATATAAATACAGTATGTGTCTGTGTATTAACTGCATGGTGCTGTGTGTGCAGAGTGCCCGGCTGGTATGAATGATGATGAGCGCTAACGAGGACAAGACGCTGAGATTTCTGCAGTATGTTGAAGACAGCGGTCTGAGAGCGTATAACGGCCTGATCACGCACAAGCTGGACTACGTGTGGAATGAGAAGAGCAGGAGCAGCATTCAGGAGAAAAACGACAAGAAGAGAAAGCAGGAAGAAGCTGGTAAAAGGTTAGTGTGGGCGAGAATTAGAGGTGGGCACAGGAAGCACATGGGTACACATCCATAAATACAGCCTACACAGTGGCACACGGGCACATACATGTGGTGAGAGTTAAAAATTACTGCTTTTTGGTTATTGCATACATATAGACCAAGATTATGGCCAAAAAAAAAATTCAATAAACAAACAATATACCAGAGTGAGCAGGCAGTGAGGTCATACACAATATATCCACAACAGGGCAAGAAGGGCAAGGCAAAAGGATGGTAAAACATGCAAAATTAGGTCAACACCAAAAAAGCTAACAAAATAAGGATGGGCTAGGCAAAAAAAGTGGTCGAGTAAGCAAAAAGGGTCGCAAACAAAAGGTAAAATAACAAAAGAAACACAAGTTAGAAGTAGAAATAGAAAAAGAGGCAATACCAGAGAGGAATGAGTGAAAGCAGGGGCTATTTAAACTTATAGTCCAGGTGTGAGTAATCAGCATGGGGAGCTGGAACGCCGATGCGTCACATGATCTGGCATATCCGGAGGGTTGAGTGCAGGTGAATCTTGGGAAATGGAGTCTTTTTTTGAGAGAGATTTCCATTCAGGTAGCAACAAGTTCAAATTTAACCCTAACTGATGCAGGGAGTAGCTTCTCATTTGTTAAACAACCATGTGGAAAGACCTGATCATCCTGTGGTCAATCATTTCAGAAGGGTGAGATTATTGAATTACATGCATCAATAATGCAGAGAAAACATCTAAGAACATTGCTAAAACAGCTAAAATAGCAATCAATACAAGATATTGTGGGAAAACATAATGCAGCTCTTGACAGAAATAAATGTCGAGAGTGTGAACAGCCACTGAATCAGATGCGGCAGTGCTGCTGGAGTTTTTAATCACTTCAGTTTCTCAATCAGTTTCTCTGATTTTGTTATTTATAGGTTTATGTTTGAGTAAAATTAACATTGTTGTTTTATTCTATAAACTACAGACATCATTTCTCCCAAATTCCAAATAAAAATATTGTCATTTAGAGCATAAAAAAAATAAATAAAAATAAAAATAAAAAAGATACAGAGCTTTCAGACCTCAAATAATGCAAATAATAAATCAAGTTCATATTCATAAAGAGTTTTTAAGAGTTCAGAAATAATCAATATTTGGTGGAATAACCCTGATGGTTTTTAATTACAATTTTTATGCATCTTGGCATCATGTTCTCCTCCACCAGTCTTACACACTGATTTTGGATAACTTTATGCTGCTTTACTCCTGGTGCAAAATGTAGCAGTATGTGGACAAGCATTGTCCTAATGGAATAGTAGGACAATGCCCATATTATTTTCACTTCTCTACAAATGCATTACCAACACGCACACACACACACACACACATACAGATGAACAGATGACCACTATAAGCTAACAGCTAGTTTCCCCCTGGCTTTGGCATGGTTCCACAGAGTGGTCGGATTTGCCCCCCTCTCCTTGGATTGGGGGTTGATTAATTTTTCAGAGTTGGACATATTTAGGCCTCGCTCTCGTTCACCACTCGTTTTTGTCGTTTTTGTCCTTGGTGCTGGACGCCAAGGTCGTGAGTGTGAAACGTGAAAAGGGTGAACATTTGCAGGAACATTAATAATACCTGTCCCTCCTCTGTTTCTATTATTGTGTTCGTTCAGAAAGTTAATTGTAGGAATGTAAAGAAGCTTCATTCAGCTCTGAAAAATAAAATAAGAGAGCACTTAAAAACGATGAGTTTCTTTGATTTTACCAAATTGAAAACCTCTGGAATATAATCAAGAGGAAGATGGATGATCACAAACCATCAAACCACCAAACTGAACTGCTTGAATATTTACACCAGTAGTAAAGCAGCATAAAGTTATCCAAAAGCAGTGTGTAAATCCTTTAATGCGTTGTGCCTGTGCGAAAGCTCTTACGTTCACTATTAAACATACATGTTACTGGCCCTCACTCCTGTTACTGGCACTCACTACTGTTACTGACACTCACTTGTGTTGCTGGAAAGCACTCCTGTTACTAGAACTCACTCCTGTTACTTGCACTTATTCCTGTTACTAGAACTCAGTCGTGTTAAAGGAACTTATTACTGTTTTCTGGCACTCATTCCTGTTACTGGAACTCATTCCTATTACTTGCTCTCATTCCTGTTACTGGAACTCAGTCCTGTTACTGGTACTCTCTCCTTCCTCTGGCACTCACTCCTGTTACTGACACTCACTACTGTTACGGTCAGTCACTCCTGTTACTGGCACTCACTCCTGTTACTGACACTCACTACTGTTACGGTCAGTCACTCCTGTTACTGGCACTCACTCCTGTTACTGGCACTCACTCCTGTTACTGACACTCACTACTGTTACGGTCAGTCACTCTTGTTACTGGCACTCACTCCTGTCAGTGGAACTCACTCCTGTTACTGATACTTACTCCTGTTTCTGGAACTCACTCTTGTTACTGGCACTCACTCCTATTACTGGCACTCAATCCTGTTACTTGAACTCACTCCTGTTTATGGCACTCCTCTTTCTGGAAATCACTCCTGTTACTAGAAATCACTTCTGTTACTGGCACTCATTCCTGTTACTGGCATTTACTCCTGTTACTAGCACTCAGTCCTTTTACTGGAACTCACTCCTGTTACTTTTTATGTTTTTACGAGTAACAGGACTGAAAGTACCAGGACTGAGATTTTAGCATAGAATAAGCAAAAACATGAAAAATAGCTAAATGGCGGCTATGCTAATAGCAAGAGGACAATGAGCACATTCTGATTTTCACAAAAATTGTATTTTAAAAATAAACCAATTAGCTTAATAAAAAATAATTTAGGTAACAGGACTGAGTGTTATGATTGAGCTCCTCCTCAGTCAGAGTTACAATAAGGTCAAATATACAGAATAACTTTGATCTTCCCATGATCTTCAGAAGTACCAGCTGATGTCACTTCCTGTTGTAGAATGTTCCAGATGTTTTTTTAGAATGGTTAATGTGTTACAGTGTGGGTAACAGGACTGAGTGAAACACAACAGGGACACAATTAAAAAGGGTATTTTTTACTTAAATATTATGGATTTATTATAAAAATATATATTTTAGAGCATAGATGGGACAAAATTACATCTCTGAAGGGTTTTAATAATTATTTTTCATGGTAAAGTTTATAGTTAGAGAGAGGGGGACAGGTAAAAATGCAGTTTTTTCAGTGTTTTAAGTAGTTTTTATTAATGTTTTTAATTACATATCTTACTTTTGCAACTAGGTCATCATACAAAACACTATGCTTATTAATAATATGTATTTTAAAGTTATTTTGTGTGCACATTTATACATGTAATTTCCTGGGGACTGAAATGGCACAGAGTCGGGGGAATATACCACATGTAAGCGATTCAGTAACTCATATATAATGTATATAATGTAAGATATTGATGTATAAGGTTATGTAATCATGCTGTTGGACTTCATTAAAGGCAGGAAATATATAAAATGAGTGAACAGTAAATGTGTGAAGCTGAGTGTTGAGTTCAGAGCGGCGGTGAGGGAGGAAGGATTCCTCGAAAGCTCAGAGTTACGTCATCACCCAGCTGAGAGCGAGCCACGCTCTGCCAGCAAGTGCATTACTGAGAGAGATATAGCGGCTGGAGTAACTTTAACCAGAAAATAATCCCAAACAATACATGTTTCCGGCTGTACAGCGCTAATATATTTCATTGGGATGTTGTCTGTGATCCATTATTCAGTGTTTAAGTGATTTTGGTTTCATAAACACTGTAAAACCACACTATTAGAGACAATACCTCAAACATACAGCTCTGTAAAAAATAAGAGTTTCTTTGATTTTTACCAAATTAAAAACCTCTGGAATATAACCAATAAGAAGATGGATGATCACAAGCCATCAAACCTGAAGCTAAGCTGCTTGAAGTTATCCAAAAGCAGTGTGTAAGACTGGTGGAGGAGAACATGATACCAAGATGCATGATTAAAAACTGTGATTAAAAACCACCAGAGTTATTCCACCAAATATTGATTTCTGACTCTTAAAACTTGATATGAATATGAACTTGTTTTCTTTGCATTATTTGAGGTCTGAATATTTGAGCTCTGCATCATTTTTATTATTTCAGCCATTTCTAGTTTATAGAATTCTGTAGTTTATAGAATAAAACAATGTTCATTTTACTCAAACATAAACCTATAAATAGCAAAATCAGAGAAACTGATTCAGAAACTGAACTGAGCTGTAAATCACTGATTTTACCCAAAACCATTCACTCTGCAAAGTTTGCAGACATTACAGTCTTTTACTTTAAATTTTCCAAAGTTACTAAAGCTGTTACTGAAGAAAAACAATGAAAAACCTTCCTTTAAGATCCAATTTTGACAGCTTTTTTTAAAGCTGTTTTTTTTAAAGATGCAATTTCATTGCCATCATGGCAATGTCCTGTTATGTTGAGTTTTTTACATTATAGTTTAGAAGTTTATAGACCTCCCAGAAAAGAAAACCAATGGAAATCAAACTTTTTAGGCCAAATATATGTGATTTGTCCCCAAAACATACTTATTGCAAAGTTTCTAGACTTTGTAGGAGTCAAACCAATACAAGCAGTGATTTTTAGGCCCAATTGGGATAGTTGGTCACATCTGCTTTTTCTCTGCAGCCATGTCTTACCCATCAAAACCTCAGAACTGTGTTATTTACATCAAATTTCAACCCAAAAACATATATTTTTCCAAGTTTATACATTTATACAGCAAGCAAACCAATGAAAACAGTGTTTTCAGGCCTAAATAAAGCAGTATATGTGGTTTACATCTACAATTTTCATGTCATTGTTATTCATTCTTGTTAATAGCCATAACTAGGACTTTAAACTTGTCCCTCAACAATAGCATGGCTTACTTACATTCATATAAATTACAATAATACTCCAATAAATGTATTAATTAACCATTTCTGAGTTGTGAGGTTTAGTTATGATGTAGACCAACAGTACATTTACATTTATAGCATTTAGCTGACAAGCATACAGTAGAGCACTATAGTCACCCAGACCAGGAATTGAACCCCAGACTCTGATAGCTGGTGGTGGTGTTATCCGCTACACCACACCAACCACAGTACAGCAGAACACACAGTACAGCAGCTCAGTATCTCTGTCAGCATCTCTACATCTACCTACACCATCCCTTCAACCATCCCCTCTGAGGACGTTCTGTTATCTAGAACCTTCTCACGTGCCGGGCTTGTGAGTGATCTCTCTCTCTCTCTCTCTCTCTCTCTCTCTCTCTCTCTTTCTCTCTCTCTCTCTCTCTCTCTTTCTCTCTCTGCTCGTCTTCTCAGCTGTTGCTGGAGTTAAATATTCATACGCCGCGGCTTGAAGGAGAAAAAAAAAATCTGGATTTTTCATGAGGAGAAGAAGTGGGTCAATCGTACGACCCAATTTAGAGAAAGAGAGAGAGAGAGAGAGAGAGAGAGAGAGACGGAGAGAGAGAGAGAGGAAGTAAAAAGAAGGATATAAAGAGAGGTACTGAGAAAGAAAGAGAGAGAGCGAATAAAAGGGAGAAAGAGAGATAATCAAATGGATAGATACTGAAAGAGAGAGTAAAAAGAAGAAAGATGCTGACTGAGAGAGGGAGAAAGAGAGAATGAAAGAGAGAGAAAGAGAGAGTAGAAAAAGGGTGATAGATAGAAAGGTACAGAGAGAGTGAATAAAAGAGACTGAAAGAGAAAGTGAATGAAAGAGAGAGGGAGAAAGAGAGAATAAAAAGAAGGCAATAGGGAGAGGTCCAGAGTAAGAGGGTGAATAAAAGAGACTGAGAAAGAGAAAGAGAGAGAGAGAGAGAGGGAGAGAGCAAATAAGGAGATAGAGAGAGGTACAGAGAAAGAGAGAGAGACTGAAAGAGAAAAGAATGAGAAAAAGATGCATATGGAGATTTAAGAGAGAAAAAATGAAAAAGAGAGAGAGATGGAGTATGGAATGAGAGAAAGTGAGAGAGAGACAAAAAATGAGAGTAAACAGAAAGAAAGAAAGAGAGAGAGGTAGATAGATCTGCAGTGTGAGTTAGACAGGAAGTGTTAGAGTGCTGACAGCAGGGGATTGTTCTGCCTGGTGACAGCTGGAGCAGCCAAGAGCCAATCAGATTGCTCAATTTACTGGAAAGAGGCGGGTCTTCCCTCACTTTACTGCGTCCCATTGGAGGGACGGCTGTGTCTCCAGGAGAGCATGGCAAATTTACCCATGCTCTCAGTCACATGATCACAACATGAGTTATGCTGTATCTGAGTTTTACTGTATTCATCTCATGTTATAGTTGAGTTAGGTTATATTCATGTGGAATTTGGTTTATGTTGTGTTTATGTAATATTTGATTTATGTTTTATTCATGTAGTATTTGAGTTATGTAGTATTTAGGTAGTTTTTGAGTTATGTAGTATTTATGTAGTATTTGAGCTATGCAGTATGTGAGTTATGTTGTATTTACGTAGTATTTGAGTTATATAGTATTTGAGTTATGTTGTATTTATGTAGTATTTAAGTTATGTAGTGTTTGAATAATATTGTCTTTATGTAGTATTTGAGTTACAATATGTAGTATTTGAGTTATGTTGTATCTATGCAGTATTTGAATTATGCTGTATTCATGTAGAATTTTAATTATTCAGTATTCATTTAGTAATATGGGGTCAAATTGCATTTATGTAGTATTTGAGTTATGTTGTATTTAAGTAATATTTGAGTTATTTAGTATTTGAGTTATGTTGTATTTAGTAGTATTTGATTTATATTGTATTTTAGTTTTGTTGCATTTATGTAGTACTTGAGTTATGTAGTATATTAGTTATGTAGTATTTAGGTAATATTTAAGTTGTGTAGTATTTGAATGACTTTGTATTAATGCAGTATTTAAGTTGTGTTGTATTTATGCAGTATTTGAATTAGGTTGTATGTGAGTTGTGTAGTATGTAGGTAGTATTTGAGTTAGGTTGTAAGTGAGTTATGTAGTACTTGAGTTATGTTGTATTTATGTGGTATTTGAGTTTTGTTTAATTTAAATAGTATTTGAGTTATTATGTATTTAAGTTATGTTGTATTTATGCAGTATTTGAGTTTGTTGTATTCGAGTTATGTGATATTTGAGTTATGTAATATTTAAGTTATGTAGTATTTGAGTTATGTAGTAATTGAGTTATGTAGTATTGAGGTAGTATTTGAGTTATGTTGTATTTGAGTTATGTAGTATTTGAGTTATGTAGTGTTCAAGTTATGTAGTATGTGAGTTTTGTAGAATTAAGGTAGAATTTAAGCTATGTAGTATTTAAGTTATGTAGTATTTGAGTTATGTAGTATTTAAGTTATGTAGTGTTTAAGTTATGTAGTATGTGAGTTTTGTAGTATTTGAGTTATGTAGTATTTGAGTTATGTTGTATTTGAGTTATGTAGTATTTGAGTTATGTAGTGTTTGAGTTATGTAGTGTTTAAGTTATGTAGTATGTGAGTTTTGTAGAATTAAGGTAGTATTTAAGTTGTGTAGTATTTAAGTTATATAGTATTTAAGTTATATAGTATGTGAGTTTTGTAGTATTTGAGTTATGTAGTATTTGAGTTATGTAGTATTTGAGTTATGTAGTATTTAAGTACAGTATAACGCAGAGAACTGAATCCTGGACCGCAGGTCGGCTGTTAGCCGTCGCTGCACCTGTTCTGCAGCACCTCACTGCTTTTCTGAGCCGACACAGTCTTATTAATAAAACACTCTGCTCTCTCTCTCACACACACACACACACACACACACACACACACACACACACACACACACTCACACACACACACTCACACACACACCTGTTCCCAACCTGGCAGACTGGCAGCTCATGTCTAGCCCTTTTGTTTTATCTGAGGCTGATAGTGGAGAGTTTTACTGTTATACAGCTTCAACTAATAGATCAGTAACAGGCCTCATGGTGGATTAGGGGTTATGGGTCTTGGGTTCAAGTCCCTATCTGAGTGGAGTTTCCATGTTCTCTCCTGGGTTAATTGTACTGTACTTGTCTGTGGAAGTATGTATGTTTGTAAATCTACAGGGGTTGGACAATGAAACTGAAACACCTGTCATCATTTTAGTGTGGGATTTTTGGTTTCATGCTAAATTGGAGCAGCCTGGTGGCCAATCTTCATTAATTGCACATTATTGCACCAGTAAGAGCTGTAAGAGTGTGAAGGTTCAATTAGCAGGGTAAGAGCACAGTTCTGCTCTAAATATTACAATGCACACAACATTATGGGTGACATACCAGAGTTCAAAAGAGGACAAATTGTTGGTGCACGTCTTGCTGGAGCATCTGCGACCAAGACAGCAAGTCTTTGTGATGCATCAAGAGCCACGGTATCCAGGGTAATGTCAGCATACCACCAAGAAGGACCAACCACATCCAACAGGATTAACTGTGGATGCTGTAAGAGGAAGCTGTCTGAAAGGGATGTTCGGGTGCTAACCCGGATTGTATAAAAAAAAAACAGGTGTTTCAGTTTCATTGTCCAACTCCTGTACATTTGATTATCACTTATTATTACTTACGAAAAAAAAGCATTCACTAGTTTAAAGCATCTTTTTGACATCACTGCATTGTTGAAGCGCTCAGCGTCGGTTCTGGTGGATCTCTGGAGTGCTGTATTTGGCTGAGGCTGCAGTGTGGTGGCGGCGAGGCTGGCTGGAGACAGTGTCTGGCAGAGTTTTTGGTTGTCGGTTCTGGGCGTGATCAGGAGCATGCAGCGCAGACAGCTGCCCCAGCACCCTGCTCTTTCTGCTAATGAGGGCTTAATGCCTCAGCCGTCATGTGTGTGTGTGTGTGTGTGTGTGTGTGTGTGTGTGTGTGTGGACTGGTTGTTGGGAGCAGCAGCAGTAGCAGCAGATTTGGTGTCTGTGTTGCGTGGGTACCCTGTTGCTAGGCAAAGTTAAACCCCTGACCAATGAACCCGGCTCTCCAGACTCCTGCTGTTCAGCAGCTGTGAGGCCCTGTGTGTGTGTGTGTGTGTGTGCAGACGTATGCTCAGGTAATAAAAGGAAGCCGGCGGCTGCCTTTGATGTTTTACAGGTGCTGCGTTGGTTAACCAGCAACAGCGAGTCACGGTGCCAAGTCTTATTGATGCTCCTACAGAACCTACATTGATGACATTCTCATTTTTTCTACCTTAAGACGTCTTATAGAGTCCATGTTGGATTTAGTGCTATTTTGGTGAAAATATACTGAAAATATACTGAAATTATTGATTTTCTTTAGTACTCACCCCTTCATACTTTTTATGTCTATAACTTTCTATGCACACCATATGCTCTAAAAGCATCCGTGCAACTATGTGAGATTCCAAAGGAACCACCTAGCTACCTAACCAACCTAGCAGCCATGTGTTACATCATAACAACCATAACAGCCTTTTAGAACTTTATGTAGATTATATTATTATGTTTGTTCCTTCACAGGTCTTGTATAGTTCATGCCTTGTTGGATTTAGAGCTATTTTGGTGGAAATATACTGAAAATATACTGAAATTATTAATTTTTGCTAGTACTCATCCCTCATACTTTTTATATCCAAGTACTCTAGAAACATCCTTGCTACCAGGTGAGATTCCAAAGCAACCACCTAGCTACCTACGCACCCTAGCAGCCACTTGTTACATCATAACAACCACATAGCAACCAACAACATAGCATATCAACTTGTTAGCAGCACCTTAGATATTCTTCCTCTTCCTTTCTGATTGTGTCTGTCTTTAGTGAAATCTCAATGACCAGAGCTCCTTGTACTGGATTATATTGGTGTCTTCACATCATTAAGCCACAAGTGTGATTAAGTTTGAGTTGCTGTGTTTAAGTTGAGACTGTGTTTCACATTTGCTACCTTTTGTGCTTTTCATTATTTATTTATTTAATGTGTCTAACCAGGTGAAAATAGAGATTCTAAGCTTAACGCTTAAAGCTGCAGCAGCTATAATAAGAAAAAGCAGCATAATTGAAATCTACAGTGAGGCAACATCAACTATTATGGGATGGTTGCATCTAGATCTAGGTCTAAATCTAAATCTAGACTGAACAGGATGATTTATGCCATTAAAATGTTGAATGGAGCCCCAGTTTGAGAGTATGTTGAGAGTTCCTCCTCCCCCGAGAAAATTACAGACCGGAATAACCAACTACTGTTAACTTAATGCACCTAATATTAATGCAAATTGGCAATTTTATCATTTATCATTAAAACTCTACAAAAAATGCTACACAGAGCCTGTGAAAATGAATAGAAATTACTGATTAACTTTATAGTTATAGTAAAAAATCAGGTCAAAAGTGTGACCATTTCAATAAATTGGATTCATTTGGTTCAGACAACAGAGTTTAGTGTTTTAGCAGTTTTCAGAAGCATGTGGGTGGGATAGAATAACTAAACTAAAAACTTTTTTTAAAACAAAGGGTCTCCAAGACTCAACAAACCACCCACTGCTTTAACAGACTGTATGTAAGCAATTGCCTCTTTGTGTTTATGCACCACACAGTGTGTGTGTGTGTGTTTTTGTGTGTGTGTTTGTTGGTCATCAGTAGCTTTGTGCTAATGAATAGCATGCTGGAATTACTCATCTGAAAGAAGGGCTCAGTCAGAAGCATCGATTAGTGTTTAACCCCGGCTGCGGCTGCACTCGCAGACACAAACGCAGAGTGAAAGGCTTCGGCTCGGCGTGAATTGATTTCTTTTAGCGGTTGACTGGCCTGATTTTAGAGCTTTAGTGCACCGGGGGACGCTCCGGCCTTGCCAGAGTGCTCGAGTTTTTCTCTTATTGTGAATAAAATCAGGAGATTTCAGTGTTAAATTGAAATTTCAGATAATGCATTGAATAACGATTAATCTATTGAACAAAATGCACTATAAGGCACATTTAAAATCCTTTAATTTTCCTAAAAATCATCAGTGTGTCTCTTATAATCCAGTGCTCCTTATGTATGAATTCTACCAGTCAGGTATTAAGTAGCAATAAAGCCACTTTACTGAAGTACAGAGTTATACAGGAGTTTCAGTTTAGCACCGAGACCGACTAGCACTGCTGGAACAGCATTAGAATTAGCCACTAGCCACGCTAAGCACTAGCTCTTTCACCATTCAGAGGTGAGTTTTAATGACCTGTAGCCTGCTGCTAACCCTGGATAGCCCTGCTGGAGCAGTATTAGCATTAGCCACTAACTGCGCTAAGCACTAGCTCTTTTGCCATTCAGAATTGAGTATTAATTACCTCTAGCCTGCTGCTAACCACGGCTAGCCCTGCTGGAGCAGTATTAGCATTAACCGCTAACTGTGCTAAGCGCTACCTCTTTCGCCATTCAGAAGTGAGTATTATTGGCCTGTAGCATGCTGCTAACCCCAGCTAGCACTGCTGGAGCAGTATTAGCATTAGTCGCTAACCGCACTAAGTGCTAGCTCCTTCTCCATTCAGAGGCGAGTATTATCAGACTGTAGCCTGCACATTTACAGTGTTAAAACAAGTTCCTCAGAGTGTCACTGTCAGGCAGCATTAGCTGCTAAACACAGCTAACACTAATGGTTAGCCGCTAATGCTAATGCTAATGCTGCTGCACCCAGCCTTAGTTGAAATCTGCAAATCTAAGCTTACTGTAAATAAACCGGAGCATTTTACTCATCCAAATTAACAGTTTTCGGGACAAAAATGTAGATTGACATACAGCACTCGTTTGACTTTAAAATATTTTTTTTTTTAAAGAATTATAGTTTTGTTAACTTAACTTAGCTTAGCTTAGCTTAGCTTAACTTTACACGTCTTGTCAGCCAGTGGCAAGACCTGCTGAATTAAAAGGAAAACATGGCAACACCCCTGTTCCTTATTAGTGTTGCATGTTGCGACTTATGTATGAAAATAGACCAGAAAATAGACGTTTATTGATAGTGCACCTTATATTTATGTGCAAAAATACAATAATTTTATGACCTGTATAACTAAAAAAACAACATCTATAACAATGCATACTTTACCCATTATTACACTGTTATTACATGGATTGTAAATGTGTATCTACACATTCACTGATTATAAAGTGAAACCGCTTGTGTGAGTTATTTAGAAATATTAACAAAGTTAAAGCATATTGTCTGATTTCCTTTTTTTTCACCTTTAGGACAGGTGAGGAGGTTCCAGCGGAGGTGAAGCACCTGCGTATGGCCTCCGGGACCATGCCGGCCCCCGCCGAGCGAGTGTCCCCCCAGCATCCCCAGCTCTGCAGCGCCGGATTCGCCGTCCGCTCCCAGTCCCTGCACTCCGTCGGGGGCGGAGAGGAAGAGGGCAGCCCCACCTCCCGCAAACTGCCTCCGCCCAAACCTCGCCGTGACCCCAACACCAAACTCAGCATCTCCTCCGACTCTGTGGACTTCAGCAGCTCCCCCTGCAGGGGCGGAGACCCCGACAGGTGTGACGGTGAGTTAAACCTCTTTAAACTGCAAGCTTAACATTAAAAAGGCCTTAAAAACTTGGTGCTTGGGCCCCTGTGATTGCCATTTGCAATTTAACCCTTTCAGACCCTGCATCCATTACAATAGGCATCATGTATTTTCTTTATTATAAAATCTTTTCTTGCACACAACACTATTAACACTATTTTAGAGATAATTTCCATCAAATTGGAGCATGAACCAGCCAATGAACAACTTTATAAACAAATAAAACAGTAACTTTGCCCCGCCCACTGCAAAAACACTGGAAAAACAGTAGTACTAGAGCAAATGAAGGCAAAGAAACAGCTAATTACTACTAACTTACGATTTTAACACTTTTTAATCATGTTTTTTTTTTACTGTGTAGGGACGGTTTATGAAATAAAAAGGTCATTATTAATTATAACATTTTACACACAGGCTTCTGATGCAATGAAAATAAAACAACTATTCAATATTTTAGTTAATAGGATTTATTTTCTGTATACATTTCATAGTAGAATATTACTAAAATTCTACAATAATATTCTAATAATTTTCAGTGCATTACAGACAAAAAATAAGCATTCTTAATATTTTCTTTCCATCACTAGAGATATTTCAGGTCTGAAAGAGTTAAGCTACGGGCAGCTTTTAGGTTAAGTGTTAGAATCTATTAAAGAAAATCCAAATATAAAATCCAGATCCAAAAAATATATATAGAAAAAAAGCAACCTTCAACTCAACCTTAAAAAAAATAAAATCCTGACTACTTTTATTAAAAATAACCAGTTCCACATTTATTGCCACCCTTAACAATTTCTTGGAAATAAATGTATTTGAACAATCTATGTACGGTGGCCGAGAAAGCCCAACGCAGTGCAAATTGAAAAGCGCTGCAAAAGCACAAAACACATCCATCAAAATTACAACACAGGCGCTGCAAATAGAAAAACGCGCTGCAAATAGAAAAATGCGCTGCAAATAGAAAAACGCGCTGCAAATAGAAAAACGCGCTGCAAATAGAACCACAACACAACAGAAGTGAGTCACAACACAACGGAATTTTCCCAGGGGACCTTAAAAGATGCTGTACCAGCTAAGCTGCGTCTTCAGTAACGTCTCGGACTTCACTGTTTTGTGAAGCAGAACTTTTAATAATATGCACACAACCGTGGTAATCACAGGTAATAAACATAACTTACTTTTCAGAAGCTTGTTTGCCACTTATGGTCCTTTGTATACAGCTGGTACAGCATCTTTTAAGGTCCCCCGGGAAAATTCTGTTGTGTTGTGACTCACTTCCGTTGTGTTGTGGTTGTATTTGCAGCGCGTTTTTCTATTTGCTGCGCCTGTGTTGTAATTTTGATGGATGTGTTTTGTGCTTTTGCAGTATCTATGCCATTATACTGTAGTTTATAAAGTGGAATTGTAAAATAAATGTAAAAGTTGTTAAAAAAATGTTTTAGATGAATCTTACTATGTTATATACTACTTTAAACTACTTTAAAATATAAAGTGAGAATCTGAAGTGTTGAACCACAGTCAGTGATTCCTAGACGGGGGTTAAGCTTAGCTAGATGGTGGATCAGGAGCACAGTTGTGAGGCACCACTGGAAATTCTCTTTAGTCTCGGATTAGCCTTAATCTGGAACTGAGGAACTCTTAGAATGGCTCTTAGAATTTAACGGGTTAAAACTCACGAGCTCTGCAGTCACATCTGGACCTGGAGTTTACAGTTTTTCTTGCAATTTAAAGCAAGAAAAGGCAGAAAACGCAGAAAAGGCAGGTATTAATTCTCTTATTTCAAAAGAAAAAGTAAATTGGAAAACGTATTGGAATTTAAGTTTAAAATACAGTAAATAATGGAAGGACTGGTAACAAATAAAATGCTTCTAATAGGATCTACTATAAAAAGTATTTAAGTATTTAAATAAGTATTTACGATAATATAATGTAATTCCAGAAGCCACTGCTCCGTCGCATTAACGCACAGCAATGTATCCCATTCATTTTCAAATGGCATCATGCATGCAATGAAAAGTTGAGCCAAGATTAGCTTTATGCAAATTAATCTGTACAACGCGATGCATCTGTCCAATCAGAGAGCAGGTGTTTGCCTGATGCGTTTTTATCAGCGCAGTGCATTAAAACATTTTTTTTCCGCTTTCAAGCGTTCCAGAGAAGTATGGGGGAAAAACAAGATAATCACTGCAGTTTCAGGCTTCCCTGTCCTTTATGATCAGTCTCTGCTGATTTACAGGGACTCTGATCAGAGTAATACAGCACGGAGAAAGGGTGCAGAGATTGTGCGGATCTCTAGTGGGTTTTTAAAAATATTAACATATCATTTATTTGGAAAAACAAGGCAAATTGTGCCCTCTCAGGGCTCCGGCAGCTGATGGCAAGCTACATGAACAGGATTCAAACTGACGATCTCCAAATAAAGCTTGTATAAAACCATTTCCCGTTTATTAAAACGATTAAACCCTCCTATTATGTTCATGTGTCAGGAACAGCAATGGTGTTCCGGGGTTAATTTGAACCGGTGCATGTTTAATTATACAAAAGATGTCTAAAACTGTTGTCTTACTACTTTTAAAAGACCAACAGTGAAACATAACATTGCAATTTTGTTTTAGTTTTACTTGTTGCCGAGGGGTGGTTGCAAATATTTGAGATGAACCATTTTTACAGTATATGTTGATTACACTAATTAAGGCAAACAGAAGAATTTTTCCTAGATCTTCAAACTTTAAAACGGGTCAAATTGACCCAGAACACAACAGGAGGGTTAACTGGACGACGCAAGGAACGCCTTTGTAATGGCCACATGCGACCAGTTGGAGGGGGGCAGTTCGTAAATGCAGCGTTAGCAAGTTAGCAATGCAACGTTATACAGTCGTCGCCTGTTAAAAGATCTTTTGAAAGATCCTCGCTGGTCTTGATCTAAGCTCTGAAGCTCAGAATGAGGCCAGTTGTTGAGTTATTAAGCTCTGACTTATGAATGAGGACACTCTCGCTGCTGGGTAATTGGGGCTTGCCCACATTTTCTTGCGTGGAGTCGCAGTAGTAGTAGTAGTGATAGTAGTAATAGTAGCAGCAGTAGTAGTAGTAGTAGTATTAGTAGCAGCAGTGGTGGGCAGTGAGGCCCTTCTAACCCTTCAGAGAAGGGGTGACAATAAATGCATGCAAATAATTACAGAATTTTTAATCAGGAAATATATATCATAGCTATTTTAAGTGTAAGAATTTGTTTTATTAATTAACTAAAATAAAAAACAGCAACTAATTACTAAAACTAAAGCATTAGTCTGTGTTTTTTTAGTTGCTACAGGACTCTTTTCTTTTTAAAATGGCTTCTACCCCTGTGTGACTGCGTGACCCTTCTGCTGATTTTGAGAAGGGTGTAGTAATGAGGCTATTAGCAAAGTCATAGGACAGTCTAACCAATCAGATTCATTATTTTCAATCCGGGGGCGGGGCCATGGCTGTCTAACCCCTTCTCAGCAGCGCTGTGTTGAAGGTGCTACGCGTCGCTTGGTCATAAACTAAGCTCTAGATGCTGGATTAGTTCAATAGTTTAAAAGCTAACTATCATAGAACTGCTACTGTAAATCAGGGCGTTTTCACACCTGTAGTTCTTTCTCTGGTCCGAATCAGTTGATGAGTTCGTTTACTTGGAGCGTTTTCTCCCTCTGTTTAGTCTGGTTTCACACAGGCATAAATGTAAACGCACCAAAATGCGCACCAATAAACACGCGAGCAGCCTGTGTCCTCTGATTGGTCAGAGCGTGGTCTGGCGTGGAAGTAAACATACATATACAAAAAAAGTAAATATAGCGAGAGGATTCTGTGTTCCAGCGCATATATGTGTTTTTACACTGAACGCTGAAACGTTGCGCTTTTAAACACAGCGTTTCTCTGTGCAGCGCAGATGTAAACATTGTAAACAGAGTCACGCGGCCGTGAGCAGTGAATGCAGTGCAGACGACGCGTGCATGGACACAGTGTTTGTTCACAGCTGTGGTAATTAGCGTTATCTGGCTAATATATCAGTTTAAACTGCGTCTTATCAGCCGTTTAGCTCAAATAAATGGCTTATATTTAATAGCTGGATCTGATCGAGACCGGATCACGGATCTCACCACTAGCGAACCGCTCCAGAGTTCGTTTGGTACCGGACCGAGACCACCTCCTCCAGCTGGTCTCGGTCCGGTTCTTTTGATCCGCACCAGAGTGCGATTACTGTTTTCACACCTGCTCAATCGAACCGCACTAAAGCTACAAACGGACCAGAGTTCTCTTTAACCTGACCAAACAGTGCTGGTGTGAAAACGTCCTCAGACAGATATTGTGTCATATTATATTAAAAAGCCTTTTTAAAGGCTGTTCTTCAATGTGAAACTAAATCACAATAATAGGACGCCTGACTGGTGAGTTTTTGTGTGTACCTAATGTTTTGGCTGCCCTGGTGTACTGTAGACATACAAATGAGTGATCTTTGTTGAACAGTTGTACTTGTAGTGCAAATTAAGCACTGATTGTTGGGTCTATTGTACACTTTTGTAGTTTATAGTTGTATTTGTGGGCTGTTGATTTGTATTAAGTTAATATAACTAAGTCAAGAGAGAGGTGGGGGGGTATGGCATGAACCAGAATGCAGCAGCACGTCTCATCTTCAATCAGCCAAAACGGTCTCATGTCACCCCACTGCTCATTGAGCTCCATTGGCTACCAGTTGATGCTCGCATCAAATTCAAAACTCTTACAATCGCCTACAAGGTGATGACAGAACAGCTCCTTCCTACCTGCACTCGCTCCTGAAGGCTTACGCTACCTCCCGCCCGCTGCGCTCCTCCAATGAATGTCGCCTCGCTTTACCAAAAAAACATTCACACAAAGCAATCCAGACTGTTATCATACAGAGTTCCCTAATGGTGGAACAAACTACCTTCCACTACCAGATCAGGAGAATCTCTCACTATCTTTAATAAACTCCTGAAGACAGAGCTCTTCAAAGAGCACTTACTCTCCTAACACCTCTAACTAACTACCTTCTACTACCAGATCAGGAGAGTCTCTCACTATCTTTAATAAACTCCTGAAGACAGAGCTCTTCAAAGAGCACTTACTCTCCTAACACCTCTAACTAACTACCTTCCACTACCAGATCAGGAGAATCTCTCACTATCTTTAATAAACTCCTGAAGACAGAGCTCTTCAAAGAGCACTTACTCTCCTAACACCTCTAACTAACTACCTTCTACTACCAGATCAGGAGAATCTCTCACTATCTTTAATAAACTCCTGAAGACAGAGCTCTTCAAAGAGCACTTCCTCTCCTAACACCTCTAACACACTAACTACTTCTAACCTCATTTCCTTCTTCCCCTCCTTCATTTCTCTATCCCCTTATTTCCCTTTGACCTCCTTTAGGCCCTGTCTAAAGATGTTTAACCTTTAAATTCTATTACTTCTGTACTTGACTATTGTAAGTTGCTTTGGACAAAAGCGTCTGTCAAATGTAATGTAATGTAATTTAATGTAAGGTAATGTATGGGGTGGTTGCAGAAGGGGTACCCACTATATTCACTGCACGCCACTGAGTAGCAGTGGGAGTAATATCAGGCAGCAGGACTGTATACACCTCTACATTTATGAACGGCGAGGGTTAAGGTCACTGAGTTCGTTTGTATGTACAGTATCTGCTGCTCCACCACTGTCCTCAATTCCATCCCCATTGTTCTGTCCTGCTTTCCCATGCAGATTACAATCCCGAGAATCACCCTGTGTTTTTAATACAGTCCCGCTCTGCTCTGCTCTGCTCCACTTTTAAAATGTTATTTTCTCAGCGGGGAAGCCTGGGACTCGCACTAATCAAGTTAGCGGATTGTGCTGGAGCAGGTTATTGGATTTCAGAGCAACTTATTGGATTGCAGATATTATCTGTGTGAAAAAGGACTGGAAAAAGTGAAAAAACTTGGTGGGTTTTTTTTTGGGCTGGGTTTTTAATGCAATAAAAGTGCTAGGGTGAAGCCCGATGCATGTGCATAAAAACAGATTAACACGGCTCGTATAGGATGAAACTTTCTGTGCTGTACATATTAGGTCACGTTATATATGGACAAAACGGTACAAAATATGCAATTGCGAAATTACAGCATATTGCTATTTCTATATATTGGGTCCATAAAAACATATACTAAAACACAGGGGAGCATCATTAATGTCACATTAATGGACTAAGCCTGAAAAAATACTGGACTATTTGAGACTGTATTATTACTGTACCAGTCTACAGTTTAAACACATCTCTTCCTTTTATTAAATGCATATTTTTGTTCATTATCTTATTTTAATTATTTTCTAAAAGAAAACATCAAACTTAAAAGTCTTATCTGGCTTTTTTCATTGTTAACAATATTAATTTGCAAAAATGAACTCTTTTCTTACCAGCATTGGAAAGTTTATTAAAGAAAATTCAATGTTTTTGTGAAAGTGTTGATCAAAATCCTGAAGCATAATACAATTTGAGTAACATTGACTCATTGCACATAATAGCTGAAAAATCGGCTTAATTAAATTTTTAATGCAGAATTTACTTCAGAATACCTCCGGAATTTACTGTAATTTTAACTAAATATCATCCATTTTACTACTTACTACTAAAGTTGGTACATTTTATTTTATATGATTGAGTAAATTGAGCTCGATTTTTAAGATGGTGTTTCATTTACTTTTTGCTTTTATGCTATGCCAGCTTAATTGTATTTTGTGTAACAGGTGAAATCAATATTCAGGTGATTGGCATCTGGGTAGTGCTGTGTACGGTGTCCTGTGAGCATCGCAGGTAGAGCTGATAGGAGCACCTTCAACTTTTAATTTTTAGCTCAAATTAATCATGTTCTTTCAACTTAATTCAATTACTATAATATATTCTTTACATTATTACCTACTAACTTTATTCTTTCTAAATTATTATAAATTTGTATTGAAAAAATGTCATAAAAAACACAAAGACAGTAATGAAAATAACCACATTTTAAAAATTACTTTATTATGTCACATGAAAGGCATATCAAATTGAAAACTGAAAATTGAAATTGAAAAATATAATCAAGAGGAAGATGTATGATCACAAGCCAATAACTGAAAACCAAACTTCAGTTTGGCATAAAGTTATCCAAAAGCAGTGTGTAAGACTGGTGGAGGGAGGAGAACATGCCAAGATGCATGAAAACTGTGATTAAAAAACAGAGTTATTCTAACAAATATTGATTTTTGAACTCTTAAAACTTTATAAATAGGAATTGAAAGCTCTGCATCTTCTTCTTTTTTTGTTATTTCAGCCATTTCTCATTTTCTGCAAATAAACGCTTTAAATTACAATATTTTTATTTGGAATTTGGGAGAAATGTTGTTTGTAGTTTATAGAATAAAACAACAATTTCAGAGAAACTGATTCAGAAACTGAAGTGCTCTCTTCATTTTTTTCCAGAGCTGTATAAGTCAGGGCTTTGGTGAAGTCAGGGCTTTGGGAAGGCATTAAGTGAGGGGATATGCTAATGTGTTGCTGTAGTTGCTGAGGTACTGATTGGATGGGGATGGTGGTTGTGTGGTGGGCACACTGATCTTCCTCAATGCCACGGCAACCAAGCCCACGGAAACAGAGAGCCCCTACAGCTCCACCAATCGTGGACTCGGGCTCGGGCCTCAACCAATCGGCGGCCGGCTCACAGCCAGTCAGATTGCCTCGGCAACCAATGGGGAAGCAGTTGTAGACCTGGCTCTGCAGAGCGTCAGCCAATGAGGAGCGAGGAGTGGGGGATGTTCCTCATTGAGAGGAGAATTGCCTTGCCTGTTGCGAGGGGTGGGGAGGATGGAGGAGGGTTAGAGAGTCGGGGGAGGGGGTGGAAGGGATGGATAGATAGATAGATGGATGGATGGATGGATGGATGGATAGATGATGAGGGGATGGGCTAAAGGAGGGAGGGAGAAGGGGAGGGGCTAGGCCGCACAGGATTCATTCAGGAGGAGCGATTGACCTAGATTTAGTTCCCCTGGAGGAACGAGGGCGAGGGTAAACACATCCACTAGCGCAGAGTGGGAGAGGGGGAGGGAAAGAGAGAGAAAAAAAAAGAAAGAGAGAAAAGAGAAAGAGAGAGAGGGAAGATGGGCGCTCGTAGAAATGATCTCAAGATCCACCAACCACTTTCCCATAATTAACACATCTGTAGAGGCTTTTTTCCCCCGTCGTTACGCCCAGGCATGCGCAGAGCCGCGCTCTGACTCACAGAGTGCATGAAGAATAGCTTTAATCCGGGTGCAGTGCAGCTCCATACCTTCAATCTGTCTTTATCTTCACCCAGAGGGTCTAGTTTTAGAGCTAAAATTCATTTTTCCACCCTAAAAGAGACTCTATTTTATCCGCCGCCTTGTAATCAGTGCTATAAATCAAGAATCTGGTTGGTTTTTCAGCAGCATAGTGTTTTTACTGTTTGCTACTTGCCGACTAACAGTTTTTTGGGGGGTTGGTAGAACCTTTTCTGGATGTTCTTAGAACATTTTTGTCTAGGAAATTACTTGAAGATCACTTGTGTCAATGCTTTAATTTTAAGTTTTGGGAATGATGCTTTTAACTTTTCCATAATGTTAGTATTCACCCAACTGGAAATGTTGCGTAAGTAACGTTCTAATAACAATGTGATGCAAACCATTATAAGGTCAAATATGAATATATTTAGAGAATTTAATCTGTGATGTTTTCTGGATGTTCTTAGAACATTGTTGTCTAGGACATCGCTCAAACATCACTTGTGTCAATGTTTTAATGCTAAAATTCGTTTTTGTAGCCTATAAGAGACTCTATTTTATCCGCCGCCTCGTAATCAGTGCCATACATCAAGGATCCGATGTAATGTTTTCTGTGGATTGATTGAACGTTTTCTTGATGTTACAGGTTTTTATACGTTTTTAGAACATATAATATCTGTCAAGTCCTCTATATGTTCTTAGAACAATTTCGTCTAGGAAATCGCTGCAACATTACTTGTTTTTTAATTTTTTAGTTAGGAATGATACTTTTAACATTTCCCGAATGTTAGTTTTGGTCTAGCTGGGAAACTTGTGATGCATACTGTTATTACGTCACATGTTTTTAGAACGTTACAATTAACATTTTTAGAATTTTCAATCTGTCAAGTTTTATAGATGGTTCTTAGAACATTTTTATCTAGGAAATTGCAGCAGCATCAATTGTGTCAATGCTTTAATCTGGGTGCAGTGCAGTTTTATACATCGCACTGCATCAATCTGTCTTTATCTTGTTTTAGAGCTAAAATTCGTTTTTGTAGCCTATAAGAGACTCTATTTTATTCGCCGCCTCGTAATCAGTGCTATAAATCAAGGATTTTGTTGGTGGTTCAGCTGAATAGTGCTGTTTACTGTTTGCTACTTTTCAACTAACAATTTTTGGTAGAACATTTACTGGATGTTCTTAGAACATTTTCGTCTAAAAAATCGCTGCAGCATCACTTGTGTTCAATGTTTTAATTTTTTGTTTTGAGAATGATGCTTTTAACTTTTCCGTAATGTTAGTATTCATCCAGCTGGGAACATGGTGTGCAAAATGTTCTAATAACACTGTGTTGTTACAATCAACATTTTTTGAATGTTCAATCTGTGAAGTTTTCTAGATGTTCTTAGAATATTTGACCCCGAGCATCTTGTTTTAGAGCTAAAATTCGTTTTTGTAGCCTAAAAGAGACTCTATTTTATTCGCCGCCTCGTAATCAGTGCTATAAATCAAGGATTTTGTTGGTGGTTCAGCTGAATAGTGCTGATTACTGTTTGCTACTTTTCAACTAACAATTTTTGGTAGAACGTTTTCTGGATGTTCTTAGAACATTTTCAGTGTTCAATGTTTTAATTTTTTGTTTTGAGAATGATGCTTTTAACTTTTCCGTAATGTTGGTATTCGTCCAGCTGGGAACATGGTGTGCAAAATGTTCTAATAACACTGTGTTGTTAGAATTAACATTTTTTGAATGTTCAATCTGTGATGTTTTCTAGATGTTCTTAGAATATTTGACCCCGAGCATCTTGTTTTAGAGCTAAAATTAGTTTTTTTAGCCTATAAGAGACTCTATTTTATTCGCTGCCTCGTAATCAGTGCTATAAATCAAGGATCTAGATATCTAGATCTAGATATTTATAGAACATATAAAATCTGTCAAGTTCTCTGGATGTTCTTAGAACACTGAGAATGACACTATTAACATTCCTGTAATGTGAGAGTTAGAGAAACGTTCTAATAACACTGTGATGTTATATTTAACATTTTAATAATGTTAAATCTGTGACGTTTTCTAGATGTTCTTAGAATATTTTTCTCTAGAAAATCACTGCAGCGTCACTTTTGTCAATGTTTTAATTTTTAGTTTTGGGAATGATACTTTTAACATTTCTGTAATGTTAGTATTCACCCAGCTGGGTACATTGTGTGAGACATGTTCTAATAACACTGTGATGCAAAGATTAGGGTGAAGGTTAGATTTAAGGTTATCTAAAGGGTTTGACTCCATAGGGAATTATGTATATTTAGCTGAAATAAATAAGTTGCATTTAATAGATGTCAGTTGAATGTTAGTTGAATGTTATGTGACCTTTTATGAGGTATCTATAATGGACCATACAACTTAAATTAAACTGTTTTTATTTTTAGGTTTTGGAAAGAATGCTTTTAACATGTCCTTAATGTTAGCTGGACATTATCTGAGAAAAAATTCTATGAATATATTCTTTGAATATATCTTTTTTAAGATTAGATGTTCTGTTGTATTTCATAGATAGTCAGATGAATGTCAGTTAAATGTTAAATGAGCATCTATGAGGCATCTATAATGGACCATATCAATAAAATAAAAAATACAGTTTTGGGAATATTGCTTTTAACATTTCATATCACAGGTTTGGTTTAAAACGTTTGTGGAACATTGTTTCTGTAATGTTATAGGTTAACCTTCCAGCAACCAAACAACCAAACAATGTTTCTCAACATTAGTTGAGATAATTCCAATTCTAAGTCTTCCTTAATAGTTTTAATGTCTTTAATATTGATCCACGATGTTGAAATAAATACAAATAATGAACAACATTGAATGGGAAGATGTGTTCAAACTTTTGACTGGTATTTGAATGGATTATTAGCCATTTGGAGCCAACTTCATGGTATAAACTTTGGAAATTACACAGATTGCCATTTTTGAACACTTTCTATTGTAATTTAAAGGCTTTATCATATCTTCTTCTTAATCTTTGCCATAAATCAAGGATCTGTTGGGTCATCCTGCAGAACAAGAACAACTGTAAAAAAATCATCTTTATAGTGCACAGCATGAGCTGATGCAGTGCAAAAAAAAGTGGGTGGCAAGAACCTGTCCATTTATGTAGGTCATGCCGTGATACCTACAGTAACAGTGCCCATGGGTCCAGACTGGCACGTCCATATGTGCAGTGGACTCGTAGTGGACTAGCGCATTAGTGCACTAGTGCCTAGGCATATTTAATTATGCACGTCATGCTCACAAGTGTGCTCGTGTTTTTGATGATGGTGTTGGAATAAAAGGGTGAGCCTGGACCATCTGGTATCTGAATAATTTAAGGTGGAAAGAAAAATCTCCAGTGCTGTAGATGTGGTCAGGTTTTCTTCAGGAATCGGAGATAAGCATTTCTCATTTCCCAGAATACCTTGGGTTTTTGACTGGCAGTCAATGAAGCATTAAAACATGTTCAGAGAGGGATGCTGAGTGGTCCAGCGGTGCTGCTACTATGATCAGGAGATCGCTGGTTTGAATCCCAGTAATGCAGCTTGCCATCAGCTGCCGGAGCCCTGAGAGAGCACAATTGGTCTTGCTTTCTCTCTCTTTGGGTGGATACAGTAGATGGCGCTCTTTCGCCTCATTACTCCTAGGGTGATGTGGATCAGCACAAGGCATCTCAGAACTGAGTCGCTTTCCTTTGAGTGCGCTATGATGCAGCAGTCTTCACCCTCCAGTGATAGGGGGGATATACAGCTAAGTAGCAGCTAAATTGGAAAAAGAAAATGTCAGGCTGACCCAGGCAGGGAGACGAGGAGACGGATGCAAGTGCATGTAGGGCGAAATAAATAATTTAATAAATAAATAACAAGTAAACAAAGAAACAAGGAACAAGTAAACACGTAACAAAGATAAACGAATAACCAATAACCAAAACAAACCAGTGAAACAAGAGAACATAAACTAAACCAACAAGAGAAAATTATAACAAAATAATCAGGGAATATATATATATTTATATGGGAATAAACTAGAAATAAACGAGGAAGTAGACTATAAACAGGAGAACAAGAAAATAAACGAGCAACGGAATAAGTACTAAACTAAATAGGGCAGGGATAATATACAAGGAACAAACAGGGAGAAATAAACTAGGAAAAACAAGAAATAAACAAAAAGATAAATCAAAAATAGAACAAGGGACTAGGGCTATGAAAACGAAGGCAATGAAAACAGAGAAACGAGGACAGACAAACAACAGGGGTTAGTGCAAAGACCGACGAAGACAAAGTGGCACAGGGGATCTATTTATATGAACAGGAAACACAATAGAAGTGGAAACACCTGGGGAAGGGGCGGAGCTACAAAATGAGACACGTGGTGGAAAACTACTGAGACAGGAGACACAGAGGAGCACAGGTCACGTGGGGAAAACACACAGAGACATGAGACAAGGCCAGGACGTGACACATTATAGACAAAAGCATGTCCTAAAATATCCTAAAAGGGTCTTTGAGCAGCTGAAGTTCCTAGAAATTTCAAGTGCAAGGAAAAAATATATATTATGACTATGCGTTTCCTTTGTGGAGCATTGTTTTATGTTATCTATACAAATGATGTAAAGAGACCTTCACCCTTAATGCTTCTCTGGACAATAAACAGGTTTCAAAGTCATTTGATTGTTCAGAAGCAATGAAACAACCAATGTTTCTCAATATTAGTTGAGATAATTCCAATTCCAAGTGTTCCTTAATAGTTTTAATGTCTTTAATATTGATACACGATGTTGAAAGAATAGAAATAACAAACAACATTGAATGGGAAGGTACTATACATGAATATACATTGATTTATTAGGGATGTATACCTATGGATGGATTATAAGCCATTTGAAGCCAACCTATTGGTATGCACTTTTGAAATTACACTAATTGCCATTTTTAAACACTTTCTATTGTAATTTAAAGGCTTTATCATATCTTCTTCATAATGTATGCCATAAAATCAAATGATATGCTGGGTCATCCTAGTCTTCACCCTCCAGTGATAGAGGGGATATCCAGCTAAGTAACAGCTCAATTGGAAAAAAATACGAGAAAATTTAAAACATTTTATAAAAAAACCCCTGAAATTCCTAGAAATTTCAACAAAAAAAAATTATGACTATGCGTTTCCTTCGTGGAGCAGTGTTTTATTATAAACAGGTTTTCAAAGTCATTGGATTGTTCAGAAACAATTAAACAACTAAGTGAAAGAGCTAGACTCATTTCTAAATCTGGGGCAACATTGGTATCAATGCTCTAAATCTCTAAAACAGGTAATAAACATCCCCAGAAATTTCAATTCATGGTTTGAAATTTGACTCATGTCTTATCTTTGCTCTTCTTACCCAGGAATGCAAGGTTGCAGTGAGGACTGCAGGAGGGTACCACCTCCAAAGCCCAAGAGGAACCCCAACACCCAACTGAGCACCTCGTTTGACGAGTCCTACGTCCGTAATGCAACTTCGAGGGTTTCCCCACCGATGCCCTACTCCAGGGACATCAAGGCTTCTTCTCCACCTCCTCTGCAACCTCAGAGCCCCCAGCAGGACTCAGACTCAGAAGAACCTGTTTATATCGAGATGTCGGGAAGCGTGTGCCGGGAGCCAGCGAGTCGCGTTGAGGACGAGGAACCGGGGGAAGCCGTCTACGAGGAGATGAAGTATCCGCTCTTGGATGAGTACGATTCGCGCTGGGATCTTTCCAGTTGTCGCTCGCAGTGCGCCACACCTTGTCCCTCGGATATAGACTCACATAACCCCCTGAGCCGGTGCTCCACGCCTCGGGGGACACTCTGTGACATTCCTGCACCTTTCCCAAACCTGTTGACCCATCGACCACCTTTACTCGTCTTCCCTCCGGCCCCAGCACAGTGTTCGCCCAATTCCGACGAATCCCCGCTGACTCCTCTGGACGTGGCTAAATTGCCCATGTTAGACAATTCCTCCTCCTATGCCAAGTCACCCACCTCTTCCTCATCTCTGGAGCCTCTCAGCTCCGCCTCCACCTCGCACATAAGACGAGCAGAAAGGGAACTGACTGCAACCCCGACTCTAACGGTCTCAGGACGTTCCTCTGCACCCCCGCTGCCTTGCGCACTCTACAGGAGCTCAGGCAATTCCCACAACTACCAGAGGAGCCATTCCGCCTGCCCGTCTCCAGTCAGCATGGGCCGCTGCCTCACTCCTCTCAGCCTCATGAGGACCCCGGCCTTCGATGGGCCTTTCTCAGGACCTGCCATGCCCAGAAGTGCATCAGCAACGCCCCACGGCAAGGGTTCTCCTCCGCAGGACCAATCGAGTCGCCTGCACGGGTCCATGCAGAACGTCTCGACCGGACGCTCACGGACGCCAACCAGCCCACTGGATGAACTTACCAACCTCTTCACCACTGGCAGGAACATGCTGAAGAAAAACTCCAGCGGCAGGAAGAGCAAGGAGCCTGGAGAGAGTGAGTATCAATACATAAATATAAATAAAAAATTGGCAATCGATAAGAGGCTAAATGTGCTGTCAATGGAGCAAACAGCTTGGTCTCAAAGGGAAAATTAGTCTACTGAATCCTTTAGAGTCATGGGGGAACCGGCATTTTCACCAAACAAGTTACTTAGCTTAGCCAACCTGAGTTGGCTAACCTGGTTAACTAGTTAGCTAGTTAGTTAACAAAACCTAACCTAGATACTAAAATTAAGAAATTAAAAAGAACAAAGTATGAACAGTAATGAATTGATGGAGGGAAATTATCCAGTTAACGAAAAAAGTTGGAGAAAGAACCAAGACTTGCAAATGTTGGACCCATCCACTTCTGGTCAAACCAATCATCCAATGAAAAGCGAGTATCTCAATTTTTGTTGATTTTTAGTTTACCACATAATTTGAACAGACGAACTGTCCCTTACATTGTGCCAAAAAGTTTTGATGAGCAGACCAATAGAAATACTTAAAAATGACCTTAAGTAAACTCTTTTTACATTGACTTCCATTGAAACTTTAGAAGGTTTTTTCTCTCTCCTGTAAAGTTGCTGTTTTGGAGATACTTGCTTTTTATTGGACAGCGACGACATGCATTAAAAAACAAACTGATGGGAGGTGTCTCTAATTGGCTGAAAACAATGGGTTCAACACAAAAATGGCGACTTAAAACATCACTGCTATCAGTGGGACTCCTGGCCTGCTTCCTCCAAAAGCTGGTTTAATCTGAGTGCTGCAAACAGGCTAGTGCAGATCATATGATTTAATCCGTGGAGATTAGAGGCTGGAGCAGCCTGTATAACTCCACGGCTACAGAGGCATTAAGCCACAGCAGCGCATTACTTTTAAATATGTAAACACAATGTTTAAATACCGGCCGCTGCACTCCTCGAGAGCCCCGCTGCCAAAAGCAGTGTTGATGCTTCTGCTGCAGAGATAATTGTCTTAATGTGGGAAAAACGTCCAAAGTTCACGTGGTCACAGTTAAAGCTTGGTTTTCCAGGGGCATTGGATTTGCATGGTTTGTATGTAGTTGCATAGTAGTTAGGATTGAAAGTAACATATGTGGAAATAGCTAGTTTTTAGAGGTGAGTGCATTATATTGCCTCTATCTAGCTGCCAAAAACCTTCTAAAAATCTACTTTAAAATCCTTAACTTTCAATGAAAATATGGTGAGTGGAACTTGGGCTAGGGGTTTGGTTCTGAATGGGTTTGTACAGACAAGGACAATTTCCTAGACATGGATTTTCTTATATTTTCTTTTCAGTGGAGAATCTTCATTTGAAATGATTTTAAACTAGGGAATTGTCTTATATTGTTTCTGTGATCTGGTTGGGCTTCTCAATGGGCCCCATCATTGGCGCCCAATTAATTTCCCCATATAAGTCCCATATAAGCCAGTATATATATAAACAAGTGCAGTTTACTACCCAGATGTTGCCCATAATTAACCTACGCAGGTGGCATCACCCATCACATCCATATATGGGATTAAAAGTAATACAACGTACCAGATCACAGGTACCGAGATTTTTTATCGAACTGGGAGAATCTGCTTTTAGCTACAGTGAACAGTAGTACAGTAGAGGAAACTCTAGAACTCAGCTCTATTGTGTCAAAAAATAAAAATCCCAGTGTCTTATCACCTTCACTTTTTTTATTTTTTTACTTTACCAAATTGAAAACTTCTGGAATATTATCAAGAGGAAGATGGATGATCACAAGCCATCAAACCACCAAAATGAACTTCATGAATTTTTGCACCAGGAGTAAAGCAGCATAAAGTTATCCAAAAGCAGCGTGTAAGACTGGTGGAGGGAGGAGAACATGCGGAGCTCTGCATATTTTTTGTTATTTCAGCCATTTCTCATTTTCTGAAAATAAATGCTCTAAATGAGAATATTTTTATTTGGAATTTGGGAGAAATATTGTCTGTAGTTTATAGAATAAAAACTTAATATGGTGGGTATTTTTATTTATTCATTATTTTTCTTTGACTGATTGATTGATTGAATCAGAGACTATAAAAAGATGGACACCGTGTCGCCGTTCCCATTCAGTCAATGAAAATGAAGCCAAAATCTTCCGCCATGTTGGCGATTCTGATACCCGAGTCTGTAGAGCGCAGTAGAGACCAGAGGAGGGAGTAAGACTGTGGAGAGACCGCCTACTCATTTAAATAACCCCGCCCCTGAGGGCTGCCTAGAGGTCACAGGCTGCAGAGCGGAGCTGAGCTTACGGTCTGTTATTGGTCCCGCCCATAACCAGCCCTTTTACAATAACCACACCTTTTTTGAATAGAGCTGAATAACGTTTTTAAAAACGAATTCTGTGGGGATATAAAAAATATAACAATATAAGCAGAGGTTACACTAGCTGCTGCATTTAAATAAAGGAGGTAGAATTACAGTATACTAGAAAAAAACGTGATTGAAAGTTGTCTGTTTTGCCATTGAAACCTATGGGGAAGAAAACAATGCAAATGCAAAGGAAAGGTACAAGTGTTTTTTTTTTTTATGGACAGTGTACATAACATGTGCGTATACTGCCTACAGAAATGCAGTTGTGCTGCCAGCACTACAGCACTTATGACTGTGCACTTATGCAGGAGTGATGGGATGTGAGCTGTCAGTTATTATTGACTGCTTCTCCTGAGCACTGACCTCCACTGTGTTTCTCCTCTGGAGGAAAAAGGTCATCTCAACAAAACCGCTTATAGCCCGGCTCATTTGCTCTGTCCCCGAGCTGCTGTGCATAAGTGAACACTGTTGCACGGTGCACTGTGAGCCCGGATAAGCTAAATTTACTTTACAAAATTAGGAAACCGGTTGCCTTAAAAAAGTTAAGTAATGGGTAATGAAAACTTAGCATAAGTTTTTTTTTTTTGTTTATACTGTAAGACCAGATAAGTTGAGTTTACTTGAGTTACGTTTTTAAGGCAGCCGGTTTGCTCTATTTTTTTAAGTAATGGAGAATGAAAACTTGAGTTAGCATAAATTAAAACATCAAGTTGACAAAAGAACATCGACATGACAAAAAAAAAACACTCCTGTTACTGGAACTCACTCCTGTTACTGAAACTCACTTATGTTACTGGAGCTCACTCCTGTTACTGGAACTCACTCCTGTTACTGGAACTCACTCCTGTTACTGGAACTCACTCCTGTTACTGGAACTTACTCCTGTTACTGAAACTCACTCCTGTTACTGGAGCTCACTCCTGTTACTGGAGCTCACTCCTGTTACTGGAGCTCACTCCTGTTACTGGAACTCACTCCTGTTACTGGAACTCACTCCTGTTACTGGAACTTACTCCTGTTACTGAAACTCACTCCTGTTACTGGAACTCACTCCTGTTACTGGAACTCACTTCTGTTACTGGAACTCACTCCTGTTACCGGCACTCATTCTTGTTAGTTTTTATGTTGCGAGTAACAGAAAAAAAAGTAACAGGACAAATAGTTAAATGGCGGCTACTGTATGCTAACAGCATGAGGACACTGAGCACATTCTAGTGATTTCCCCAAAAATAGTTTTTTAAAAATAAACAAATAAAACCTAAGAATTACAAGAATTGAAAAGTAATGGGGAATAAAAACTTCAGTCAGCATAAATTAAAACATCAAGTTATTACAACTAAAGGGGAAGTTGATTTAACTTTTTTTTTTATTTTTTTTTTTACATTTTTGTTATACTGTAAGATCGGATAACTTGAGTTAACTTGAGATAACATTTTTAAGGCAGCCGGTTTGCTCAATTTTTATAAAGTAATGGAAAATGAAAACGTGAGTTAGCATAAATTAAAACATCAAGTTGACAAAACAACACAATTAAAAAAAATAATAATTAAAATTAAAATAAAAAAATAAAGGACTTAAATAACCACAGTTTTAAAATGTAAATGATGGAACTAAAATAAATAATAATAAAAGAATTAAGACTAAGAACAAGAATAATAATTAGTAAAAAGTAAATTACCACCAATAAAACTTAATCAGAATAAAGCTTAATAAGTAGTGAATAAATAATTTACAAATGTCTAATTAAGGCTTAATTAAGCCTTAAATAACAACACATTAATAAGCGCCTAATTTGTGCTCCTTAAAATAAAGTGTTACCCAAAGTAGATGAGTATTGTTTAGAAAAATCCAATTTTATGTAAAACATATTTAAATCATTTGAGTTCAAACAGCGCATGATATGGTTTACAGGGTACGCTCGTGAGTACGCTCGTGAGTATGTGCGAGTGCTCAGAGTGTGCTTTAAGAAGTGATGCGCTTGCTCTCGCTCATCCTGGTAACAGAGGAAGGGAACTCCCTGCAGATTCTCCCTCCGAGGAGCGGCCGACCAATCAGGATGCAGGTCACGGCCGCCCTGTTGCGGGGAACGTGTGAAGCTGGGAGCTCTCGGCGGAAAAAAAAAAGAAAGAAAGAAAGAAAACAGGCAGCAACAGAGAGCGGCGGCACTACCTGCACAGACATGTGCTCTGCTCCAGAAAAACAACGGCTCTTCTCAGCGCAGGCGAGAGCTTAGAGAGCTTCCAGCTCAGGCAATTAGCGGTGTGTTAATTGGTAGCTTTGCGGCTGCTGGGGACTGTCTGGCGTTTAGCTTTTACACTTTTACCAGTTCATGCATCTCTAGATCCTGTGGTTTCTGCAACTTTGTTGGTGCTGCCTTGTTGCCGTGTGGCATGCACAGTACAGGCCAAAAATTTAGACACACCTTCTCTTTTTCAATGCATTTTCTTTATTTTCATGACTATTTTTTTTTTTATAGATTCTCACTGAAGGCAAGGCAAGTTTATTGATATAGCACCTTTTATACACAACGGTCATTCAAAGTGCTTTACGAATTAGAACATACACAGATAAATTAAATTAATAACACGTGTAAAAGAATAACAGTAAAAATGGAAATAAAAACTAAAATAAGAATAAAGCATGATTGATTTAGCGCTCAGAGAGAGCACAATTGGCCCTGCTCCCTCCAGGTGGGTACAGTAGATGGCGCTCTCTCTCTTTCCCCTCATCACTCCTAGGGTGATGTGGATTAGCACAAGGCTGCGTCTGTGAGCTGCTGTATCAGAACCGAGTCTCTGCGCTTTCCTCTGAGCGTTAGCGCTGTGATGCTACTCGGTAATGCTACAGCATCAGCAGCAGTTCAAAAAGAGGCGGAGTCTGACTTTACATGTATCGGAGGAGGCGTGTGCCAGTCTTCTTAACCCTCCTGGTGTGTTGGGGGGCATCACTAGTGATAGGGGGAGGAGTCCTAATGAGTGGGTTGGGTAATTGGCCGTGTAAATTGGGAAGAAAATGGGAAAAAATTAGAAACAATAAAAAGAACAACAAAAATCATAAAATAAGAATAAAACATGATATAAAAGTGCCGTTTTTTAACACTCTCTGTTAACTGGTTCCATTTAAGAGCAGCGTAGTAGCTAAACGCTAAAAGCTCCCTCTCCATGTTTAGTTTTTACTTTCGGCAGCACTAACTGAGCAGTTCCTGATGATTTGAGAGATCTGCTCGGCTCATACTGCTGAAGAACATCAGATAAATATGCTGGTCCTGCACCATTAACCCTTGTGCGGTGTTCATATTTTTGTTACTCGTTTACTTTGTTACTTGTATTTAATTCAGCAAAATGAAGCAATTTTACATTAAAATGCTTTACACATGCTCGCTTCACCTAAATCGCAGGCAATATAAACAGCTTACATGGTTAATATTTGCCCTTTACCTTTCTTATGTTACATTTCTTTTAGAAAGTGCTACTCTTTTTTTATTAGTTTTTTAATAAAATGTAAAAGAAAATGAATTAAACTCAAGATATGAGTAGAAAATTAGTTTAGTTTCAAATTTACAAATGAAGCAATGTTTATTAACCCTTGGCCAAACATACTGTATGTAATATAAATGTGTGTGTGTGTGGGGGGGGGGGTGCACAGTGTGTGTTTATCGAAAATGTGTTTTGATATATGTTTTTCACAAAAAATGAGCCAATGCCAATGAGTTTGAGTTAGAAAAAAATATATTTTTTGTATCATTTGATGAAAAATGAAAACGGGTCCCACAGACCCAAACACCACACAAGGGTTAAGACATTTATAGACCAGTAACAGAACCTTAAAGGCATCAAAATTATGAATGAACACATGTGGAGTTTTATGTACTTCACAAAAAAGGTGATATAACTAAATATATATATATATATATATATATATATATATATATATTTATGTATATATTTTAGTTTCTTCAAAATAGTCACCCTTTGCTCTGATTACTGCTTTGCACACTCTTGGCGTCATTCTCTCAATGAGCTTCTTCAAGAGGTGGCCACCTGAAATGATGACTGTTTTCCAACAGTCTTGAAGGAAGGAAGGAGTTCCCAGAGGCTTCTTCACTCTGTGCTCCAGCTCACCCCAAACCTCAAATCTGGATTGGGTTCAGGTCCGGTGACTGTGGAGGTTCAGCTCATTTTTTGTTAAGTACATAAAACTCCACATGTGTTCATTCATAGTTTTGATGCTTCAGTGAGAATCTACAATGTTAATATCAGTCATGAAAATAAAGAAAACGCATTTGGCCTGTACTGTAGATCTTACCTGGCTGGTATACAGTCATGTGATGTAGCTCTGCTTCCTCTGTAGCGATGAGCTCTGTTTACTGAGCACATTTCCATATGGATCAGTGGCCGTTTGCACCTGGGTCACACCTGTATTCCATCTGACGGAGTGATTTGGTTGTTTGCTTAGGAACTGGATCATCTGTCTCGGTTGCGGGAGGAAAGTATGGGCTGTGTTTGACCTATTTATCAACCCACCAATCAAAATGCTCATTTGCCTGGGAAGAGCTGTGGATTAAACTGTGCTGACAAAAGTGCTAGGACCATTACACCAAATGGAAGCCATTGGCTTGTTGTCAAAAACTCTTCAACCAACTCTTTCAAATTAAACGTATTATTATTTTTTTTTACCTTTATTTAACACGTACAGTATTGTGCAAAGGTTTTAGGCACCTGTGGGAATTTTCAGCAAAGTAAAAGCTTCTTAACTGGGCAGTAAGTGTTTATTTATTAGCTTAGTAAAACACTACACAGCAAATTCTGGTTTGTGGAATAAAAGTGTACAGTCATATGAAAAAGTTTGGGCACCCCTATTAATCTTAATCATTTTTAGTTGTAAATATTTGGGTTTTTGCAACAGACATTTCAGTTTGATATATCTAATAACTGATGGACACAGTAATATTTCAGGATTGAAAACAGAAAATGTGCAATATGCATTAAACCAACATTTGACCTGCAAAAGTATGGGCACCCTTATCATTTTATTGATTTGAATACTCCTAACTACTTTTTACTGACTTACTGAAGCACAAAATTGGTTTGGTAACCTCATTGAGCTTTGAACTTCATAGCCAGGTGTATCCAATCATGAGAAAAGGTATTTAAGGTGGCCAATTGCAAGTTGTTCTCCTATTTGAATCTCCTCTGAAGTTTGAATACACTCTATAACAGAGTTAAATCAACTATTTTCTGGGAGTTATTTCTGGCCTTTTAACTCTGTTCAGGAGTTAAATCTGAACTGTTGTGGGAGTTAAAATATTTATCCCATCTTGAGTAAAACTACAACTCTTATCTAGAGTTAATTTTACCAAAAAAACATGTACTGCTCAATCTCAGGCAGCTTTACTTAATTTTTTACAAGGTTTCTAATCCGAAGATGGTCACAAAACTCATGTGACACATTTAAAAAGCATGTTTAAAAGCAAATCAAATCATTCCGGAATTCGTTTTTAGAATAGAATTACCACACACATGAAAAATAGTTAAATGGCAGCTATGCTAACAGCATGAATAAACAAATAAGATCTAAGAATTGCTGTTTTATTCTATAAACTACGGACAACATTTCTCCCAAATTCCAAAAAAAAAAATAATGGCTGAAATAGCAAAAAAGATGCAGAGCTTTCAGAAGTTCATAATTATAACGTTTTCATGCATCTTGGCATCATGTTCTCCTCCACCAGTCTTACACACTGCTTTTGGATAACTTTATGCTGCTTCACTCCTGGTGTAAATATTCAAGCAGTTCAGTTTGGTGGTTTGATGGCTTGTGATCATCCATCTTCCTCTTGATTATATTCCAGAGGTTTTCAATTGGGTAAAATCAAAGAAACTCATAATTTTTAAGTGGGATCGTATGAAAAGATGGCGGCGCGCAGTAGTGCAGCGGCTTCTCACGCTCCTAGCGAACACCCTATTTTGAGCTGTTTTTACGTCGGTTCTGAACCCAACTTTACGCGCCCCACGCGTGTGAGTTACAGCAGAACCGAACTTCTGAGGATTAAGGACAGTTTGGTCAGTAAAACAGCAACTATGGACAATAATATCCGAGCTACGCTAATATCCGAGTCCCCGCATACCACCCCCCACTGCGACGCTCAAAACCCACACAGAAAACCATCACGGTGTGGCCCAGTGACGGCGTCGCTGTGCTGCAGGACTGCTTCGGCTGCACAGACTGGCAGGTCTTCAGGGAGGCTGCTGAGTGTGAGGGGGAGCTGGATCTGGAGGAATACACATCTGCTGTTCTCGGGTACATCAGCAAGTGTGTGGAGGATGTCACTACTACCAAGACTGTGACTTGCTACCCGAACCAGAAGCCCTGGCTGAACGCAGAGGTGCGTTCCCTGCTGAAAGCCAGGGATGCTGCCTTCAGATCTGGAGACTCGGATGAACTCAGGAGGGCTAGAAGAGAGCTGACTGCTGGAGTTAAGAGGGCAAAAGCTGCATATGCTCAGAAAATCCAGGGACACTTTTCCTCCCAGGATCCACAGAGCATGTGGAGGGGCATCAAGTGCATCACGGACTACAAATCTAACGTTGCACAAAGCTCCAAAGACCCATCCCTGCCTGAGGCTCTCAACACGTTCTACGCCCGCTTTGAGAACCCTGACACCCCCCCCAGCACCAGACTCCCACACTCACCAGAAGAGAAGCCCCTCAGCGTGACACCAGCAGAAGTAAGGAGGACGCTGAGGAGGATTAACCCCCGGAAAGCTGCCGGCCCGGACAACATCCCCGGACAGGTGCTAAAAGACTGCGCAGACCAGCTCTCGGACGTCCTGGCCGACATTTTCAACGCGTCCCTCATCCAGGCAGCTGTCCCCACTTGCCTGAAGACCGCCACCATCATCCCGGTCCCAAAGAGCTCCACAGTGACAGGTCTGAATGACTACCGGCCAGTAGCCCTCACTCCGATAGTCACAAAGTGCTTTGAAAGACTGGTTCAGACCCACATCAAAGCCACCATCAACATCACTGTGGATCCACACCAGTACGCATACAGGAAGAACCGATCCACAGAGGATGCCATTTCCTCCGTGGTCCACACTGCCCTCACCCACCTGGAGCAGAAGGATTCCTACGTTCGGATGCTCTTTGTGGACTTCACATCTGCTTTCAACACCATGATTCCTCAGACACTGATAACCAAACTCTCCTCACTTGGACTGAGCTCTTCCCTGTGCAACTGGGTCCTAGACTTCCTGACCAACAGGCCGCAGTCTGTGAGGATTCACAACATCTCCTCCCCCTCCATAATCCTCAGCACTGGCTCCCCTCAGGGCTGTGTGCTGAGCCCCCTCCTGTTCACACTGCTCACATATGACTGCTCACCTCTCCATCCAGGCTGTCATATTGTGAAGTTTGCGGACGACACGGCAGTGGTTGGATGCATCACGAACAGAGATGAGTCCAGCTACAGGCAGGAGGTGGAACACCTGGAGGATTGGTGCAGAGAAAACAACCTCTGCATCAATGTAAAAAAGACAAAGGAGATGATTGTGGACTTCAGAAGGGGCAAGCATGCCCACCTCCCCCTGCACATTGGAGGATCTGCGGTGGAAGTGGTTGACAGCTACAGGTACTTGGGTGTGCACCTGAGCAGCAACCTCACCTGGAGCAACAACACTTCCACTCTGGTCAGGAAGGCACATCAGCGGCTCTACTTCCTCAGGAGGCTGAGACGAGCTGGACTCGGGAGCGCAGTCCTCACCTCCTTCTACAGATGTGTGGTGGAGAGCGTCGTGTGCTCCAGCATCAATGTGTGGCATGGAAGCTGCTCTGCTGCAGACAGGAAAGCACTGCAGAGGGTGGTGAAGGCTGCACAGAGGATTGTTGGAGTTAGCTTCCCCAGCACCACAGACATTTACACCTCCAGATGCAGGAAAAGGGCCACCTGCATCAGGAAGGATCCCACCCATCCAGCACACGCACTTTTTGTCCCACTCCCCTCAGGCCGGAGGCTGCGGAGCATTAAGTGCAAAACAACAAGACTCAGAAACAGCTTCATTCCGGAAGCTGTAAGACTCTTAAACTCCACTTAACAACACACTGCACTGACACCAAGGACAAATTACTGTTTACTGTTTACAAACATGGTCACTTTACTTGCACTGAGACACTTTATCTCCACTGCTCTAATTCACATTATCATGCTGCTATAGCACACTTGCACTCTGGACTTCATGTTGCTGAACCTTCTACTCTCTATTTATTTTTTTTTATTCTTTGGGATATTTATCTATCTATTTTGTATATTCTATTTCTTTTATTGTATTCTTTTTTTATCTAAATATCTATTAATAACAGCTCTTTGGGTGTAAAACTGGATCGTGAGATCACAATTTCGTTCCACCTCATGTGCCACATGTGATGCGAATGACAATAAAATCTCCTTGAATCCTTGAATCCTTGAATCCTTGTCCAGAGCTATAAATCTAATAATGATCTCTTAGGACCAGTGATGCTGGATGACTCCAAAACAAAGCTGAGTAGAAAAACAAGTCTGGCTCAAATGGTTTAAAATGGTGCTAAAGTGACACCAAATGGCCAAATGAGATTAATACAGCAATGGCTGGAACAAAAACTTTGAGGGGTTCTGAGTCCTAGTCCTGGAGTACTCTTACCCCTAGCAACTAATAGTACCAGTTTCCCTGACACGCTAAAAAAAAGCATTGGCTCAACTTAAGTCAGTCAAGTTATCATGTTGCTTTGACTCAGTTAAGTTGTAAATATATGCAATTTTAAAATTATTCAACTTAACTGAGTAATGTTGCCACAACAATAGTTTATTAACTCAACTGTTAAGAGGCCACTTTAGTTTCTGAATCTCTGAATTCTGTTTCTCTGGTTTTGCTATGTATAGGTTTATGTTTGAGTAAAATGAACATTGTTGTTTTATTCTATAAACTACAGACAACATTTCTCCCAAATTCCAAATAAAATATTGTCATTTAGAGCATTTATTTGCAAAAAATGAGAAATGGCTGAAATACCAAAAAAGATGCAGAGCTTTCAGACCTCAAATAATGCAAAGAAAACAAGATCATATTTATAAATCTTTAAAAATTTAGAAATCACAGTTTTCATGCATCTTGGCATCATGTTCTCCTCCACCAGTCTTACACACTGCTTTTGGATAACTTTATGCTGCTTTACTCCTGGTGCAGAAATTCAAGCAGTTCAGTTTGGTGGTTTGATGGTTTGTGATCATCCATCTTCCTCTTGATTATATTCCAGAGGTTTTACATTTGGTAAAATCAAAGAAACTCATCATTTTTAAGTGCTATGGAAGTCTATGGGAAAACTGTATGAACCAACACTGCAGTAAGAGCATTGACACATGTAGTAAACTAAAAGTTGGTTGAATTCACATTTTTTCATTGGCTAAAAAACACTTTTTAGAGTGCAGGGATTAAGCCTAAACCTGGGATTAAACAGTGGTTTTAGGAATTCTTAGACTTCCCTATTTTCCCGATTAGGAAACTGACCCATAGAGATTTTCCTGCTGCAAACCAATAGCTCTATTTCATTGGGATCTTGTTGATACGATGATTAGTTGCAACAGATGTTTTTGAACAGTTACAAACCCTACAAGATGCAGGACAAGGTTAAACCAGAGGATTACATGGACAATTCATTGCTAAACATTTGTTAAATGTTCTGAAAGCAGCTTTTTCTTCTGTTTTCCAACAGGTGAATCCAAGGGCAGGTGCCACAGCTCAGAGTCCAAGAGGGAACACAAGGAAAGGAGCCATCACAAGGAGTCGAAAAGGGACAAGGAGCGCAGCAGCAAGTCCTCGCATCGGCGCGAGAGCAAAGATCCAGAGGCTAATGGCACTGAAGCCGTCCCAAGGCGCGATAGCAAGGACAGAGGCTGCAGTACTGCAGAGCCATTATCCAGACATGACAGCAAGGACAAGGGATGTAGCAACGGAGAGCCGTTACTGAGACGCGATAGCAAGGACAGGGGAAGCAGCAACGGAGATCTATTACCACGGCGCGATAGCAAGGACAGAGGCTGCGGTGGTCCAGATCTGCTTCCTAGGCAGGACAGCAAAGACAGAGGATGCAGCACTGCTGAACCTGTCTCAAGACATGAGAGTAAAGACAGGGGTTGCAGCACTGCAGAAGCTTTGCCTAGGCGAAACAGTAAGGACAGAACTGAGCGAATGGACAGAACGGACAGAAATGACAGAACTAACGGCCCGGACATCCTTCCCAGACAAGACAGCAAGGATCTTTCCAGGAACGGTCTGGAACGTTGCGACAGCAGAGACCGAAGTTTCGAAGTGTTATCCAGGCACGATACGAAGGATCTAGGCATAGTAAGGAATGGCCTGGAGTGCCGAAGGAACAGCAAGGAGGGTGGAAGGAACGGTTTGGACTCTCGTCAAGGAAGCAATTACGCTTCAGACTGTGGACGCGATGGCAAGGAATGGAACGGTAATGGAACAGACCATGCAAACAGAAGAGACTGTAAGGATCGGGGGGTCCACACAACTGATGCCTTGACCCGACCTGAAAGCAAAGACAGCAAAGGCAGCTACAGCACAGAGTCGCCCAAAGCACACGACAGGGACGCAAGGTCCAACCGACCTGGACGATCCCCTGTGAGCCCCACGATGCCGGTGGGGAACTCTGGTAAGTCAAGGATTGAACATTATGTGATGATCACCTGGGTTTTAGAGTAAAATCTTAAAATCTATCTACAGTTGCATCTCAAAAAATGGGAATATCATTGAAAAGTTGCTTTATTCTAGTAATTCAGTTCAAAAATAAAACCCAAAAGTCAGTATTTCAGCAGAGGGAAGTGAAGTGCTGTAAGATTTTGCGGGAAAACAACAAAGTGGACCAACACCAGCAGATGACATGTCTCTCCAAACCATCACTGATCATCAGTAAATTTTACATTTCATTTGTAAATCAAGGGATCAGAGTCTGGAGGAAGAGTGGAGAGACACACAGTCCAAACTGCTCGAGGTCTAGTGTGAAGTTTCCACCAATCAGTGATGTTTTGGAGAGACATGTCTGTCATCTGCTGGTGTTGATCCACTGTGTTTTATTATCAAGTCTAAAATCAATGCAGTTTATCATGCTTCCCTCTGCTACTGACAACTTTTAAGCAGATGCAGATTTCATTTTCCAGCAGGATTTGGCACACTGCCCACACTGCTTACCAAAAGTACCAATTGGTCATATTGTATAATATTCTAATTTTCTGAGACACTGATTTTTGGTTTTCGTTGGCTGTAAGCCATAATCATCAACAATAAAATAAAATAAAGACTTGATCTCTCTTTACAGAACCAAGGCCGGTTCCAAAGGTGGGTCGCTCCCCATCCACACCAACCGCACCGTCTCCACTGGGGACACCACAGAGGCAACCCCTGGAAGCCCAACAACAGGTACCATTAAGAACATCCCGATTAATGTTCTCGATTACGTACAGGGGTTGGACAATGAAACGGAAACACCTGTCATCATTTTAGTGTGGGAGGTTTCATGGCTAAATTGGAGCAGCCTGGTGGCTAATCTTCATTAATTGCACATTGCACCAGTAAGAGCAGAGTGTAAAGGTTCAATTAGCAGGGTAAGAGCTCAGTTCTGCTCAAAATATTACAATGCACACAACATTATGGGTGACATACCAGAGTTCAAAAGAGGACAAATTGTTGGTGCACGTCTTGCTGGAGCATCTGTGACCAAGACAGCAAGTCTTTGTGATGCATCAAGAGCCACAGTATCCAGGGTAATGTCAGCATACCACCAAGAAGGACCAACCACATCCAACAGGATTAACTGTGGACGCTGTAAGAGGAAGCTGTCTGAAAGGGATGTTCGGGTGCTAACCCGGACTGTGTAAAACCAGGTGTTTCAGTTTCATTGTCCAACCCGTGTAATTGATCAATCAGGTGACACTAATCTCTCCAATGTCCTTTTCTTTTGCAGGTGCCACCCATGCCATGGGCATATGGAGATGCCACCATGCTGGAAATGATTGAAAGGAAGCAGCGCCTGTGCCGTGAGATCAGGTCACGCCAGAGACTTCCAGACCGGAGCCCCTGCAAGAAGGAGACCCTCCCGGCGGCGCCCAACTGGAAGAAGGCCAACGGGGCCAAGAAATATGGACCACCTCCATACCCCACCCAGACCACGGTCTTCTGGGACACAGCAATCTGATTGGTTGCTGAGCACTTCAGGACTTAGCCTCGCTCTGCCTGTCATTGCTGAAGTGGGCGGAGCATCCATTAATTGGACTGGCAGCACGCAATTAACATAGCAATACAGAGTGTGCCGATCGTCAGGTTTTCGTATATCAATGTTTATATCCGATATTTTTGTATTGTGATTCCTTGTAAATGACCTAGCATTAACAGATATTTTCTAAAACAAGATGGAAGAATATCTTTGCAAAGAATATGTAGAGTTAGCACAATACGAAGTTCCTTTTTTGTTTTTGTTTCTTTTTTTACACCACAATACACACAAAAAAAAAGAATGAATCTCACAGTATCATTGACATTCACAGGCCTTTATCTTTTCAGACCTCTCTCTCTCAAATTTAAGGTTCGCCATACTGAATGAAGCGTATTTAAAAAAGAAAAAAGAAACTGGACGAGGGCTAGCTTTTAGCGTGGCCTTGTCTCACTTTTCCGTTTAAAATAGAATGTGCAATTAAGTTGTATTAAGTACTCAAGTACTACATTATAATATACTTTATTGCTTGAGCTTTGGGTTTGGGTACACAACTAACTACAAGGTTTTGAGGGTATGTAAGATTAAGAGTCGAAGAGTTACCGAAAGAAAGATAATAAGATGGAGAGAAAGATAGAGAGAAAGAAAGCGAGAGAAAGATACATAGAGAGAGATATAAAGAGTTTATGAAAGGCAATGGATGGTGAGAAAGAGAAAGGATGATGACGCAAAAGGACATATATATTTGAGGCGCCACTTTTGATCGGTATCTGTAAATGGTAAATGGGTGTCGCCCTCTTTCTTTTGGGTCTGTGGCAATAGCTGGCACGAGCCGGTGAGAATCCTCTACCATGCACTACGAGGATAGTTGCCCAGAGATTAATGACAATCTGGAATATTTAAAGTATTTTTGACTTATGATGAACGTACGATGATTATTTAAAGGTTGTGTACATGCTTGTTTTTAAAGAAAGGCTACGTATTTGGACGAGTCGTTTTCTCGCTGTGGTCCTGCACTGGATGACTGTGTCATTATTTGTTGGTAAGTTGTTAAAACTGTCATTTTGATCGATTAATTTGTGACGGACACAATCAGCCCTGTTTGGGTGTCTTGAAACCAATGACCAATGGCTCTTAGCAAAGGACTTTGCGACCGTGGCTACGCGACCCAGTAATAGGGGCAACCACGGTTGCGTCTCAAAAAGGGGCGGTAAAGAAAAAGAAATGCACTCCCGATAACCTTCTACATTATTTGGCTGGATCCTTCCTTCAGGCCACCCTCCCTCTACCTCAACCGTTCAAGATTTGTCCAAGTGGTCATTCATTTGCACGTCAAAATGCTACGCCTGCATTGCCAAAGTGGATCTTGGTGCGAATTCCACACCCTTTCCCCTTTCACTATATTCCCACTTTATTCGACTCTTATGTAGGAAAGGTACAAAAATGGGTTGCCTTGAAGATCAGCATTCACTGTGACTGGGGTAAAAGGTAACAAGCAGTAAAGTCTAAAACCTAGCAGACGCAACATGGGCAACCAGTGCACCAGTCGATGGTTTGCATGTGGGCATTCTGGCATGGAATCTAGAAGTGGAATCTAGAAACGGTGCTTCTCCACTGAATGGCATCCACTCTAAATATGTCTAGTCGCCTCTACGTGCTCTACCACAACTTCCTTTTCTTGAAATGTAGCTGGATATAACTCTGGACAAACACTGTCACCACCTTGTTTAGAAGGACAACACAAAAATGAACCATCAGAGACTGTTGTGACATTTTACGTCTTGCATAGAGTCACAATTCTCTTCGGCCAATCAGTGCTCTGCAATGTTAACACGTCACAAAATTTAGTCCCTGCACAATTTGCCTGGAACTACAAGCGAGGAAAAGGTACCATATAAAGTAATGTGCCTGGTTCCAGATACCAGGAACCACAATTCACACTCAATTCTCTCTGGCCAATCAGTGCTTTGCAATGTTAAAATGTCATGCTGTAGTCCTTATCCAATTTGCTTGGAACTACAAGCAATTAGGTACTACAGAAGTACTGTGCCTGGTTCCAGGTACCAAAAACCAAATGTCCAGTAGAGTCAAGTAGAGCCAAGTCACGTCTAGAAGTTGCCATGCAGTAGAAAAGCACCTAAAGTATGGTCTTTATTGTTGCTTTTCATGAAAGGTAACCATGGGCATCTGGAAACTAAAGCCTTGCAGACCCAACATGGGCAACCAGTGCACCAATCGATGGTTTGCAGGCATTCAGTGGTGGAATTTAGAAGTGGAGTCAAATGGTGCTTCTCCACTGCATGGTATCAATTCTAATTACGTCTACTTGCCTCTACTTGCGTCCGGTCTTTAGTATCTGGTTCGTTTTCTTCTACAACAACTCTACATCTTGCGTAGAGTGACGATTCTCTTCGGCCAATCAGTGCTCTGCAATGTCACTATGTCATGTTGTAGTCCTTGCCCAATTTGCTTGGAACTACAAGTGAAGAGAAGGTACTACAGAAGTACTGTGTCTGGTTCCAGGTACCAGAAACCAAATGTCCAGTAGAGTCAAGTACAGCCAAGTCATGTCTAGAAGTTGCCATGCAGTAGAAAAGCACCTAAAGTATGGTGTTTATTGTTGCTTTCATGAAAGGTAACCATGTGGCATCTGAAAACTAAAGCCTAGCAGACCCAACATGGGTAACCAGTGCACCAATCGATGGTTTGTAGGAGATCTAGCATGGAATTTAGAAGTGGAGTCGAAAGGTGCTTCTCCACTGCATGGTATCAATTCTAATTATGTCTACTTGCCTCTGGTCTTTAGTATCTGGTTCGTTTTCTTCTACTATGACTCTACATCTTGCGTAGAGTGACGATTCTCTTCAGCCAATCAGTGCTCTGAAATGTTACCACGTCATGTTGTAGTCCTTACCCAATTTTCTTGGAACTACAAGTGAACAGGTACTATAGAAGTGATGTGATTGGTTTCCAGGAACAAAAAAATAAATTTCCAGTAGAGTCAAGTAGAGCAAAGTCATGTATAGAAGTTGTCATGCAGTAGAAAAACACCTAAAAAGTATGTAAAGTATGATGCTTACTGTTGCTGTCATGCAAAAACCTTGTATCTTTATCTTTGCAGTTTTTGATGTTTGGTTTTTGTTTCCAATTGTTTCCAAAATTCATGATGAACTGACCAATAGAAATGCTCCAAAATCATCATTATCACCCTCATGATCATTATCTTCTTTTTCGCTTGGTCCAAATCAGGGAAATCAGTGAACACTGTAGCCTAAATGTCCATATCCACCCCCAGCAAGTTATTGTGCTAGTAGATTGTGCTAGATACCCTTCATATACTTCTACGGAGGCAACTGGAGCTTCCTTTCAAGATGCCAAAACTACGCTTAAACTATCTGGCTCCTTCCAATCGAAAGGAACAGTGGCTCTACTTTGAGTCAGCCCTGGAAATCAGAGCTACTGATTCTATTGGAAAGAGTGAACCCAAGTATTTGCTAATGAAATACTCATTTCGGAATATTGTACCCAAAATCTTGAACTTTCGGTCATTATCCTCACTTCTTGACCATAAATGAAGGTGCGGATGAAGATGACCTGGTAAATCAAGAGTTTATTACTTGGAAATGAGGTGCTGAGACATTTGAACTGCTCCTCTTAGGGTAGACTTAAGTCCAATTTATGCTTTTGCATGATATCTATTTCCATAGCGTTCACATACCCTACACATAGCCTTGTAGCCTACCTTGCAGCCATGTAGCTTACGCTGCATTTACACTGCTCCATCGCCTCCAACTGGTCACATGTGGGCGTTACAAAGGCGTTTCCTGCGTCATCCAATGAAATTGTTTTAATAAAGAGGAAACGGTTTTATACAAGCTTTATTTTCTTTATGTAAAAGGTATATTTATAAATATGTTTGATTGAGCTTTATAACACTATCTAGTGATCTAGGCTTACAAAAGCTAACTTTTCCAATTAAATTATGTATTAATATTTCCAAAACCCACAAAAGACCCCAACAACCTTGGCAACCTTTCTTAACGCTGTATTACTCTGATCAGAGTCCCTGTAAATCAGCAGGGATTGATCATAAAGGACAGGGAAGCCTGAAACCGCAATGATTAGCTTTTCTTCCATGTTTCTCTAACGTTTCCCATTGAAAATGAATGGGATATATCGCTATGCGTTGATGCAACAGAGCAGTGTAAATGTAGCATAACACTGTAGCCTATGTCATAGCCTATACATGTAGCCATACCCTACATGTAGCCTTGTAGCCTGGAAGTAGTCGAAATTAGAAATCAGCCTTTACCTATCCTTCCTTAAAGGAGCATACCATCCTTTTTCAAGATATTTGGAAAAGATTTCTAGACTTTTCCCATTTCCCTTTTAAAGTAAAGTTTCTGTTTTGCAGATACAAGGTTTTTGCATGACAGCAATGTAATACAGTGGTTGGACAATGACACTGAAACACCTGGTTTTAGAGCACAATAATTTATTGTGGTGACGGACAGTTCTGGTGGAAACAGGAGAGCTGAGGTGCACATTGGAATTCTGCCGTGATTTGATCAGCCGTGGTTTTATGTTTTTTGGATACAATCCGGGTTAGCACCCGAACATCCCTTTCAGACAGCTTCCTCTTACAGCGTCCACAGTTAATCCTGTTGGATGTGGTTGGTCCTTCTTGGTGGTATGCTGACATTACCCTGGATACCGTGGCTCTTGATGCATCACAAAGACTTGCTGTCTTGGTCACAGATGCTCCAGCAAGACGTGCACCAACAATTTGTCCTCTTTTGAGCTCTGGTATGTCTCCCATAATGTTGTGTGCATTGTAATATTAAGAGCAGAACTGTGCTCTTACCCTGCTAACTGAACCTTCACACTCTTATTGCTCTTACTGGTGCAATAATGTGCAGTTAATGAAGATTGAACACCAGGCTGCTCCAATTTAGCCAGTTTCCAATTTAGTTTCATTGTCCAACCCCTGTATTTCTTCTAGCTAGCCACTAGCTGGTCAGTTCTCAATGTTTTCGTAATACAGGCAAAAGAAGACCATTAGCCCATTCAAACCCAGACCAAATGAAATAATGGAGTATAAACCCAGTAGCTGGACTATCACTCAGTATACGCTCCCAAAAAAGACCGTAATTCCAAATTCTGAGATGTTTCCATACCTGTGTGTGTCTGTATGTGTGCCAGCTAAGCTATGTTGTACGCAGGTCACCTACTCAAATGATTGTTTGACATTCACTCTCTTGTGCCCGGGAGGTGCAGGTCAAGGAAATGTAACGATGTACAATCTCTCTCTCTCTCTGTATGTAAAATGTGCACTGTGACAGGTAGAAAGACGACGTCCTTTGTCTTATTGCACTGAGTGTTCTCTTATCTGTATAGTAACGTTTGAGATAAAAAAAAGAAACATGCTGATTGTCACAGGGGTCTTTTCGAGAGAAATAAATATGAACTTCAAACTGATAAAGGAAGCACGAGTCGTTCATTTTCATTGGGCAGTAGTGAAAAAGGTGCCAGGTATTGTGGGATTGTGGGTAGGATGTAAGGATGTATATGACTTGGGCTTTGACTGACATGGTTCCCTACTCCCTACCCTCAATTAGTGAACTGCTATAAAGGGGCAGTCATTTAGTATGCTAAGTAGGGGTGAAAACACAGACACTACTACTAATGGCTAAACTGTGGCTTTTCTCAAAATTTTACCAGAAAACATCTTAATGATCCACAAGACTTTTGGGGAAATACTCTGTGGACTAATGAGACAAAAGTAAACATTTTTAGAAGGTATGTTTCCCATTACATTTGGCGTAAAAGTAAAAAATATATATCATTGAGGAGACAGGGCACTGACCGCTCTGTGTCTCTTAACCAATCGTGGAGCCGTTTTAAAGAGAAAGTCCCGCCTTTCAGGAGAAACAGCCAATCAGCTTGCAAAGGAGGGTCAGTGTGGGGAAGCCCCCAGTCGCTGTGAGTACAGGCAGCTAGTTGGAGCAGCTGATGTTAAAACAGATCTGGATATACAGCGATTTTTCTAAAAGAAAGGTAACGGAAGATTTTTGTGATAGCTGCTTAAAAATACTCGTCTTCGAAATAAAACACACAGATTAAACCTTTTAAAATAAAAAAAACTACAGCTTGTGACTCAGCTGAACTAGAAATGTGGAGAGGACTGAAATGAACTGAACTGATCAGGGGTTGAGTGATCAAAAGAAAGAAGTATTAATTAAAATTTATTAATTGTGTAGACCCCATTAGGACTAATTTTTACTGATGGAATATATCTGGTCCATGTCCTTTTAGTAAAAGCTCATCATACTATTTTTAGGTCACCAACAGTCATTTTGCAGAATTTGTGCACCCTTTGTTCTATTTTAAATCTATTAAATAAATAAAAAATATATAATAGAAAAGAGTGCATTTATGCCCAAAAAGACATAAATATATAAAAAAGGATTTTTAATTTGGCTGTATTAAAAGAATGACATATGTAGGACTGTCCACAACATTTCAGTGTCAACAAAGGTAGGCCTATCAGATTCTGATAATCTAATTGTAGTGTGTAAGTGGTTCACATGTGGTTATTTTAGTTTTCTTGTAAACCTGTATTAACATGTAAGGGATACTGAACCTTCGTTGGGCTGGTGGGACGACTTTAAGCGGACGGAGGAAAATATCGCTTATTTTTAAATCTAAAACTTGACAGGTATGTATTATACCTACAGTAAGGCCCAATCTGATTTTACCCCATAGCCCTACCACTTACCCCTATCCATTCTCTTTTTGAGTCGAAGTATCCCTTCGCCTTAGAACTTAGAGTTAGAAGAGAAAGGGGTGAAATCCTCCACTTCATAAGAATTGTGACAAACCTTCAAGCGCCTGATACGTCATCAGGAGCTCTAAAGTTTAGTACCCGAGCTGCTGATGATTAACTAGTAAACTTTAGGGCGTATTTTATCGTATGTCTTCAGAAAGGGGGCGGATGCTGCAGAAATTCATTATTATTGTCCATTCCTTAATTCCTCTGTAACGGGCAGCTGAAGTTCCGCCTTAATTGCTGGAGCTTCTGCCGTCTGTTGCACCATTTAAGGTGGAACGGGAAAGTTAGCTAGTTAGCTAGCTACTGAGATAAACTACTAGCAATCTTTGTTTATGCTTGTTATGAAGAATTCGACCATAAAACATTAAAATTACACATTAAACCCTGGTAAAATAGTGTTAAAGCTTCACTTTGTGTTGCCATCTTACCAGTGATTCTCGTACCCCTTGGTTTGAAGTGTACTGAATCTGAAAAATCTCTGTATGAAGGGCGAACAAGCCCTATCCCTTCCCCTAATCTACCCTTCCAGCCTTACAAGAATCAGGACACCCCTACCGCTCGGCGTGCATGTGCAAAACAGAGGGGTAAGGGTAAGGGGTTGGTGCCAAGGGGTAAAATGAGATTGGGCCTAAAACATGGTGGTGGTATTATGATGGCCTGGGCCGTTTTTGCTGCTTCAAGGCCTGGAAGATTTGCAGTGATAAATCAGGATAAACCAGGAATTCTGCTCTCTACCAAAAAGTCCTGAAGGAGAATGTCCAGCTATAATTTCGTGACCTCAAACTCAGGTGTACTTGGGTTCTGCAGCAGGACAATGACCCAAGAACACACCAGCAAGTCCACCTCTGAATGGCTTAAAAAAACTAAATAAAGGTTTTGAAGTGGTCTAGTCAAAGTCCGTTCTGTGGCATAACCTTAAAAAGATGGTTAATTCTAAAAAAAAAAAAAAAAACAAATTCCTCCACAGAGATGTGCAAGACTCACTGCAAGTTAAAAAGGGTGGTCCAACCAGTTATTAGGTATAGGGGTCAAACCCTTTTTCACACAGGTCAATGTAGGTTTGGATTAGTTTTTTCACCCTTAATAATGAAAACCTTTGTTCAAAAACTGTTTTATTTTGTTAACTTGTGTTTTTTTTTTACTAATATTTAAATTAGTGTGATGACCTAAAACATTTAAGAGTGACAAACATGCAAAAATTTGTATTTTTTGTAATTATCAGCCTTTTTTTAAGGTCGTGTTGGAATAAACCCAGCAGTTTTGTTTTTGGGAGGTTTTCTTAGAAAAACTTAAAAGACTTAAATAAATGAAAACTATTATAAATACTTTAACCTATTTCCCTTCGTAAAAATAATTAAATAAAAAAACACTTATAATTTTAAGTAGGCCTGACATTACATTTTGTAGAAACCCCTCACACGGAAAAGGTATAAGTACTGCCTACACAACATCTACTGTATTTAAAAATAAGTATTTATTTTTTTAAGTATCAAAATATATGCTAGTCACAAATTAGTACACATAAATTCACAGTGATTATAAGCAATTCAATAACAAATAACAGGTGTACTCACGCTACCATTCTTTAGCACTAATTCACACTATGTCAGCACCATATAAATCACATGTACATTTTTACTTATTTTTACTCCATAAAATCACAAACTGCTCCCAGTTCAGCGTCACCGCTTCATGCAGACGTGGCAGCGGCTGGTACGGTCGCGCTGCTGATCCGCAGCCTTCAGCGTTTGCGTCGGCGGCGCCTCGCCGAGCTCCTCCGGGTAGCTAACGCGGGTCAACCAAAAGCTGTAGATGTTGGCAAAGTAGTGGCACGTGCCACGCGGGCCCTGGCACTCCACGAAGGGCTGCGTCCTGAAGTCCTTCAGGCAGCTTCCAGGAGAGGTCAGAGACTGACCCCCACCTTCATCACCTGAGCCGGTGTGCTGTAGAACAGAGCTTAATTAGCATTTAGCATTTAGACACATATATACATGCAGTTTTTCTTTGTTTTAATATTATATATTACCGTTTTCTCTCGAATTTACACAGCCCATTACCCAACCCACTCATTAGGACTCCTCCCCCTATCACTAGTGATACCCCAACACACCAGGAGGGTTAAGAAGACTAGTACACGCCTTCTCCGATACATGTGAAGTCAGACTCTGCCTCTTTTTGAACTGCTGCTGATGCTGTAGCATTACCGAGTGGCATCACAGCGCAGCGACTGGGTTCTGATACATCAGCTCACAGACGCAGCCTTGTGCTGATCCACATCACCCTAGGAGTGATGATGGGAAAGAGTGCCATCTACTGTACCCACCCAGAGAGAGCAAGGCCTATAACTGTGCTCTCTCAGGGCTCCGGCAGCTGATGGTAAGCTGCATGACCGGGATACATGGCATTGTGATACATTCAAGGCATGGGCTAAAAGAACTAGGCCACAACTATGGCAAAAGTTTTAGGACATAGATTTTAATCTTTAAACAATAAATGCACTTTATAGCATTTATTTAGGATTATTCTCTCTACTTCCAAAAGAAAGCTTTCTAATACATTTTTAGAGCATTACTGTGAAGATTTGATTGCATTCAGCCACAAGAGCATTGTACTGTTTACAATACATGACCGGTTGTCTTTCACAGTACATGAATCATGACTATCAACACCGGGTGACAAATTACACAATTTTTCACTGTGGTGCATGCCAGAACTAAACCCATGCGAGAACTACACATGCCATGCCAGACAATCCTTAAAGAGGAGAATACGCACTTAAAGTGAGTCCAAAATATATGGAACATATAAAGCAATTGAGCGAAATCACAGTTTGATCAATTTTATATTGAAATATATGTACTTATGTCCTCAACGCAGAACAATATCAATAATTGTTAAGATTTTAAACACCAGTTATAAACCTTTTAAACTCTTAACTGTTACTCCAGCATCAGCTCACCAACCAATCAGCTCACAGTAGCAGTAATGCTAGTGTCTTTACTGCCTAAAACCTCTTTGCTGTAGAAAATGGAAATGTACAGATTTACATACATTATTTTCGTTTTTTTAATATTTATTAAAATTAATGATTTTTTAGCTTTTAGCTTTATTAATAAAACCCCTATCCAGATAAATCTCTCCATCCAGATGAATTTAGTTGATTGTTATGAGATCTCAATGTAAAAGAGGACAATATTTCATGTTATATGTTTTGTCCATTCATAATGATATTTTGATACAGTGTAAAGGACAGTTTGTTTGTTCAAATTATGTAGTAAATTAAAAATCGACAAAAAATTATATATATTTTTTATTGGACAGCGACAATGTACTTTATAAAGTATGTACACTCACCATGAGGAACGAGTAGCCAATCCACAGACCTTGCCAGCCGGAGGGGCAGCTAGGCACGCTGGAGTCCTGGCTATGGAGCGCCACCGCCGGACCCGGAGCCTCACAAACCACACAGCGGCTGATGTACTGGTGGATCTCTCCACCCGCCACCGGCATCATGGGCACGGGTCTGTTAGTGGTCAGCCAATAGGATTTGTCGTTGCGGCTGGCGTATTTACAGGAGGCGGAGTTACAGTAGGAGAAGGGCATGGTGCTGAAGATCTTCAGACATGAGCCGGCTTGGCCTGGAGAAAAGAGGATTTTAAGAGTACCCGCTTATTAAACACACAAATAAATGTACTGTAGAACGCAAATCTATTTTTTTCATTGACAAAAAAACAGAATAAATGGCATGGATTAACCAATTTTAAGGAAACTTTAAACAGACTTTTTGTAAAAGAAACTTAGGAAAGATTTTGAGATATTTTTTGTTTTTCTGTTTTTGGCTTCTTTTAACATCTATTTTCTCTTTTACCCACTGTTACCAATGACCCTTCTACAAAGGTGCGACAGAGAGCTGAGGTTGGACTGGGGTTTTAATGCCGTTGTAAGCCGTTTATGCAAAACAGTTTTTGTTAAAAAAAAGAATGAAGAAAATAAATCAAAGAACCTCAAGAAATTCATCATAAATATGCTTTAATACAGACTGTCTTCAGCCAAAAAATAGTTCCTCAACAAATGAACTGTAACAGAACTGTAGCTACAAAACGGCGTATGGTTTATACAAGCTAACACCACCAATGTTAGCTTAAAATCAAAATTGGACATAAATTAAGAGCAGAAATTTAAGAGATAAAAGGTAAGGGGGTTTTACTGGGGTTATAATGCCGGTGTAAGCTGTTTATACAACAGTTTTTTTGTTTTTTTTTTACAAAATAAATAAAGAAAAATAAATAAAAAAAACTCAAGAAATTCATAATGTATATGCTTTAATACAGACTGTGCCTTCCGCCAAAAAGTAGTTCCACAACAAATAAACTGAAACAGAACTGTAGCTACAAAACGGCGTATGGTTTATAAAGGCTAACACCACCAACGTTAACTTAAAGTCAAAATTGGACATAAATTAAGAGCAGTAAAATTTAAGAGGTTTGGACTGGGGTTTTAATGCCGGTGTAAGCCGTTTATACAACAGTTTTTTTTTTTTTTTTTTTTTTTTTACAAAATAAATAAAGAAATAAATAAAAAAAACTCAAGAAACGTTAGCTTGAAATCAAAACTCTGAATAAGCCAGCAGCAGTGAAAGTTAAGGGGGATGGTAAACATTAGGAGCATGAAATAATGTTAAAACTCTCCTTTTCTTGCTCTGCGGAGACGTCTTAATGTGAAAGCTGCGCGTTTACAAGGCTAGCTGTCTGTGCAGAACTGTGGTTAGGTTAGCGTAGCTTGGCTTAGCTCAGCATTAGCTTATATTATTAGGTCATCCATGGTACCTTTTTTATTTTACGTGATGTTGTATGTTTTCTCTTTTTCTCTGTTCAATTTTCTCTTTTCTATTTTACCGACTGTTAACGGTAACCCCTATACAAAGGTGTGACAGAGAGCTCAGGTTGGACTGGGGTTTTAATGCTGTTTACTGCTAGGGATTCTGGGACTTCTGGGACGTGTGATGGTGTTACTAATTTTAACGTTAGTGTTCTAGAGTTAAGACATTTCCTTTTTTCCCCTTTTCTCTTTTCCCTTTTCTTTTTTACCCACTGTTAACTATCTCCCCTCTACAAAGGTGCAACAGAGAGCTCAGGTTGGACTGGGGTTTTTATGATGTTTACCGCTAGGGATTCTGGGACTTCTGGGACTTGTAATGGTGTTACTAATTTTAACGTTAGTGTTCGAGGGTTAAGAAATTTTCTCTTTTCTCTTTTACCCACTGTTAACGGCCACCCCTCTACAAAGGTGCGACAGAGAGCTGAGATTGGACTGGGGTTTTTATGCTGTTTACCACTAGGGATTCTGGGACTTGGAGTTTTTTGGCCCAGCTCCACCAGCTCTTCCACTGCAGTTTCCAGGCCCTCACAGAACCAAGCTTCGTTCTTTTTAATAGCTCACAAGATCTCTACTACTTTCTTTGGAATGATAAATTCTTGTGTGTTCTATACAGTATAAAAAGAAAGCAAGAGATATGATTTCTCATAATGTATGTATAATAATAATATTGTATTAAAAACAATATAAGACTACAGATTATTGAGATTTACCCAAGTCTTGTGTGTACGCCCTCTCCTGACCCTCCAGATAAAGAAGACTGTACCCACTCCAGAGCAGAGGCATGCCCACCGGACACTCGGGTATCACCTCAGACTGACTGTGGATCACCAGGAGAAACCCGGAGTTCACCGTTACTCCTGGAGCTGGGAATCCAGGGTCTCCCTGAGGACCTGGTAGACCTGGGGGTAAAAAGAGAAAAGAAAATTGATAATTACTGTTTATTTCTCAAATAATTGATTTATTCAATTTTTGCTTGACTTTAGCTTAGCTTAGAGTCTCCCATCAGCAAAGTGCAAAATTCAGAAACTGAACAAAATTAAACATTTTCCCATTAAAAATACTGAACACTGAACATGGATTTTAGGAGGTTTATGTCAATTTGGCCATTATTTGTATCTATTTTATCTAAGTCGCGTTGGACAAAACGTCTGCCAAATGTAATGTAATCTAGCTTTTATAAGACAACAAATACAAGAAAAAATATAAATATCCAAATATAATGGCTAAAATGAAAAGGTCTGCATGGCTAAAATTAAAAGGTCAGTGTGGCAAAAATAAAAGCTTGGTGGGACTACAGTTAAAAGGTCTGCACAACTAAAATTAAAAGCTCAAGGCTAAAATTAAAGCTCAGCATGGATAAAATTAAAAGGTCTGCATGGCTCCACACGGCTAAAATTAAAGCTGTGTTCGGGCGAAAAAGCCTGTGTTTCAGCAGGGAGTGTGGGAGGGAGCCAGCAGGGAGCCAATAAATGCCGGGTTTAAGTTATTTTTAGAAGGAATACGGAGTTTAGCATAAATTTTCACACTTTTAGTATCAGTTTGCTTGGTTTTATCAGTTTACTTAGTTTACTACTTCTCTAAAAACTGGTTTCCAGTTTACCCACTGAAATATATAACCTGTACAGGGCTGGTGTAGTAATGTTAGCTGAGCTAACATAGCCTTAGCATTAATTGCATCAATTTGTTTACCAAAAGACTGGTCGTTTTCTGTGTGTATATTTAACTCATATGTGATCTACTGTAGTTTACTGTGACTCCATATGGCCTTATTTAAGTGTAGTACTGAGTTGATGAGTGAATTGGTGCGTTAGTAGTTTTGTAATGGCTTGTAATAGTAGAAATACATTTAGGCAATGGTGAAAAAGTGTCAAAATGTTTGTTAAAATGTTTCAACTTAGTTTTGTTACGCTTTCAGAAATAAATAGGTATGCACGGCTAAAATTAAAGCTCTGCTTGGCTAACATTAAAGCTCCATACATCTAAAATTTAAATTTTAAAATGATGTGCATCCCTAATGTTCTTATTCCAACTTGGGTTTGTTACCTTGTGGTCCAATGAATCCTTGTGGTCCAACATCTCCAGCATCTCCACGAAGACCTGCATGCCCTGGATTACCTTCATGCCCAGTTGGACCACGGTTCCCCCTCAGACCTTTTAGCCCTAGAAAGAACAAAACGTAATGCAGTTTTATCCATTTTGTTCTCTATAACTTAAATAAATAAGGGATGAGTTGGAGGACTTGTATGAAGGTCTTACCTATGGGTCCGGGGTTTCCTGAAAGTCCTGGTATTCCTGAGCTCCCTGGTGGTCCAGGTGGTCCAGGCTTTCCTTGTGGTCCCACTCTGTACGGTGGAGGGGCTCTTATAACTTCACCAGGTTGACCTTTGAAACCTGCAAGGATGTAGAATAATAATATTTAAACAGTGCAATACTGATTCTGGGTTCACTCAGTACTGCGGTGTAAGCCTGGTCTTCACACAGCTAAAATTAAAAGGTATGTAAGGCTAAAATTTAAAGCTGCATATGGCTAAAATTAAAGGTCTGTGTGACTAAAATTAAAACGTCTGCTCAATTAAAATAAAAGCCTCCGCGTGGTTAAAATTAAGGCTCCACCAGGCTAAAATTAAAGCTCCACACAGCTAAAATTAAAAGGTGTGCGAGGTTAAAATTAAAACGTCACAAAGCTAAACTTAAAAGGTCTGCATAGCTAAAATTAAAGGTCTTCACGGCTAAAATTAAAGCTCTGCACAGCTAAAATGAAAAGGTCTGTGCAACTAAAATTATAGCTCCGCATGACTAAAATGAAAAGGTCCACAAGGCTAAAATGAAAGCTCCGCATGACTAAAATGAAAAGGTCGGCGATGCTAAAATTAAAGCTCCACATGGCTAAAATGAACAGGTCTGGCCGGTTTAAAATTAAGGCTCCACACGGCTAAAATTAAAAGGTTTGTGAAGCTAAAATCAATGCTCCGCGCGGCTAAAATTAAACGGTCTGCACAACTAAAATTTAAAGCTCTGCATTGTTAAAATTAAGACTCCACAAGCCTAATTAAACTCTTCACAGCTAAAATTAGAAGGGCTGCATGGCTAAAATTAAAGCTTTGCTCGGCTAAAATTAAAAGGTCCACGTGGCTACAACTAAAAGGTCTGCATGGCTTAAATTAAAGCTCTACTCGACTAAAATTCAAAGGTCTGCACGGCTAAAATTAAAACTCTTTTCGGCTAAATTAAAACTCTGTGAAGCTAAAATGAAAATTTCTGTGCAGCATTTAAGCTCTGCGTGGCCAAAATAAAAGCTTTTTTTGCGGTGGGCTAAGGAGGTCGAGTGTTGCAAAAGTGTAGGAACCCCTGGTCTACTGTTTAGAATGCTTACCCATGTTCCCAATGATCCCTTTATCTCCCTTCAACCCTGGGAGACCAGGTCTGCCCATAAGACCTGCTGGTCCCTGAGGGCCAATCAGACCAGGTGATCCTGGAATCCCTGACAATAAGAATAATAACAGGTGATTTTAGTGTTTATCACAGTTTATCACAGATAAAATTAAACCACACTCTAGTGCAGATGACTTACCTTTGGGTCCTGGTGGTCCATCGTACCCAGGGCGCCCTGGGGGCCCATCTGTACCTCTCAAGCCCTTTGGTCCTCTGTGGCCTGGTAGTCCCACATCTCCAGGGTCTCCTGAAACAGGGAAAACTGGACCTGGAGGTCCGATTTCTCCTGGTGGACCTGTGTAGATAACAACATTAAATAAGACAATATTAAACAAAGCATAAAACAATGTTTATAATCATATAACTAAACCAGCATGACTGTTAAGAATTAGAATGTGTTTCTAAAAACATATATCATGTCCTTAATAGAGACATGTGAGTGTAAAAGGCATGAACTAATTCTCTTAATTAATCATGGGTGTGGTTAATTTTGGGCAAAATATGAAATAAACCAATCAGTGTGCCAGTTGTCATTCCCTTTAATAAGAACCAGGTGAGCTCTGACTTTGGCACGTTCGCTTCTTAACAGGGCGGCGCTTTTGTGCGTCTCAGCAGAGGATACTGAGCTGCTCGTTCACACTGTGAAGATACACCAGCAGCTCATTTAAGGATTTAAGAAACAGTACCGTTATTTTATTCTTTAATCTGTTTATTGTTCAGTTAAAAGTCGGATTTGCGCTCTGCACGCACTGGGAGCACCTATAGGAACGGACTCTGACAGTTGACTGTTGTCAGGGTTTTAATCAGTAAGTGGAGCTCCTGTGTTTTCCGCCACCAAAATAACAAAAAACAATGTACCTGAACACACCTCACTTCCAGACCACCACAGCCATTAGTGTAGATTTATTCATAAACTTCTATGTTATTTTAACAGAGCGGGGGCAAGTCGTGGAAATAGACTGCTGACGGGGTGTAAGATGGCAACGAGCATTGCGACTTGGGGATGGGGGCAATAGGGCCCTTAGAGTCTCAAACTTCAAGTCTAGGCTGAAAACCTACTTGTTTATATGTTTAGATTACATTTCTGGACATTAAAGTGGGTGGATGCCAGTGTTTTAGGGTACTTTCATGTCTATGCTACCCTCTGGCTCTTTCCTTTTAGTTAGAACTACAACCCCAAATCAGAAAAGGATGGAGCAACTCCATATGAAATTGGACGTGTTTCTTCTGTAGCATTACCTTAAGAGTTTAAGAGATTGTAGAATGTTCATTTTAGTCAGTTTTGCACATTTGTTCAATTTATTTTTTTGCAATTTATAGAATAGGTTCTTTTAGTTGGCAACTTTTGCTGAAGTAACTGTTTCTACAGCCCAGTCAAGGGATTTTTACCAGGTTTATGAGCATTGTTTGCATTCAGGAACAATACCTTTAGTGATGTCATGATAGCAGATGATCACCAAACCAAGAAAGTTTTATTGTATTGGCAATACTTTGGTACTACAGGAAGTTGATCAGCTGTTGCACACTGAAAAAGAACAAACCTGGAGGTCCGTAAAGTCCATTTGGTCCTGGATCGCCGGTGAGTCCTGGAATTGGTCGTTCACAGTTTCTACCTGGAAGGCCGGGAGGACCAAAGGTACCAGGGGGACCTGAAGCAAAATCCAGATCTGTCATGGTTCTGGTCATAAAGGTAAACCAGTTGGTCAGGTTGATTTAAAAAGCTATTTTAAAATGAAACATGGTCATTATTCAAACAGTAAGTAAGTAAGAATAGAAATTATGTGTTGATGTGTTGAAACCTGGGTCTCCAGGTGGGCCTGTAAAGCCTTTCTGTCCTAGATGGGAGATTCCTGGAACTCCGGGGGAACCAGGTAGTCCCTGGTCTCCAGGATCACCTGTTATCCCTGGAGGTCCTGGAAGACCAGAACCTAGAAATAAAAGCATTGTAAGATACATCAGATAGATCTAAACCAGATAAAAACACACCTGACAGGTAATTTAAACAAAAGCTTAAGCTTTGAAGAAGGCAGGCGATGAGTTGGTTCCCATATTACACTCGGCAAATGGGGAATTGACACAATCGGCTCAGGATGATTCCCATATTATACTTGGCAACCGGGGTTTTCCACTAGCAAGTTAGATTGAAACCTGTATTATACTTGCCAACCGGGGAATTGACACAAGCGCCTTTAGTCGATTCTCATATTACACTCGGCAACGGGGTGTTTCTACGAGTAGGTTGGATTTAATCCCGTATTATACTTGGCAACCGGGGAATTAATACAAGCGCCTTGGGCCGATTACCATATTATACTCAGCAACTGGGGTGTTTCTATGAGCAAGTTGGATTGAATCCTGTATTATACTTGGCAACCGGGGTGTTAGTGCAAGCAGGTTGGATTGAATCCTGTATAATACTTGCCAATCGTGGTGTTAGTGCAAGCACGTTGGATTGAATCCTCTATTATACTTGGCAACCGGGGTGTTAGTGCAAGCAGAATGGATTGAATCCTGTATAATACTTGCCAATCGTGGTGTTAGTGCAAGCAGGTTGGATTGAATCCTCTATTATACTTGGCAACCGGGGTGTTAGTGCAAGCAGAATGGATTGAATCCCTTACAATACTTGGCAACCGGGGATGTTAACACAAGCAGGTTGGATTGAATCCTTTACTATACTTGGCAACCGGGGTGTTAACACGAGCTGGTTGGATTGAATCCCTTACTATACTTGGCAACCGGGGTGTTAACACAAGCAGGTTGGATTGAATCCCTTACTATACTTGGCAACCGGGGTGTTAACACAAGCAGGTTGGATTAAATCCCTTACTATACTTGGCAAACGGAGTGTTGGTGCAAGCAAGTTAGATTGAATCCTGTATTATACTTGGCAACCGGGGAATTAATACAAGCGCCTTGGGCCGATTACCATATTATACTCAGCAACTGGGGTGTTTCTATGAGCAAGTTGGATTGAATCCTGTATTATACTTGGCAACCGGGGTGTTAGTGCAAGCAGGTTGGATTGAATCCTGTATAATACTTGGCAACCGGGGTGTTAGTGCAAGCAGGTTGGATTGAATCCTGTATAATACTTGCCAATCGTGGTGTTAGTGCAAGCAGGTTGGATTGAATACTCTATTATACTTGGCAACCAGGGTGTTAGTGCAAGCAGAATGGATTGAATCCCTTACAATACTTGGCAACCGGGGATGTTAACACAAGCAGGTTGGATTGAATCCTTTACTATACTTGGCAACCGGGGTGTTAACACGAGCTGGTTGGATTGAATCCCTTACTATACTTGGCAACCGGGGTGTTAACACAAGCAGGTTGGATTGAATCCCTTACTATACTTGGCAACCGGGGTGTTAACACAAGCAGGTTGGATTAAATCCCTTACTATACTTGGCAAACGGAGTGTTGGTGCAAGCAAGTTAGATTGAATCCTGTATTATACTTGGCAACCGGGGAATTAATACAAGCGCCTTGGGCCGATTACCAATTATACTCAGCAACCGGAGTATTTCTATGAGCAGGTTAGATTGAATCCCATATTATACTTGCCAAATGGGAGGGTTGGTGCAAGCAGGTTGGATTAAATCCTGTATTATACTTGGCAACCTGGGGGTTATCACAAGCAGGTTGGATTGAATCCTATATTATACTCAGCAACCGGGGTGTAAACACAAGCAGGTTGGATTGAATCCCTTACTAGACTTCGCAACCGGAGTGTTAGTGCAAGCAGGTTGGGTTGAATTCTTTAATATACTTGGCAACCGGTGTGTTGGCACTAGCAGAATGGATTGAATCCCATATTATACTCAGCAACTGGAGTGTTGTAATATTTATATCTTAAAGTATTTAAATCAAAGCCCTCAAGGTCCCAATACAGACAGTTCTCATGACAACTCAATACTGAGTTTTGTAATAGCCAAATAGTTATATAAACTTTTAACAATTAAACAATATCCAGAACAATTAAATGTAATTGTTCTCACCTGTCGCGCCTCTTTCTCCTTTATTACCAGGAAGACCATTCAGACCGTCCAGTCCTGGAGGTCCTGTGTATCCTGTAACAGAAGAAATCTACTGTCATTCAAAGCAATAATGAAAAACTGTGTAAGAAATGTTAGAAATATGAATCCAGACTGTTTTTTCAGACTGTAATGCTTCTTTGAAATGTTTGTATGTTCTCATTCATACCTTTCTGACCTGGCAGTCCTGGATAACCTTTAAGACCTGGAGATCCCGGAGAACCTGGAGGACCAGGAAGACCAAACCGCGAAAAACCTGGAAGACCTGTAGTTCCTGTACACATCAAATCACAACATGTCAGAATGGATCAGCCAGAATCTATTATTCACCCTACTAACAACAACACCCACAACCATAACAATCTGAAACTGGCTCGACAAGGATCCAGAAGCAAAGCATAAAACTAGGTTCCCAGTCCATTGACTCAACTACCTTAACAAGTACTCAGACCTTCACAGAAAGGTACAGTTGCAAGACAAACTATGTGAACCTTTAGATTTAATAACTGGTTGATTTTCCTTTAGCAGCAAAAACCTCAACCAATCCTTAATCGTTTCCAGTAGTTGCAGATCAGACCTGCAGAACGGTCAGGAGGAATTCTGGATCATTCCTCTTCACTAAACTGTTTCAGTTCAGCTATAATATTATGGGATATCTGGTGTGAATCTCTCTCTTGAGCTCATGATGCCACAGGATCTCAGTTGGGTTCAGGAGGTCAGGACTCTCCAGAAGGCTCTGTGTTTATTTACTTCTGTTAAAGTCGTTCGGTTGTTGATTTACTTCTATGTTTTGGGTCGTTGTCCTGTTGCATCATCCCTCCTCTGTTGAGCTTCAGTTGATGGACAGATGGCCTAAGGTTTCCTGCAAAATATCTTGGTAAACTTGAGAATCTTTATTTCACAGTTGGGATGAGGTTTTGATGATGGTGTGCTGTGCGTTGTGTTTTCCTTCCAAACAACTAGTTTTTGGTTTAATCTGTCCACACTATATTTATCTAGTACTGCTGTAGAAGAACATCTAGGTGCTCTTTTTTTTTTTTTTTTGGACAGCAGTGTCTTCCTCCGTGGTGTCCTCCCATAAACTCCATTCTTGTTTAATCTTTTCCTTATTGTAGATTTGTCAACAAAAATGTTAGCATGTGGCAGAGATTTCTGTAAGTCTTCAGCTGACACTCTAGGATTCTTCCTCACCTCATTGATCATTCTGCGATCACCCCTCTCCAATCTCACTGTTGAAGTACTTCAAACACTTTCCCTTACCGACCTAACCTCAGCCCTTCTTAGCCACAACCGTTGACTGGATCTTTCCTCTACCTCTGACAACTCCTTTACCAAATGCGCATACTTCAGCCTTTTCCCTTTATACTCTCCATCTATTCATTTTCAAACATAACAGTTATCTGAATGAAGAGTTAATTTAGGGTATTTTAAGCAAAAGGTGGCCAGTAATAAGGGATCCTTCTAATTCATCAGGTCTTGCCGCTGGGGAAACGCCTAAGTAAACAAAAACTGTCATTCTTAAAAAGATCCCTTTCTTTCAATGTCAAACGAGCACCAGATGTTAATCTACACAGATTCCTCTCCAGAAAACTGTTTCTATTAGTGAGTAAAGTGCTAAAGTGCTTCACTTTATTTACAGTAGGCTTAGATTTCAAATATTTTTACTGAAATGGCCGATATTTGGGGCCACCGTGCTAAGTATTACTAAGCATTACATGAGCACCATGTACTTATACTAATTTATACATTTCACCATTTAAACAATAGACAGACACTGTAATATTTGTAGGTTCGAGGTTAGAGTTAGGGTATAAGTACAATCTTGTGGGAGATTACCTTGACGACCAGGTGGACCTGATGGTCCAGGAGATCCAGGTGGACCAGGAAGTCCCCTTGGGCCTTGGGGTCCATGGTCTCCTGGGTCCCCAACAGCTCCTTTCTCAGCTGTAAATAAATTGTAAACAATGTAAATAACTCAAATATACTCAATACTTCTTAAGCAGCCCATTGTATGTTGTTATGTGCTTAATCACTTTTATGGCTCTTTAGCTAAACTAGAAACGTTGACATCAAACATGTACAGCTCTTTGATTTTACCAAATTAAAAAAAACTCATCAAGAGGGATGATCACAACCCATCAAACCAAACTGAACTGCACCATAAAGTTATCCAAAAGCAGTGTGTAAGACTGGTGGAGGAGAACATGATGCCAAGATGCATGAAAACTGTTATTAAAAACCAAATATTGATGATTTCTGAACTCTTAAAACTACTTTATGAATATGAACTTGTTTTCTTTGCAATATTTGAGGTCTGAAAGCTCTGCATCTTTTTTGTGATTTCAGCCAGGGTGAAGACTAGCACACGCCTCCTCTGATTCATGTGAAGTCAGACTCCTCCTCTTTTTGAGCTGCTGCTGATGCTGTAGCATTACTGAGTAGCATCACAGCGCTAACACTCGGAGGAAAGCTCAGCGACTCGGTTCTGATACATCAGCTCACAGACGCAGCCTTGAGCATTTTTTACATTTTTTAACTGATCCTGCTGTCAATATTCTTTATTTTAATATAAGATATTAATATATTTGTGAAAGACTCACCATCACATTCTGGAAAAACAGAGACAGAGGTTTGCAAAGACATACATAAAGAGAGACAAGGACAGAAAAAAAATCAAGATTTCATAAAACACACTACTTCATTCTAACATGAAGTAACAATCAAAAGTTTAGACACACCTTTTATTCATTTTAAATTTCTTTATTTCTTACTTAAATGTATTTACATTATACATTATAGTTTAATATTTCACACATGAAGAAAACTAGAAAACTTTCCGAGTGACTCTCCCTCATTAAGACACTGAGATTAAAATACCAAGAGTGTTCAGATCTGTCCTCAAAGATACATGTGCTACTTATTTAGAAGAATCTAAAATATATAAAACATATTTTGGTTTATTATTAAAAATAATTCTGCATGTGTTCCTGTATAGCTTTAATATAGTCTTCAATATTAAATTTACAAAGTAAAATGACAACATTCCTGGCCGTGTGCTGAGAGACTGTGTCTGGGAACTCGCAGAGGTTTATACTGACATTTATAACACCTCTCTGAGTCAGGCGGTGGTTCCCACATGCTTCAAAGCCACCACCATCATCCCTGTCCCAAAGAAGGCATCGCCATCCTGTTTCAATGACTATCGTCCAGTTGCACTAGTCATGCATCGCATCAAGTCTTTGCTCCCCCCTCCCTGGACCCCTACCAGTTTGTTTATCGGTCAAATCGCTCGACCGATGATGCCATCTCCACTGTTCTCCACTCAGCCCTCACACACCTAGACAAGAAGAACACCTACGTCAGAATGCTGTTTGTTGACTTCAGCTCAGCATTCAACACAATCGTCCCCCAACAGCTCATGCACAAACTGGACAGTCTGGGGCTGAGCACTTCACTGTGCAACTGGCTGTTAGACTTCCTGACTGGAAGACCACAGGCAGTGCGGGTTGGCAGCAGCACATCCAGCATCACCACACTGAACACAGGGGCTCCCCAAGGATGTGTGCTGAGCCCCCTTCTGTTCACTCTGCTGACCCACGATTGCACACCAGCACACACCTCCAACCTCTTCGTCAAGTTTGCGGATGACACGACGGTGGTGGGTCTCATCAGCAACAACGATGAGTCACACTACAGGAGCGAGGTGAGCCGCCTGGCCTCCTGGTGCAAACACAACAATCTCTCACTGAACACAGAGAAGACCAAGGAGATTGTTGTGGACTTCAGGAGAACTCACACACTGCACAGCCCTCTGTCCATCAACGGAACTGCTGTGGAGAGGGTGAGCAGCACCAAGTTCCTGGGTGTGCACGTCACAGAGGACCTCTCCTGGAGCACCAACTCAGCGTCACTGGCCAGGAAGGCAAATCAGCGTCTCTACTTTCTCCGCAAGCTGAGAAGAGCTGGAGCCCCCACCCCCATCATGACCACCTTCTACAGAGGGGCCATCGAGAGCATACTGACCAGCTGTTTCACCGTGTGGTACGGGGCCTGCACAGCATCCTGCCGCAGGACCCTCCAGCGCATCGTGAGAGCAGCTGAGAAGATTGTTGGCACCTCTCTCCCCTCCCTTCAGGACTTGTACAGCTCCCGCCTCACACGGAAAGCCCTCCGTCTGGCAGGAGATCCCTCTCACCCACTACACAGCTTCTTCAGCCTGCTGCCATCAGGGAGGAGACTGCGGAGTCTCGGGTCTAGGACCAGCAGACTGCGAGACAGCCCCATCCATCAGGCTGTGAGGATGCTGAACTCTCTTCCTGCTCTACCCCCCATCCCAATCCTGCCCCCAGCACACACTCACTCAGCATCCTGACCCCCCACTAATAAAGTACTGAAACTCTGCACTACAATACACAAAGTACTGGTCCCTTCCAAACGGACTTGCACTACACAACACCTGCACTACTGATATACTTGCACTGTCAATACGCACTTTAATTCCACTTAATTAAACTGTGAACTTTAAGGACTTACGCACCCATTCACTTTACCAGCCTTAAGCTATATACCATATACCGTATTTGCACTGCTGATATATACTATTTATACTGTCATTCCATCTCAATCACCATCAATATTGCACTATTGTCTTACGTATGTTTATTGTGTCTTGCTGTATTGAACATATAGTGTCTCCCACTCTTTTATATTATAATTATATATCTATTTTTCACTTATTTACTTATATTTATATATCTATTCCTCCCCCACACCACTGCACCTTGTTTTTGTCTCATGTATGTCTATTTGTGTCCCTGCTGTATTGTACACATAGTGTCTCCCATTCTCCTTTATTATATCTATTATCTGTACTTGCTGTAAAATTGGGAAGGAGAGTAACGTAATTTCAATTCTCTGTATGTCCTGTACATATGCAGTACTGACAATAAAACTACTTGACTTGACTTGACTTGACTTGACTAAAAAAGTACAATAAAAAGAAATAAAACACACTGAGTGAGAAGATGTGTGCTCAAACTTTTAGCAGGTCCTATAAATTTAATTCATAAAAAATTAATGATATATAAAAAAATATATAAATATATCCGACCTTTTGGTCCGTTGTCACCCTGAACCCCTTTTGGTCCTTGTGGACCTGGAATTCCTACGGAGTCTCCTTGGTCACCTGGATGAATGAAGCATAAATATTATATTTGCTAAATATTATAATGCTATCAGGTTTTAAACACTTTTAAAGGTTAAAAAAATGCTGATTTTAACTATTTTGGACTTAAAAACATACGTTCTGAGGCTTCGGCTATTGTTCTACAGCTTCCTAATTAAAATAAGAGTCACAATTAACATTACTTACTACAGTACTCAGCACTGTTAAATGGTTAAATGATGTCTCAACTAATTATTTATTAACACTAGTTAAGAAATTAATACCCATTAATTTGTTATAATGCTTAAGGATGTTGTAAATAATAATGAATTAAGACATTATTTATAAATGTGTAATAAATAATAATATCTTAACTAGCGTCAATTAATAACTAAATTGCAGTTCCTGTAGAAAGTGCGAGTGTGAAAGTCGCAGTGCTGATGTTGCTAAGTGGTTGCTGAGGTGTTGCTACAGTTTCCATGCTGGTTGCTAGGGGGTTGCTAGGTGGTTGCTAAATGGATGCTAGGTGGTTGCTAAGGTGTTGCTAAGTGGTTGCTAATGTGTTGCTAGGTGCTTACTAAAGTGCTGCTAAGTGGTTGCTAAGGTGTTGCTATGGTATCCTTGCTGGTTGCTAAGTGATTGCTAGGTGGTTACTAATGTGTTGCTAGGTGGTTGCTAATGTGTTGCGTGGGGCTTACCAAAGTGCTGCTAGGTGGTTGCGAAAGTGTTGCTATTGTATCCATGCTGTTTGCTAAGGTGTTGCTAGGTGGTTGCTAAAGTGTTGCTAGGTGCCTATTAAGGTGTTGTTATGATATTCATGCTGGTTTCTAAGCTGGTTTCTAGGTAGTTGCTAAGGTGTTGCTAAATGGTTGCTGAGGTATTGACTTGGTATCCATGCTGGTTGCTAAGGTGTTGCTAGGTGCTTACTAAAGTGTTGCTAAGTGGTTGCTAAGGTGTTGCTATGGTATACGTGCTGGTTGCTAAGTAGTTGCAAGGTGCTTGCTAACGTGTTGCTATGTGGTTGCTAAGGTGTTGCTATGGTATCCATGTTGGTTGCTAAGATGTTGCTATGGTATCCATGCAGGTTGCTAAGTGGTTGCTAGGTGTTGCTATGGTATCCGTGCTGGTTGCTAGGTGGTTGCTAAGGTGTTGCTAAGCGATTACTAAGGTGTTCCGATGGTATCAGTGCTGCTTGCTAAGTGGGTGCTAGGTGGTTGCTAATGTGTTGCTAAGTGGTTGCTAAGGTGTTGCTAGGTGCTTATTAAGTTGTTGCTACATCATATGAGTTTTATACCTTTAATTCCTGGAAATCCCTGGTTACCTGGAGCTCCATTCAGTCCAGGAAGACCTGGATCACCCTGCATCAAGAAGCATATTATAATATGTTATAACATATTATAACATATTATAACATATTGTAGCGTGACATTTTGACATGCCAAAAATCATGGGATAGCATTAAGTGGTAATGATTGTGACCGGCAGTGTCTGGCTAGAACTGTCCATGTGAACAGGTGAATGATTCTGGCAGATCAGCGTTCATTAGCTTCCACAGGACAAGGCAAAAGTCATGGGACACAATACTATTTCCTGTCCCGTGACATGTGGCACAACAGTGTATGTATAAAAGCAGACAGCCAATAAGAATCTAAATCAGATCCGGATTCACCTGATCTCCAAATGTCCCTGGGAATCCCATAACTCCTGGATATCCTTTAGGTCCAGGTGGCCCTGGTGGCCCCTGAGGGCCACTTCTTCCAGGTAAGCCAGGATAGCCTTTCTGAAAACCAGGGCCACCATCCACTCCATTCACACCATGCTTACCTGGTGAGCCTGGAACACCTTTATATCCTGATTAATAAAAAAAAAAAAAAAAAAATATATATATATATATATATATATATATATATATGAATGTATGTGAAAGCACAGAATTAGTTCTTATTCATGTGGGGAAAATGTATTTAAAATGTATTTATGAAATATATTTCACGATATATATATATATATATATATATATATATATATATATATATATATATATATATATATATAACAATGTGTTGAAATGTGTTGTGGCTAATTTATTTGTATTCATATATTTTGTTAAATATATTTTAAAGTACATTTGATTTTTGGTTCTCAGTTTAAAACAACACGACATAGGACAAAGTATATAAAATTATCTGCATCTTTAAGATACGGTACATATATATATATTGTATATAGTTTAATACACATTTAGTATGTAGACAATATATTCTTATATATATATATATATATATATATATATATACATTTTTACATATATTTAAAATGTATATACATTTTAATATACATTTGGTACATATGCAATATATGCTGAAATATATTTTAATTTCCACATATATTTGAATTTATATATATATATATATATATATATATATATATATATATATATATATATTTATTTAAATTGTATATACATTTCAATATACATTTAGTATGTAGGCAACATATTCTGAAATATATTTTAGTGTCCACATATTTTTAAATTGTATATACTTCCATATGCAATTGGTATTTAGGAAATATATTGTGAAATATATTTCAGTTTCCATATATATTTAAATTGTATATTCATTAATATACATTCAGTATAAATGCACTGAAATGTGCTGAAATATATTTTAGATATATAATATATATTTTAGTGAAGTGAAAAGCAATTTGTTTCAAATTTGTTTCAAATGAAGTAAAAAAAAAATAAAAACTAATAACACAATCAAGCTAAAACAAGTACCATTAGCACACCTTACTAAACATGTGGTGTCAGAATGTAATAAAGACATAAATACAAAAATGAAAAATAATTATATTTTTTCTAATGAATTTCCTGTTAAATTTACTCTCTAGACTCGATTACCTCTCGGTCCCGTGAATCCTGGTCTTCCATTGGATCCAGGTAATCCCCTCATTCCTTTTAAAGGAGTTAAAAGACCTGGAGGTCCTGGAATCCCATCGATACCTGAACAAATTTGATCACAGGACAAGACAAGAAAGTGATAGACAGCTTAAAGTCAGAAAATCTATCAAAAACACCTTATAAACATATATTTGTAGAATTTTGTGAGGTTTTGCACTGGCCATAGGAGGTTAACCGACTTGTAGGCCTGTCACGATAATCAAATTATAGATAAATCGTACAGTATATGTAAAAAATTGACTCTCATGTTATCGCTATATCAATGGTAGAAAATAGTTTTAAACACAATTATATTTGGGACTATATATTGTCCAAACAAAAATCTTCTATATAGCTTTATATTAAAACTAGGGCTATCAACTTTTAAAGCGTTAATGCATGTGAATTTAGTAATAAATCAGTAATGCATTATTATTTTTTAACTCAAATTAATTACGCCACCAAGTTTGACTATATAAGGTGCAGTTTAATCTGATATATTAACCCAATAGTATACTACTATGAACAAACTCTGTCTCTGCTGCTGCTCCATGCTGTTTACACACTAAGAGCATGGTATGTGCAGCGCTCACTGCTCACATCTATGCTAAAAGTTCCTTTAAAAAAATCAGTGTTTTTAAAAGTGCACGTAAATTTTTCAGCGTTCTGTGTTAAAGAAGCTTCACACTTCACACTGCATCTTCTTGCTATATTTACTTTTTTAGACACTCTGACCAATCAGAGAGGCGATGTGCTTGCATGGTTTATTGGTGCACATTTTGGTGCGTTTAGTTTTTTATGCCTGTGTGAAACCTAACCAAACAGAGGGAGAAACTCTCCAAATAAACTATAACTCATCAACTGATCCGGATCATAGAAACTATAACACAACTACAGGTGTGAAAACGTTCTTTTATACTCAGCTAATTAAGCTCTTATTCAGAAATCCTTGCAACCAAGATGAGATGTTTATAATGAAGTAAAAAAACATGTTTCCTCTATCCATTTTATCATGCATTCTTTATTCCAGTGCCCCACATTGGCAGTTGCTAAGGTGTTGCTATGGTATCTGTGCTGGTTGCTAAGGGGTTGCTAGGTACTTGCTAAAGTGTTGCTAGGTGGTTGCTAAGGTGTTGCTATGGTATCTGTGCTGGTTGCTAAAGGGGTTGCTAGGTGGTTGCTAGGTGGTTGCTAAGGTGTTGCTATGGTATCTGCGCTGGTTGCTAAGGGGTTGCTAGGTGGTTGCTAGAGTGTTGCTAGGTGGTTGCTAAGGTGTTGCTATGGTATCTGTGTTGGTTGCTAAGGGGTTGCTAGGTACTTGCTAGAGTGTTGCTAGGTGGTTGCTAAGGTGTTGCTATGGTATCTGTGCTGGTTGCTAAGTGGTTGCTAGGTACTTGCTAAAGTGTTGCTAGGTGGTTGCTAAGGTGTTGCTATGGTATCTGTGCTGGTTGCTAAAGGGGTTGCTAGGTGCTTGCTAGAGTGTTGCTAGGTGATTGCTAAGGTGTTGCTATGGTATCTGTGCTGGTTGCTAAGGGGTTGCTAGGTGGTTGCTAGAGTGTTGCTAGGTGGTTGCTAAGGTGTTGCTATGGTATCTGTGCTGGTTGCTAAAGGGGTTGCTAGGTGGTTGCTAGGTGGTTGCTAAGGTGTTGCTATGGTATCTGTGCTGGTTGCTAAGGGGTTGCTAGGTACTTGCTAAAGTGTTGCTAGGTGGTTGCTAAGGTGTTGCTATGGTATCTGTGCTGGTTGCTAAAGGGGTTGCTAGGTGGTTGCTAGGTGGTTGCTAAGGTGTTGCTATGGTATCTGCGCTGGTTGCTAAGGGGTTGCTAGGTGGTTGCTAGAGTGTTGCTAGGTGGTTGCTAAGGTGTTGCTATGGTATCTGTGTTGGTTGCTAAGGGGTTGCTAGGTACTTGCTAGAGTGTTGCTAGGTGGTTGCTAAGGTGTTGCTATGGTATCTGTGCTGGTTGCTAAGTGGTTGCTAGGTACTTGCTAAAGTGTTGCTAGGTGGTTGCTAAGGTGTTGCTATGGTATCTGTGCTGGTTGCTAAAGGGGTTGCTAGGTGCTTGCTAGAGTGTTGCTAGGTGATTGCTAAGGTGTTGCTATGGTAGCTGTGCTGGTTGCTAAGGGGTTGCTAGGTGGTTGCTAGAGTGTTGCTAGGTGGTTGCTAAGGTGTTGCTATGGTATCTGTGCTGGTTGCTAAAGGGGTTGCTAGGTGGTTGCTAGGTGGTTGCTAAGGTGTTGCTATGGTATCTGTGCTGGTTGCTAAGGGGTTGCTAGGTACTTGCTAAAGTGTTGCTAGGTGGTTGCTAAGGTGTTGCTATGGTATCTGTGCTGGTTGCTAAAGGGGTTGCTAGGTGGTTGCTAGGTGGTTGCTAAGGTGTTGCTATGGTATCTGCGCTGGTTGCTAAGGGGTTGCTAGGTGGTTGCTAGAGTGTTGCTAGGTGGTTGCTAAGGTGTTGCTATGGTATCTGTGTTGGTTGCTAAGGGGTTGCTAGGTACTTGCTAGAGTGTTGCTAGGTGGTTGCTAAGGTGTTGCTATGGTATCTGTGCTGGTTGCTAAGTGGTTGCTAGGTACTTGCTAAAGTGTTGCTAGGTGGTTGCTAAGGTGTTGCTATGGTATCTGTGCTGGTTGCTAAAGGGGTTGCTAGGTGCTTGCTAGAGTGTTGCTAGGTGATTGCTAAGGTGTTGCTATGGTATCTGTGCTGGTTGCTAAGGGGTTGCTAGGTGGTTGCTAGAGTGTTGCTAGGTGGTTGCTAAGGTGTTGCTATGGTATCTTTGTTGGTTGCTAAGGGGTTGCTAGGTACTTGCTAGAGTGTTGCTAGGTGGTTGCTAAGGTGTTGCTATGGTATCTGTGTTGGTTGCTAAGGGGTTGCTAGGTACTTGCTAAAGTGTTGCTAGGTGGTTGCTAAGGTGTTGCTATGGTATCTGTGCTGGTTGCTAAAGGGGTTGCTAGGTGGTTGCTAGGTGGTTGCTAAGGTGTTGCTATGGTATCTGTGCTGGTTGCTAAGGGGTTGCTAGGTGGTTGCTAGAGTGTTGCTAGGTGGTTGCTAAGGTGTTGCTATGGTATCTGTGTTGGTTGCTAAGGGGTTGCTAGGTACTTGCTAGGTGGTTGCTAGGTGGTTGCTAAGGTGTTGCTATGGTATCCGTGCTGGTTGCTAAGTGGTTGCTAGGTACTTGCTAAAGTGTTGCTAGGTGGTTGCTAAGGTGTTGCTATGGTATCTGTGCTGGTTGCTAAAGGGGTTGCTAGGTGCTTGCTAGAGTGTTGCTAGGTGATTGCTAAGGTGTTGCTATGGTATCTGTGCTGGTTGCTAAGGGGTTGCTAGGTGGTTGCTAGAGTGTTGCTAGGTGGTTGCTAAGGTGTTGCTATGGTATCTGTGTTGGTTGCTAAGGGGTTGCTAGGTACTTGCTAGAGTGTTGCTAGGTGGTTGCTAAGGTGTTGCTATGGTATCCGTGCTGGTTGCTAAGGGGTTGCTAGGTACTTGCTAAAGTGTTGCTAGGTGGTTGCTAAGGTGTTGCTATGGTATCTGTGCTGGTTGCTAAAGGGGTTGCTAGGTGCTTGCTAGAATGTTGCTAGGTGGTTGCTAAGGTGTTGCTATGGTATCTGTGCTGGTTGCTAAGGGGTTGCTAGGTGGTTGCTAGAGTGTTGCTAGGTGGTTGCTAAGGTGTTGCTATGGTATCTGTGTTGGTTGCTAAGGGGTTGCTAGGTACTTGCTAGAGTGTTGCTAGGTGGTTGCTAAGGTGTTGCTATGGTATCTGTGCTGGTTGCTAAGGGGTTGCTAGAGTGTTGCTAGGTGGTTGCTAAGGTGTTGCTATGGTATCTGTGCTGGTTGCTAAGGGGTTGCTAGGTACTTGCTAGAGTGTTGCTAGGTGGTTGCTAAGGTGTTGCTATGGTATCTGTGCTGGTTGCTAAGGGGTTGCTAGGTACTTGCTAGAGTGTTGCTAGGTGGTTGCTAAGCTGTTGCTATGGTATCTGTGCTGGTTTCAAAGGGGTTGCTAGGTACTTGCTAGAGTGTTGCTAGGTGGTTGCTAAGGTGTTGCTATGGTATCTGTGCTGGTTGCTTAGGGGTTGCTAGGTACTTGCTAGAGTGTTGCTAGGTGGTTGCTAAGGTGTTGCTATGGTATCTGTGCTGGTTGCTTAGGGGTTGCTAGGTACTTGCTAGAGTGTTGCTAGGTGGTTGCTAAGGGGTTGCTAAGTACTTGCTAAAGTGTTGCTAGGTGGTTGCTAAGGTGTTGCTATGGTATCTGTGCTGGTTGCTAAGGGGTTGCTAGGTACTTGCTAAAGTGTTGCTAGGTGGTTGCTAAGGGGTTGCTATGCTATCCATGCTGATTGTTAGGTGGTTGCTAAAGTGTTGCTAGGTGGTTGCTAAGGTTCATGCATTCTTTCATTCTTTATTCCAGCGCCCCACGTTGGTTTTTATTTCCTCTCAGACATACAAGTATATACTAGTATTTTAATTATTTCGATTTTAATATCCACTATTAAAACTTGTGTCTTAAAAAGAACAAGTGCGATTAATCGCAGTCAATTACAGAATATTGTTGTGATTAATCTGATGAAATTTTCATTTAAAAACATTAAAAAACATTAAAACCAGTAAGTAAACAGTATAAGTAGTAGTACCTTTCGATCCTTTCTGGCCCTCGTCCCCTGTCGCACCTTTGTAACCCTCGTCACCTCTCACCCCTGGTAAACCTGGTGGCCCTGGAGGACCTTGGTGTCCAGGTAGACCTATTAATCCGGGAATCCCTGGACGTCCTCTGATTCCTTAAAAAGAATTGCAATTTTTTGCAAGCTTTTAAATACGTTAACTCTACTGTTAAATTCCCTGTTTTAAAGTTAGAAGATCTAGGAAAAATAGTTAAAAGTGTGTTTTTTTCAGTATGAAACTTCTTTTGCTTGCATGAATTAGTGTAATCAACACACATATATATATATATATATATATTATGAAAATGGTTTATGTCACATATTTGCAACAACCCCAAGCAAAAACTAAAACTAAAACAAAAAATTGCAATGTTATGTTTTAGTGTTATGTAAAATTATTGTGTTTTATATGTTGGTCTTTCAAAAGTATTAAAGTAGTAAAACACTTAAAAAAAGGTTTGAAAATGTATTTTTTTATGAAAAACAAGTGAATTATCCTAATTAAACCACTACCTGTTAGAGGTTATGAACAAAATTGCACTAAATATTGATAGAATAATTAGTAATGGAAATATGTTTAGTAATGAAATTTTCAAACTGCTTTTCAGACATCTTTTGCATAATAATTAAACATGCACTGGGTTAAATTAACCCATGAACACCATTGTTGTTCCTAACAAATTAACATAAAAAGAGGGTTAACATGATTATTATCAATTTATTAGAAAGATAATTAGAATATTTAAATTCTCTACCCGACCTTTAATTCCAGAAAGCCCAGGCAGCCCTTGTTCTCCAGGCATTCCTTTCAGACCAGGAAATCCAGCTTCACCAGGGGGACCAGGTCGTCCAGGTGAGCCAGGAGGTCCCTTCAGTCCAAGTCCAGGAAACCCAGGTAGTCCCTGATCTCCTTTCACACCTTGAATGCCTGAAAGAGAGCTAGTTTTAGCTATAGTTATAGTTTTATTGCATAAACAACATTATGAATCCTGCATCTCACAAATAACGCAAAGTATAGAAAAAAACTAATACTAGAATTAATAACTAACGTAAACTAAGCACTAATAAAACAATAAATATAAAAACTAGCACACACACTTTAAAAACTCATTAAAATTAACTGAACTGGAGGAGAAAAGGTAAAAACAAAATAAAATTAAACTATAATAAAAAATTCCAAACTATGAAAACCTTGTAAGTAACAAATCAAACTGTTTAAAAAATACAGTTGCACAAGTTAGAATGTTATAATCACACAGCTTTATAATGTATAATAGGTCTATGCTTCTTCAGTGTTGCAATGTTAACTAACACCATTTTAAACAAATTTCACTCATTTAAACAGCCCGAAAAACAGCCAGTTTATGGGGTGGGTTGGGTCGGGTCGGGCTCATAATCAATCAGTCAATCAATCAATCAATCAATCAATCAATCAATCTTTATTTTCACTTGGGAAAAAAAATTACCCTCATTTACCCTTACGTTGCTGAGCATGTGCAAAATAAAAGGGATTTAAACATTTAATAATATATTAGAAATAATGAGGAATAAAATAGTAAAAACAAAAAAAAGTACTAATTTTAAATCAACATTTCATATATATATATATATATATAAATACAAAATATATTGTCGCTGTCCAATGAAAAACACTTATCTCTAAAACAGCAACTTTACAGTAGAGAGAAAAAACCTTTCAACTTTCAATTAAAGTCAATGTAAAAAGAGTTTATTTCAGGTCATTTTGAAGAGTTTCTATTGGTCCGTTCATCAGGAAATTTTGGCACAGTGTAAGGCACAGCTTGTCTGTTCAAATTATGTAGTAAACTAAAAATAGACAAAAATACAGATAGGTGTTTTTTATTGGACAGTGACGATACCATAAATACCATAAAAAAACAATTTTTTACAAAAAAAGTATATATAAAATAAGTAAAAAGATAATAGTAAAAGTAAAGTAAAATATACAAAATGATAAGAAATGATGAGAAATTAAAAAATGACTAATAGAACAAGAACAAGAACGAAAATATAAAACATTAGAATAAAACAATAATAAAAAGTAAGAATAAATAAATAAAAATTCATATTAAAAAAAAAAAAATATATATATATATATAAAATAAAATAATGGTGATTTCTGATGGTGATTAGAAACTTAAAAAAAAAATCCAACATTTCCTGTAATAACAGTTTTTAATAATGGATTTTTTGGGCCAGATCTAAGCACCAGCATCATCAGTATCTGATGATCCGACATGAAGGTCATCTGGAAAGAAAACAGCAAATTTAAAGTTCTCAGCCTTTCTTACCATGCTGTCCTGGCAGTCCTGGAAGTCCTGGGAATCCAGGGAGGCCTGGACTAGTTCCTGGTGGTCCAGGTGGGCCTGGGTCCCCAGCGTCTCCTTTTCGCCCACTGCATCCTTCACCTCCAGTACGACCAGGTTGTCCTGCACAAAATACGAGAACAACTGAGTGGACAAATGGTGGGATCACTCAATGCAGAACACTAACAGGATAACCCTCTCGAGAGTTGTCTCAACTGCCACGCCTGCTACAAACTCTTAATCCTTTCATTACCGTTTACTCAACCAATCCCATCTCACTTTAACGCTCGTCACCCCCAGGATTCTAAATTGTTTCAGTTGTTACTCTTTTACACATGTATATAAATCTATTTGTTTGTTTGTCATACTTGTTGCGAAGTATTTTCACTGGGAACCAGAAATTTAAAGAGCATTTTCTTTGTTTGTATTGTCCCTGATTTTTTTCTTTGACTATGTTTTTTGCCTTGCCCTACTGTTTTGTTGGCTTTTTGAATGCTGGTTTTGGCTCATGTTTTTTCCTTTGGTTTGTGATTCAGCTCTGATGTTTGCTGTCATTGTCTTTCTGGATTTGACCCACGCTTGTTATACGACTACACTTTTTGTTTACCAAAAGTGTCCTACTCTAACACTTAGCACAGTACAGTGAATATCTAATCACTAACTGGATAGCCCTCTCAAGAGTCCAACTGTCACACCTACCAAGAACTCTGCCGTTCAGAACTTTCACTGGTTACTAGCAATATACAGAGCATTTTCTTTGTTTGCATTTTCCGTATTGTATTTTTCTCTTTGACTAAGTTTTTTGCCTTGCCCTTCCTTTTTGGTTTACATCTGTGATTTTCTGGCTTTTTGAATGCTGCTTTTAGCTCATGGTTTCTCTTTTGGTTTTTGATTTGGCTCACGCTCGTCATCCCCAGGATTCTGAATTGTTTTCAGCTTTTTTCTAATTTATGCATGTATATAAACCTGTTTGTTTTTCATAGTTGTTGCGAAGTATTTTCACTGCAATACACAGAGCCGTGTATTACCTGTGATTTTCTGGCTTTTTGAATGCTGCTTTTGGCTCATGGTTAATCTTTTTGTGTGCGATTTAACCCATGCTTGTTATTATAAAGCCTCATTCAGTTTTTACCGCAAGTGTCTGACACCCATCTGTAGCGTTACACCAACACTTACTAGCACAGAACAATAAATATTTGAACACTAACTGGATATCCCTCTTAATAGTCCCATCACTTGGCCCAACACAGTGACAAAAAGAACACTAACCAAATACCCCTCTTAAGTGTACATCACATAACATAAGCATAATGTAATGTTTAACCTTGTTACCTTGTAATCCATTAGGGCCTGGAGGACCTAGACTTCCCTTTTCACCTGGGCGTCCAGGGAATCCTCTTCCAGGTAATCCCGGTCTACCTCTGAGAGAATCCCCTGGAGGTCCCTTTGCCCCTGGAGGTCCTGGTGGTCCTGGTACTCCTGCTGCACCACTGTAGCTGCGTCCAGGGGGTCCTTGATCTCCTGGATCTCCAGGAATTCCTGGAGGACCTACAGAAAAGGAAGATGCATGCATGCATTTGCATCAGTCAATTACCAATCAGTAAAATACAGAAGTACCTGAGATTTTAACTCACCTGGAGGTCCATGCCCTCCACTGTCTGCATCATCTCCTCTTTCACCTTTTGGACCATGTGGACCAGGAGGGCCTTGATATCCTGGTGGTCCTGGTGGTCCAGACAGTCCTGGATATACAACAAGAATGATATCAATATAAAAAAAACTAAAATAACTTAAAAACTATCCCACAAATAAGTCAAAAGCAAATATAAAGCATCAAAAAAGATCGTAAGAAGTCTACCTGGACTGCCAGTTTCACCTGGTGGTCCTGGTCGGCTGGGGACACCAGGAACGCATGGAAGAACTTCCCCTAAAAAAAAGAGATTAGATTGGAATTCCAGCTATGAATCCATAACAAGAATCAATCCTTTCTTTTAGTAAACATTACTTCATTTATTTTTACTGAATCAATCCTTTCTTTTAGTAAACTTTACTTCATTTATTTTATTGAATCAATCCTTTCTTTTAGTAAACTTTACTTCATTTATTTTATTGAATCAATCCTTTCTTTTAGTAAACTTTACTTCATTTATTTTTACTGAATCAATCCTTTCTTTTAGTAAACATTACTTTTACAAAATAAAAATAAAATAAAAAATAAATCTTTGAGATTATATAAATATTTAAATGTGTGTTTTAACTAAAAATATACAAATTTCAGTAATACTGTATAAATGAAGTAATTGTAATTAGGTAATATTGTATGCAGAAATTAAGTAAAGTTTACTAAAAGAAAAGATTGATTCAGTAAAAATAAATGAAGTAAAGTTTACTAAAAGAAAGGATTGATTCAGCAAAAATAAATTAAATAAAGTTTACTAAAAGAAAGGATTGATTCAGTAAAAATAAATGAAGTAAAGTTTACTAAAAGAAAGGATTGACTGAAGTTCAGTTCACTTATTTACTCTGTGTAACATTTAAGTCTTGAAACCGAGTTGAAGTTACTTAAATTTATCTGAAATTAAATTCACTTAAAAAAAAAGCAAATGCAGAAAGTTGCAAAACTTATTTTTTTAGAGTAAATTTTCAGTGTATTGTAAATGTACCTGGTGGTCCTGGATGCCCAATAAATCCAGGTGGACCTTCTGGGCCCTGGTCTCCTGGTAGTCCTGGTGGTCCGCTTGGACCAGGAACACCTATACCTGGAAGTCCTGCAGGTCCTGGGTATCCTTTAGGCCCAGGATGTCCAGGATGTCCTTTGTATCCTTTGGAACCAGGATAACCATCACCCTGATATAACACAGAGTTGGAAAAAAGGGGGCTGGAATGTTCAACTACCACATCCCAAGTTCAATCTACTGTAGAAAATATTAAACTCATATATTATATAGATGTATTAAACACACAGAGTGATCTATTTTAAGTCTTTATTTATTTTATTGTTGATGATTATTTTGGATTACAGCCAATAAAAACCCAAAAATCAGTGTCTTAGAAAATTAGAATATTATATAAGACCAATTGGTACTTTTAGCTGTGTGGGCAGTGTGCCAAGTCCTGCTGGAAAATGAAATCTGCATCTCTATAAAAGTTGTCAGTAGCAGAGGGAAGCTGTAAGATATGAAGTGCTGTAAGATTTTGTCGGAAAACAAAACTGCACTGACTTTAGACTTGATAATAAAACACAGTGGATCAACAACAGCAGATGACAGACATGGCTCTTCAAACCATCACTGATCATCAGTACATTTTACATTTCATTTAAAGCAAATTAAGGGAGCAGAGTCTGGAGGAAGAGTGGAGAGACACACAGTCCAAACTGCTCGAGGTCTAGAGTGAAGTTTCCACCAATCAGTGATGGTTTTGGATGCGGATTTCATTTTCCAGCAGGACTTGGCACACTGCCCACACTGCCAAAAGTACCAATTAGTCTTATATAATATTCAAATTTTCTGAGACACTGATTTTGGGGTTTTCATTGGCTGTTGGCCATAATCATAATCAACTTTTCAAAAATTGATATAAAATGTTTTTGAGATGCACCTGTAGATAAATAGATAAATAGATGCTCCATTAATCCAAAATGATACTTAAGCAGTTATACCACAGTTCCATTAACACTGTTTATTTAAAGATTTTTGAAAGAGTTAAAGAGGAGGAGAAAATAGGATCTGTTTGGTTATAAAAACTCTGCCAGTTGAAATAGTTCCATTGCTGCTCTGTTTGTAGCTGCGCTGTTTGGTTTGTAAGCGCTGCATCGTTGCTAGGTTACCTCTATGTGGCGGAGTAATACATGAAGAGCTTCGGTTACAGTACATTACCAGCTGATAACGGCACTCCTAGAACACATCTCAGCCAATCACGTTGCAGGGTTTGAACTAACTGTGGTATAATTAGGAATAATGGACTGGCTTAAAGAACCAGTCTATTGAAAACATGTTTCATATACCGAAGTGTCTCGTTTATGAACTCACTGGTGCTCCTGGGTCTCCAATCAAACCATGCTGTCCTGGAAGCCCTGGTTGCCCGCTGACACCTTGTGGTCCGGTAAACCCTGGATCACCCCGATCTCCTTTTATGCCTTTTAATCAAGCGGGACAAAAAGTGAGACAACAAGTTGTCATGCTGTACATGAAATACAGTATATTGTTAATTAAATTAAGCATAAAAAGCTACATTGCATCTTCAGGGCCAAGCTTTGCTGTCATCTGCTAAAAAGTCCTATTAGTTAGAAAATGTACTTGATATTGAGGTTCTAAAACCTGAACCTGCACTAAAAAAATGATGCGTAAAATTGACTTTAAAAAAGTTTTGCAACTTTCTGCATTTGCTTTTTTTAAGTAAATTTAATTTCAGTTTCAAGAGTTAAATGTTACATAGAGTAAATAAGTGAAATGAACTTCAATCCTTTCTTTTAGTAAACTTTACTTAATTTCTGCGTACATTATTACCTAATTATAATTACTTAATTTATACAATATTACTATATATCATTTTAGTTAAAACACACATTCACACATATCACACTGACTCAACACATGGATGGCATGTATACTAGTATACTAAAAAGAACTCATTACATGCCATCCATGTGTTGAGACAGTGTAATATCAGGAAAAAAATCAGGAATTATAATATTATGTATCATAAATAATTTGAGTAATACTGTATAAATTAAGTAATTAAAAAAAAGTAAAGTTACTTAAATTGATCTAAAATTAAATTTACTTAAAAAAAGCAAATGCAGAAAGTTGCGAAACTTAACAGTAAAAGTAGTTATGCCTGGCAATATAATATAGCATTTTATGCCACCTATCGTTGGTATCATAATTTTAAGAATCCTATAGTCCGAAATCCTATAGTCTGTGGCCCTATAGAGGTATTATAGAAATCTTACCTCCTATTGTTGAATAATAAGGGTCTCCTTTGTGGCCCTTAAATCCCTGAGGACCAGGCAGACCTGGGGGTCCCTGAAAATTAAAGGTAACAAAAAAAAACCTCTCATTCAATAGTACCGTATTTTTCGGACTATAAGGCGCACCGTATTATAAGACGCACCATCAAAGAACGCCTATTTTCTGCTATTTTTCCATACATAGGGCGCATCGCATTATAAGGCGCGTTAAGTGACACTAGAAAGGGTGCCTATATCAAAGTGAACAGGGGTGGCGCCATGTTTCCCTTCCCCCACCGGGGGTGGTCGCTTGCCGGTGGAGCGTCTCAGTATATATAAATCTAGCTCTTTCAAAGTCAAACGAGTGCTGGATATTAATCTACACAGATTCCTCTCCTGAAAACTGTTTATTTGGGTGAGTAACGTGCTTCAGTTTATTTACAGTAAGCTTAGATTTCCAGATGTCCACTAAGGCTTGCTGCACCAGCTTTAGCATAGCTATCCGCTAGCACGCTAGCTAGTCACCTAAACTAGTAAAGTTAACCCAAACTTAAACGACAGCGTTACACTGAGTAATCCTGCGTGTTCTGGTAAGACAGTGAGATATTAGCTAGCGATTCGTCCCCCGTAGCTTGTTTTAACACGGTAAACAAGCAGATTACAGGCTGATAAAACTCACCTCTGAGAGAGTTAGCGCTTAGCATCTAGCTAATGCTAGCCAGGCAAAGCAGCACAGACTTACAGGCCGATAACTCACCTCTGAACGGTGAACGCTTAGGGATTAGCATCTAACTCTAATAATACTGCTCCAGCAGTATTAAAAGTGCTAAATTTAGAAAATACTGATCTCTGAACAGTGAAAAAGCTAGCTAGCTAAGCGGTTAGCATCTAGCTAATGCTATTTCTGCTCCAGCCTCGGAGCGGCACGGCTCTGCACGGAGTGTGTGTTTACTGCTCCTTACACCTGACGGGTAAAATTTAGATAATACTGATCTCTGAACAGTGAATAAGCTAGCTAATGCTATTTGCTGCTCCAGCCTCGGAGCTGCACGGCTCTGGACTCTGTATAGCACTGAAACTCTGTATAACGCTGCACGGAGTGTGTGTTTACTGCTCCTTACAACCTGACGAGTAAAATTTAGATAATACTGATCTCAGTGAATAAGCTAGCTAGCTTAGCGGTTAGCATCTAGCTAATGCTATTGCTGCTCAGCCTCGGAGCTGCACGGCTCTGGACTCTGTATAGCACTGAAACTCTCTATAACGCTGCACGGAGTGTGTGTTTACTGCTCCTTACAACCTGACGAGTAAAATCCATACAAAAGGCGCACCGTATTATAAGACGCACTGTCAATTTTTGTGAAAATTAAAAGTTTTTAAGTGCGCCTTATAGTCCGAAAAATACGGTAAATGAATATCATAGTAATCCAGACTATGAAAGAACACATAAGGAATCATGTTGTAACTTAAAATTACTACTGATGAGTGCCAGTTCCATCATTATTATGCTTTTGATGGTCTTTGCTGTGACTGCACTTGAGGATACTATTAATCTTCTTGAAATTCTTCTTTTTGGATTTTTTTTCTTTATTTATTTGAGTAGTTCTTTCTTCTCATAATCTGGATTAGAACATTACTCAAATATTCACTATTCACTGTATACCTGTAACTCTACCTCTTCACTACTTTACTTTAACTGATGCTCTCAAACACTTTATTAAGAGACAAGAAATTCAAGTAATTAACTCTTGATGAGTTCAGCACAGCTGTTAACTGAAAGCCTGAATTCCAGGTGACTCTACCTCATAAAGCTAAATGCCATATGTTTTTTTTTTTCATAGTTTGGATGAATTTAGTATTAATCTACAGTGCTGAACATTTAAAAATGTTAAACAATGAAAAAAAACCACCTAATTTAAGGTGTGTCTAAAATTTCAGCGTATCAAATGTATTTGAACACCTGGTTATTCATTGTCAAAAAAATTATCATTATTATCTGATCATACTGCTCTGTAAAAAAAAAAACAAGAAACCACTTAAAACTATGAGTTTCTTTGATTTCTTGATAATCAAGAGGAAGATGGATGATCACAAGCCATCAAACCACCAAACTGAACTGCTTGAATTTTTACACCAGGAGTAAAGCAGCATAAAGTTATCCAAAAGCAGTGTGTAAGACTGGTGGAGGAGAACATGATGCCAAGATGCATGATTAAAAATGTGATTAAAAACCAGGGTTATTCAACCAAATATTGATTTCTGAACTCTTAAAACTTTATGAATATGAACTTGTTTTCTTTGCATTATTTGAGGTCTGAAAGCTCTGCATCTTTTTTTGTTATTTCAGCCATTTCTCAAAATTCTATTTTCTGTAAATAAATGCTCTAAATTACAATATTTCTATTTGGAATTTGGGAGAAATGTTGTCTGTAGTTTATAGAATAAAACAACAATGTTCATTTTACTCTAGAGCTGTATATGGTGAAAACAGCTATAGGACTACAGTTTGCAGTTGGGTCAAAGACGTATAAGGCCTTTGAGAGGCCCATTTTTAAAATACTTAAAATAATAATATATTTTGCAATTTTCTAAACATTTGGAATGTATTTTACACATGCATGTGTGTGAAAACTTCAAACAAAGATATTTTAGTGCTTTTAAACACAATTGAATAGGGCAACAACCTTAAAAAAGTCATTTGGGGCGACCGTAATTTTTCTTAAAATTAATAGATTTCCTTAACATAACTTATATTTTAATAAGTATCAGTGATAAATTGAACTGTTTAAGAAAGATATACTCATGTGTCCTTTCATTTATTGCAAATGATGTTAAATACATTTTATCTATAATGGCAGTGTCACCATAATAAAGCAATTACATTTTTTTTTTACTCATATAATCCATAAAACTGATTCAAAATGTGTAGATATAGTATCCACTTATTCATGTTATACCAATGAATTATATTTCAACCAAAATGGGCAGACATTATTTTTTTAATTTACTACAGAATTGAATATCGTTGGTTACCCCACATGACAGGTGGTCGCCCCACATGATGAAAAACAGCAGGCAATTAAGACAATTCAATAATTTTGATAGTTAAAACACATTTAATGAAATTTTATGAAGAATCAGCATATCCATATCATTTGACACATAAACATCATAACATTAACAGTTTCCTCACTATTTCATTTGACACATTGACATCATATATTTTCAATACTCATGCATTAAACACTTGGACATTTTAATTTCATTAATCACTTAAACATACAATGTTTGCATTTTCCTTACGATTTAATTTAACTCTTGAACATAACAGCGTTCTGCAGACACATTGTAGGCATTTCTTTAACCCCAGCTATTTCTGAATGCTACCCAGTCTTGGCAGGTCAACTTTGAGAAGCGTGAAGTTGCTGGTTCGGGTTCTGAAATGACAGTATGAACATCTTTCCTAAAGTAGAAGGTAACATCCGGATTTTGTGGCCACAAGAACAAGTTCTTGTCATCAGACTGTCGCATACAGCTGATCTGCAGTTCCTCTTCCACAACCTTTAGGACCTGACCTACATATGGAAGCTCATCGTAGGTTACTATCACAAACCTTCCACATAGATCTTGGACACTTTCTTCTTGCCTAGGTGGCTCAGGTGGAGAGCTTGAGGGGTCCTCAGGTTTCTCAGTTTGCCGTATGGTGGCTTTGAGGTCTACCATTATTGGCTGGTAACAAGGGCATGGACTCATCTCTAAGCGCTTGCAGAAGCAAGATACCTCCCTGTGTATTATCTTTGCAGGCTGAGAAGACACAACTTGGTGGATCTTCATGGTGCCTTTTACAGCCTCCAAATTGGCAGGAATCAACTCGTCCCTTTTTTCAATGCTCTCACTTGTCACCCAGTAGAGAGTGATACTTGAGCTTCTTTTTGTCAGCATCTCATAAAGAGCTTTTGGTGTCTGCAGCTCACCTCCTCTGTTAACATAGAGATCCGCTTCTCTCTTTATTGCCCCACCAATCCCATCGGGGGCCCCCTTTCCATGAGATTTTTCAGAGTAATTCCAGGTCACATTTGTAAATCCTGAGAGGAAAGGCACAGTACTGAGCAAGTAAAAATTATTTTTATTTCGGTACTGTGTTACAGGCCCGTCACTCAGAATATGGAGGGTAGTGATTTGTGGGAAGGATTCCCGAAGCTCTTTCAAGATCGGCTCTAGATGTGCCCACACTGCCCGTTCATCATGGCGAAGGCAGTCAGACAGTGTTGCATAGGATTTGGTTCCATGGACAGTGTACAGGACTGCTGTGTGAATCGTGGCCTGTTGTCTACTGCCACCAAAGTGAAAGGACTGGATCTCTGTGCTTAGCTTACATGCATAGTTTTCCGAAAAGTCTATATGCAGCACAGCTTCACACTCTGTGATGTTTTGTTTGAGGAGGCGGAATTGCTCTGACTGGTGGAGCCAGTTGAACTGGTGGACTGCCAAGGCTTCTAGTTTTTGATGGAAAAGCTCAGTCAATTCCTTTATGGTTCCGCTCAAGGTCTGTTTGACCACGTTAGAAAATGTTTTTTCTCCATTAGTGGACGTCACCCTCTTCCACTGCTCCCAGGTGACTTGTGTGCTGTTATCTGTGTCAAGGCACTCTACTTGTTCAAAGCAGCACTTGGTACATGTGCGATCCATGCAGGCTTTATTTTTGGTGTCACACACTATCATGCCCAGCAGCTCACAGATGCTTTTTGTTTGTAGTACTCCTCTGCTGTAGAGTTTGTTGGCCAGCAGGTGCACATTTTCATGCTCCATACATGCACATGTCTCCCTATCTTGGACCCTTGGCTCTGTTACATAGAATGGCCGCCTTCGGGTGAACTGCCTGTAAGATAGATGGAGACTCTTATCCATCTCACTGTTGTAAAGTGTATGCAGCTCCTTGAGTGGCTTTGTAAGCACACGTCTTTGATACTTCAGTTTCTTTTTGGTGATGGTATCTGTTTTGCCGGATAAAAGGCGACTGTTCTCATCTCTTGTTAAAAAACTAACAACTGCTTGCGCTCTCTGTGTTGCCATTTTTTTCTTTCCTTTGGGTTTTAACTTCTCACTCAGCCGTACCCTTTTTTTAGCCCTCATCTCACTCTTTCTGGCTTTTTCCTTTTCTTTTATCATCTCTGCTAGTTTTTTTTCCAGTTTTCGGTTCTCCTCACGTAGTTTACGATTCTGAGCCTGCAGTCTCTTTCTCTTTCTTTCTTGTTTCTCGGGTGTTTTCTCTCTTTCTCTCTCTGGTGTAGAGGACATTGGTGGGTTAAATTCCTCCTCTAGAGGTAGGGGATTCACCACAATTTGCCCTGGATTCTCGTGCTGCTCATTAAGCCCTATACCAACTAAAACTGGCGGGGTGCTTTCTAAGGATGGTGGTGTCATTTCGAGCATCGCCTTTTCCATCTTCTTCCTCTCCCTGTAATCTTTTGACGCAGCCTTCCACTTGGCTTTCAGTTTCTTCCTCTCTCTCACTGATAGTTCACCTGACTTAATGTATCTAATTGTGCCCTTTTCCTTTCTTCTCTGGTAGCTTAAACAAATTATTGTATAACAAATTATTGACATTAGTATACTGTCACTGATTCTGGTGGCCAAAATAACATACATATGTGATATTACATTTTATATAATACATTTTACCTTTCTTTTTTCCTGGCAAGATAGTCAGCTCTTGCTACAGGATCTGCATTGATCCGCTGCCTATAGCGAGCAGTCTTTTCTTTGCTTGTTAGTGGGGCCATCTAGAAAAAAGTTATATAGTTAAACATACACAGAGTTAGAAAAGGAATTGAAAAAGTAGAATGAATGCTTAATATTCACGTATTTCTCTGATTAAAACAAAATAATAAAAAAAGTAAGCTTAGTCATCTCTGAAGTAGGATGGAAATTATTGAATTCTAGAGAAATTATATGTTAGAATATAGAAAGTTATTTAAAACAACTAAATGCATATAATAAATGAAAACATTTGCATACAGAAACTACAAATACAGAATGTGTTTTCTATCATTTAAGCAATCAGTGGTGGTAGCCCCACATGATGCTCGGTCGCCCCAGATGATTTTTTCAAGATTAATCAAATATAACAGGCTAATGCTTAGCTATAGAACCCAAGCTAGCTACTTCTTACCACATATCACTGACAAATTTACATTAAAAATAAAGATTTGCATATAAAACGTATTATTTACAGTTTTAGGTTGGTCGCCCCACATGATATCAAAATGTGACGTATACACTGCAGCAGTTTTAAAAAGAATTTATTTGTAAAAATGAGAGTGACTTCTCACCTGCAAGTTGTCTCTGTGGGACCCTCACCATGAGGCTGGCTGATGCAACATCTTCTTTAAGATGATTGTCAAAATAAAAGTCCCTTAATTGTGTTTTCTTGATGGTCGCCCCAGATGATATTTCAGACAATTAAGATAATCGGACAAGATTTGTTTGTTTATTATGATTGAAATGTGTGTACAAATGTTTCATAATTTTGTCAATAAATGCAAAACAAGTTTAAAATTATGCCAATTAGGGTAAGGATTTTATTTAAATTACTTTAATTTGATTTAAAACCAGTTGTCCAAACAGAAGTCAAGGCCGGACGGTCGCCCCACATGATGTTTTCACACTTCAGATGACAGAAAATGGCCAATAGCCAACACGTTTAAAGAAATAAGAGTGGGCATATGTATAAAGGAGGTGTTGGACATACATGTTATAATTTTAATAATTTTAATGTTTATTAATAGGTAAAAAGTTCAGTCGGACACAAAAATCAAGCGTCACGTCTTTGACCCAGTTATAAAAAACTACAAACACAGGTCACTCACATGGGGGCCAGCTGGACCTGGGTGTCCTTGAGGCCCCTGTTCACCACTTGGCCCTTTTGCTCCAGGAAAGCCATTAAATCCTGGGGGTCCAGGTGGTCCAGGAATGCCGAGCGCATCTGATCCATCAGGGCTGCAAACATTATCTCCAGGACAGCCTGAAGGAAGAAATACGATTAATATAGTTTAATAAAATATGTTTTATATCATACACTCACTGAGACTCACTGAGTCTTTCATAGAAGAAAAGATACAAAGAAATGGAAAAATCCACACCTTTCTGCCCCTTATATCCACTTCCTCCAGGAAATCCACTCTCCCCTTTATCTCCAGGCAGCCCTGGAAGTCCAGGGTTGCAAAAGCCTTCAGAAAATACAATAATGTTAATCTTATTGGTCAGGAACTGTGCCAATTTAGCTTAAGAAATGTGGTACATAATTGGATCAAGTACATTTAACTCCTAATATATGAAAAACAAATATTTTATATTTGCAAAAGGGGACTGACTCCTGCTTTCTATCATGAACATGATAGTGACCCACTTTACACATAGACTAAGTTAGGACAGACTCAGAAGATCCTTCATCCCAAGAGCCATCAGACTCTTTAACTCCTCCCACCGGGGACAGGATGCTGCTGCCGACTGAGTTTAACCCAGTCACACCACATGGACATTATTCAACCACTTAATTCTTAATTCTTTACACCATCACTTCCCCAACCTCACTAACATTTGAATACACTTACTCATGATTGGCTATTAAAATATTAATTTTACAGAACCATATTTGTTACAATACTTCTATCCGTCACTTCTATAACCAGTGTCATTGCATCTTGCACTTTGCTCTGTTAATTATTTATTAGCCGTTAGCCTCATGTACAGCACTGCTCCGTTTACAGATAGATCTTTACCTTGTATAGATTTTTTTGTACCATTGTATATGTTTTATTCTTCTTTATACAACAGTTAGTTCCGACCTCACAATTTGATTAATTGAAAAGTGTTCTAGCCGTGATGATATTTGTGATAACAAAATATCTACTATAGTATATAGTAGATATATATAGTATATAGTAGATATATACAGATATATATATATATATATATATATATATATATATATATATATATATATATATATATATATATATATATATATTTATATATATAGTATATATATATATATCTACTATAGGCCGTTACGCGTTGCCGAGTAACGGCCTATATACACAGTACAGTTTTGAATCATATAACATAATATATAATGATCTACAGCGCTCGCCTTCGGCTCGTGCCTGCGACCGAATCACAGCCGTGATGTTATTTGTGATAACACACGATCTCGAGTGTTCTATTGCTTAAGTATTTAATGTATGTTGAATATGTTTCTCTGGGATCTATCTATCTATCTATCTATCTATCTATCTATCTATCTATCTATCTATCTATCTATCTATACTGTAGGTGTCTCGAAACTTTTGTCCATATTCTATATGTGCAAAGGGGGACTGACTCCACACTGACAACTATGGGTTTAGAACTGTATCACATAAAAGCTCCTGTGGGTGTAATTGTGTTAATTTAAGGTATTTATATGTAAATTATACACATATTATACACATATTTGGTGCATTAACATTACAGTTTTTCTAATAATATGTTAAATTATACATGTCTTTTCATTGTGAGATTCTCTGACACGGCAAGTTTTGTTTTTATCAATTAAAGTTGCCAAATAAAGGTTTATGAGATGCACCTCTGACCTGTGACTGAGAGCTGTTTGACTATTGGTTGATCTAAACCGTCGCAGATTTCCCTTCTTAACTGAAAGCTACGGTTTCTTTAAGAATAATTTTGTCAATTTAGGAGAAATTGACAAAATTTACCAAAAAAGTTTCATAGAAATGTACAAATTATGCCTGAGAGTTTGTGACAACATGTTCAGCACTATTGCATGTAATGACTTAGGCAATGACCTAAAGCTCAATTGTTTTGAAGGGTAAGATGAGCACGACAAAAGCAATTGATAATGCAAAAAAAAACGCTGAAAATTGTACATGACCATTTGCACTAATGACAAATGCGTTTGCATAATGAGAAACACAATGAGAAATGCAATTGTGATGTGCACAAGTGACAAGAAAATGAGAAGATTGAATGAAAAGTTTTGAGAACTTTGGGAAAAGTACCAAATCGACTGAGAAAAACTGTAACTCCAAATATATGAAAAAACAAACTTTAGTGTTTAGTTACAAAGGCATGCATAAAACTGCTGTAGGTGTAAATTGCCACCTCCTAGTACTGTGTAGTTGCAAATCATGTAGTTGCAAATGGGGAACGACTCCATAATAGTGACTATCACAACAAAGAAATGCGTCACAATATGATAAAATATCGTTTGTTATTTTGCTCACCTCCAACAATTTATACAATTATTAGGACATAAATTGAATTAGAATGACTTACCATGACTTGCTGAGGATTTGTTGAGAAATTGTAAGAAACAGGAGACAAAAAACAATGAGAAAATACAGCAGAGTATATGATTGGAACATAATTATTAATTAAAAGAACTGTCTATTGTTATGTGACACACAACAGTCTATTGTTACGTGACAGGAACTAGTATGAAGGGTACTATCCTATGACTTTTGGCATGTCAGTGCAGATAATTCTAGAGTTAAGAATAAGAATGCCATCTAAAAGTGGGCAGGTCCATAGCAAAATAAGCCACACCCCCTTTTTGCACACTATGTTGTTTAAGCTGTTCATACCAGTATTTTATTACTGTATTACAGCCTAAACACTCAACCATTACAATCAATTAAAAATAAATAAATATGCTTCACCTGATTGGCCAGGTGGTCCTCTGACTCCTTTGATCCCTGGAAAACCAGCTGATCCAGGAGACCCAGCAAGTCCAGGATCTGATTCAACAACGTTCAGCAAACCAGGGTCTCCCTTATAACCTCTGGGTCCCTCAGGACCCGGCAGTCCAGGAGGACCTGGAGGACCCGGGAGGGTCTGTCCTCTCTGTCCAGATGGTCCTGGATCTCCCATCAGTCCATAATCCCCTGGGGGTCCTGGTGGTCCACGTGGTCCTGGGTCACCTGGATAACCTGGGAAGAGGTTTAAAAGTATACAAAAATACTGCTAATGGTCATAAAGTAGCTATTGTAGCTGCTCCCAGGTAAAAAAAGGTAAAACATTGGGGTGTTCTAAAACTTTTGACCAGTAGTTTGTATCCACCAGTTTACAAAGAAAATCTGCATCGGTGGTTAAAGATTTTAAGAAACTTTTAAGGCCATTCTAACACATAAATAGCATATTGCAAAATAACTTTAAAATATATTTTAATATATATATATATATATATATATATATATATATATATATATATATATATATATATATTAAGCAGGGTGTTTTGTACATTGATCTAATTGCAAAAATAAGACATGTAATAAAATAATTAATAAAAACTACTTAGAACACTTAAAAAATTGCATTTGTTACTCTGTGAAATATAATTATTAAATATAATAAATCCATAATATTTAAGTTAAAATACACATTATGCTATTAGCATAGCCGCTATTTAGCTATTTTTCATGTGTTTTGCTGATTTTATGATAAAAACTCAGTTCTGTTACTTTCAGTCCTGTTACTCATAACATAAAGAGTAGCAGGAGTGAGTTCCAGTAACAGGAGTGAGTGCTAGTAACAGGAGTGAGTGCCAGGATTAAGAGTTAGTTCTAGTAACAGGAGTGAGTGCCAGTAACAGGAGTGAAGGCCAGGAACAGAGTGAGTGCCAGTGACAGCTGAGAGATCCGGTAACAGGAGCGAGTGCCAGTAACAGGAGTGAGTTCCATTAACAGGACTTAGTGCCAGTAAGAGAAGAGAGATCCAGTAACAGGAGTGAGTGCCAGTAACAGGACTGAATATTGTCCCCTCGTTTATTGATTTATGAATGTGAATATTAGTTAATGTAAACCACTTTTTTTTCCAATTCTGTTCGGTTCATCATTTATCCATTTGTTTAATAAATTGCATGATAATAAATAAAAAATACATATTTTAGAAAAATACAATAAATGTGTTCAAATAGATTCAGAGTTAAAAAAAAAGATAAAACATTAAATTGAAATTTGGAACAACGAGTTAAAACGAGCACCCGTTCAGTGGAATGACCTAAATATTGTTTAATCTAAAACATTCCACTGTAACTCTGGCTGTATGTTTAGGGTCATTGTCTTGCCGGAAGGTCCATGTCCTTCCCAGTCTCAAGTCTTTTGCCGCCTCCAACAACAGGTTTTCTTTTCCAGGATTTCCCTGTATTTATCTCCATCCATCTTCTCATCAACTGAAGAAAAGCATTCCTACAGCATAATGCTGCCACCACCATGTTTCACAGTGGGGGAGGGTGTGTTTAGGGTAACTTTGGTCTCATCTGACCACAAAGCACCTTCTTCCACATGTTTTCTGTGTTGCAAACTGCACTTCGGCCCCTGAAGATAAATTAGGATATATTCTAGTAAAAGTCCAGTGATCAGGGCTCCTCACCTGGTGGCATGTTGAGATGATCACCTGGAGGACCCCTCAAACCGGGATCACCTATTTCACCCTGCAGGAAGTTCAGAGTGTAAAATATCTGCATGTTTGTATGGATACAGATCTGATAACTACTGATGATCACTCACCTTCAGACCGGGACGACCACGATGACCAGGTGCTCCCGGGTCTCCATGAGCTCCCTGAGAAAGAAATAAGAGTTTAATGAGTCGCAAGATTAAATACAGAAGGCTACAGGTGATCCTTGTGTTATTAAGTGTTATTATGTGTTACCTTACCTGTATATGGTGTGAGGTGTTATCTTGTGAGTGAGTATGAACTTACAAGCTAGCCAGCATGCTCATGACAAGGCAATGTCGGAGATGCTACAAATGGTTCTTTGAGCGATGCAGTGGAAGACCCACTTCTGTTGCTAAGTGGTTGCGAAGTGGTTTCTATGATGTATCTAGGTGGTTGCTAAAGTGAGGCAAAGTGGTTGATATGGTGTGGGGTTGCAGTGCAGTGATGATGCTTTTGGTGGCGGTTGTGGTTTCCCTGGTGGTTGCAATGTTTTTGCCAGGTGGTAGCTATGGTTTTCCAAGTAATTGCTATGGTGTTTTTAAGTGGTTAGGTGTTTCCTATGATGTTGCTGGGTAGTTATACCATGGCTCAACAGCTGCAGTGGCGGTGCTAGGTGGTCACTTCTTAGTAACTAAATAGTTTCAATGCTATCTCAAGTAGTTGCTATGGTGTTGCCCAGTGATTCCTAGGTTGTTACTCTGGCATTGCTAGGAAGTTCTACTTAACACTTGCTGTGGTGTCAAAAGTGGTTGTTGTGGTATCCCAGGTGGTTGCAGTGGTGTTGGTAGGTGATGACAATGATAATGTTTCCCAGGTGGCTGCACAATGATTGATGCGGTGCTGCTGAAATGCTCCAAGGTGGTTGCAATGGTTTTCCAAGCAGTTGCTATGGTGTTGCTAGAGGATTGCTAGATGTTTGTTGTGGTGTTCGATCAACGGTTACTAAGTGGTTGCTCAGCTGTAGCTAAGTGGATGTTACAGGCTATGTGGGTTTCCAAGTTGGGTATGTGCTCTGGTGCTCCACTGATGTTGCTAGGTGGTCTCTATGGAGTAGCTAGATGGTTGCTATGCATTTCCCAAATAGTTTCTATGATGTTGTTAAGTGGTTCCTATGTGGTTGATCTGATGTTGCTAGGTAGTTGCAATAGTGTTGCAAGGCGGCATGGCTCGACAGTTGTAGTGGTGTCCTAGGTGGTTGCTGTGCTTTCACAAATGGTTGCTATGGTGTTGTCCTAGATAAGTCCTAGATAGCAAAATGTGCCAACACTCCGGTTGCTGAGTATAATATGGGAATGTTATATCAGGATTAACACAGTTCTTTTTTGGGTCTACAGTATCAATTAAAGAAAGAATTGCAGCTTTTTGCATTAAAAACATATATATATATTAGAAAATGTATGTAATTTCTAACCTGTGAACCTTGAAGTCCAGGAAGGCCATCAATACCTGGTAAACCCTGGGAAGAAAAACAGGAGACAGAAGAAACAGTTTGGCTTTTAGAACATCATTTATGTCACAACCAATAAGGTGTTATTAACCAAATATTTAATTCCTGTATCCAATCAGATTCCTCTCCATCTGATCTCACCCGAGAGCCAGGCATTCCCAGAATTCCCTTCTCTCCTTTCAGACCAGGGGCTCCCGAATTTCCCTGAAGATAAAATAAAAGGGGAGGAGCTTGGCCTTTTTTCATATATGAACCAATGATATTATGGTATTATCGGGTGGTTACAATGGTGTTTCTAATTTCCCAAGTAGTTGCTGTGGTGCTGCTAAATTGTAACTGGGTGCTTGCTATGGTGTTTCTAAATGGTTTCCATAGTGTTGTTAGATGGTTGCTATGGTGTTTGCTAAGCGGGTACTAGGTATGATGCTGCTTGGTGGTTGGTATAGAGTTGCAAGGTTGCATGGCCCAACAGTTGCAATAGTGTTGCTAGGTAATCACTACAGAGTAACTAGCTGATTACTATGCTTACCCTAGTAGCTGATGTGGTGTTGCAAAGCGGTTGCTGGGTGTTTGCTATGGAATTGCTCAGTGGTTTCTATGGCCTTGCTAAGCAGTTACTAGGTATTTCTTGTGATGTTGCTAGGTAGGTGCTATAGTGTTGCAAGGTGGCATGGTTAAACAGTTGCAATGATGTTGCTAGGTGGTTGCTATGGTGTTACTTAGCGTTTACTAGGTATGATGTTGCTAGGTGGCTTGCCACACAATTGTATTGGGGTTGCAAAGTGATTGCTAAAATGGGGGAAATGGTTGATGTGGTGTGGGGTTGCAGTGCAGTGATGATGCCTTTGGTGGCTGTTGTGATTTCCCAGGTGGTTGCAATGCGGTTGCTAGGTGGTGGCTATGGTTTTCCAAGTAATTGCTATCTTATTGTTGTATGGTTACTTTGTGTTTCCTAGGATGTTGCTAGGTAGTTACCATAGCGTTGCAGGATGGCATGGCTCGACAGTTGCAATGGTGTTGCTAGGTGGTCGCTACAGAGTAACTAGATGGTTTCTATTCTTTCCCAAGTAGTTGCTATGGTGTTGCCGAATGGTTTCTATGTGGTTGCTCTGGCTTTGCAAAGAAGTTGCTACAATATTGCAAAGTGGTTTATATACAGTTGTTCTGCTCAACACTGGCAGTGGTGTTAAAGGTGGTTGTTGTGGTATCCCAGGTGGTTGCAGTGGTGTGGGTAGGTGATGCACAATTATTGCTGTGGTGTTGCTGAACTACAATGTGGCTTAAGTGCTGGAAGGTGGTTTCAGTGGTGTTGCTCGGTGGTTGCTAGGGTGTTAATGTTAATTTTCAAGCATTATAGTGTATGCACTGATTATTTTAAATTATGTAATATTTTTCTTTATATATATATATGTATATATATATATATATATATATATATAAGTTTAATTAAAAAATAATGAGACACAAATACACACACACATGCACACTTATACTCACATCTGGTCCATCTGGTCCACAGACTCCTGTATCCCCCTTCTCCCCCTGCAGTAAAAATCATAAAGTGAAAGCTGGTTTATTAATTTAATGATGTCCTGCTGAGCCGATCACACCGCCCCCACATTTACCTTCGCTCCTTTAATGAGATTGTCCACAGGAGGGTTCACCACTTCTTCTGGTCCAGGAGGACCTGGCAACCCAGGTTCTCCCTAAAGCACAGAAAAAAATACATAGGCTGAAAAAAACGAACAGGTTCTTAGCAGGGCTAAAATACTGCTGTCCCATGACTTCTGGCATGGCAATGTGTATTTAGTTATAGTTACTAATAATGACAATAAACATGATTTTTTAATTTATTATTATTATACATTTTTTCTTCTTGATGTTTTATGTTTTGATTTTTATGTTACCTTTTTGTTTTAATATAATATTTATTTTAATATAAAACCATCACAGCATTTCGTAATATTAATATTTTAATATAATTTTAATAATATTAAAATATTACAATTTTGATATAATTTTTTATTTGTACTTTTTCAGTCTTACTATTTTTATTATTTTATTATTTTCTTAATTGTTCATTTTACTTTACTTTTTCTGTTTTTTTTTCTCTATTTTCCCTTTTTATCCTGTATGAAAGGTGTTTTATAAATAAAGTTGATTATTATTATTATTATTATTATTATTATTATTATTATTATTATTATTATTATTATTATTATTAAGTCAAATTTAGACTGTGTCACAGAACGCTCCAAAACGGCCAGAAATAAAATCTTTTTCACATTGTGTTCCATTTAAAGTAAAGTGATGATTTGGAGATACAGGGTTTTAATGTGAATGTATTTAAAATGTAGTATATATTATATTATACAGTATAGTATATTATTAGCCCATAGTATTAATATTAGGTGATTCCGGAGCGCCACCTGGTGGATGAATCACTTCTGTGCCTATTCTAAACACTGAGGCACTGAGGAAACCAAAGCTTCTCAATAGGATTAAAGCTTTTCCTGCCCTGTAGCGCCACCTTGTGGACACAGACTACATAATTCTCCTATTTTATTGTATTTTATTTGCCCTTTTTGCAGTTTTGCATTGCATTTCAATGTAACGCTTTAGTCAGTTTTGGTTGGTGTTGGTCAGTTTTGGTTAGTTTTCGTCAGGTTTTTATCAGTTTTGGTCAGTTTATGATCAGTTTTAATCAGTTTTGGTTATCATTGATCAGTTTCAGTAATTTGTGGTTAGTTTAGGTCAGGTTTTTGTCAGTTGTAGTCATTTGTGGTCCATTTTAATCAGTTTGTTTTGTATTTTATTTACCCTTTTGCATTGCATTTCTATAACTTTTCAGTCACTTTTGGTTAGTCTTACACAGTTTTGTTCAGATGTTTTAAATAGTTCTGGTTAGTCTTGGTCAGTTTTTGATCATTTTAGTCAGTTTTGGTTAGTTTTGGTAAGTTTTTAATCAGTTTTAGTTTTGGTTAGTTTCGGTCAGTTTTTGATGAGATTAATCAGTATCGATTAGGTTTGGTCAGCTTTTGGTTATTTTTTGTTCAGTTTTTGTCAGCTTTGGTTAGTTTTTGTCAGTTTTGATCAGTTCACGTCAGTTGTAGTCATTTTTTGTTAGCTTTGGACAGTTTTTGGTCATTTTTTGATCAGCTTTAGTCAGTTTTGGTTAGTTTTAGTCAGTTCTGGTCCATTTTAATCAGTTTTAATTCGTTTTGGTCAGTTCTGGTCAGTTTTCATTAGTTTTCGATTAGTTTAAGTCAGTTTTGGTTAGTTTTTGTTCAGTTTTTTTTTTTTATCAGTTTTTGGTCATTTTTGGTACATTTTGATTAGTTTCGGCCCGTTTTGGTCAGTTTTTGGTTAGTTTTGATCAGTCTCGGTTAGTTTTGCCTCCAGTCTACTTACCTCATTTCCTTTAGGACCTGGAAGTGATCTCCCACCATCACCCTGACACAAACACAGAGTAAACTATAAATGTTTGCATTTATAAATGTGGTCAATTACACTTATTACAATACTGCACAAATTATTTCATCATTTAATCATTACTATGATAAAACAATATTATGGCCAGATCTCATTGTGTGTATATCTCAGTATCATTTATTAATGTTACTTTGCATTGTTAATTTTTTATTTCTAAACTTAACTTTCAGTTCTTTTTGCTGGATGAGTTCCCACTATCTTTTCATGCATTTTATCCCATCTATATGAACCCCAGTGTGTTTATGATTTATTATATTCATACTTACCGGGGGTCCCTGTGGCCCTGGATCACCAGCAGGACCCTTTAAACAGAAATACACAGAGAAAGGTGTTGTATCATTGGATATAAAGTGTAATATTGGATAAAAAAAATAAATAAAAAAAAAAAAAAATAATAATAATAATAATAATAATAATTATGATCTTCTTACAATAAATCCAGCTGGACCAGGTTGACCCTTAGCACCAGGAAGCCCGTCAATGCCAGGTAATCCCTAGAATAACACAATATACAGCGTACAGTAAACATGTAATATGTACATATGACATAATATGAAAAAAATATATCATTTTTTCCATTTATTTTTGCAGAAATGTGAAATGATGATGATTTAATGCATTTTCTTTTACATATTTAACACAAATTATTGAAGGATTGAAGTTTTTATATTTACATGTAAAATTAGAATTAGAATTATAGCCTTTTAAAAAAAAAAATTCTCAGTCATTGTCAGGGCCAGACAGGAAGGAGACTGGTGCAGATACAATAAAATAACTTTTATTAAAGTTATAGAGTAAACAGGGGTAGTCAACAGAAACAGGGTCAATACCAAAAATGCACAGTGTAGAGAAACCATACCATAACCGGGGAACAGTCCAGAGTTCATACACGGAAAGGCAGTATCACAGATAAGGCAAAAATCCAAAGCACAATAAACAGTCCAGGTCATACACGGTAATCCAACACAAGGGAGCAGGCAAAAATCGAAGTCGGTAGAAAACAAAAACAAGATCATACACGGAAAATAGCAAGGGCAAGAGAAACGCTTTGTATTGTAGGATTTACCAAACAGATACTCGGCGAGGTGTGAGCGTGAGCATGGTCCTTAAATACCCTGAGTAATCAGTACTCGGGGCTTCCTGGTGGCGTCATGTGACGTGTCACGTGATCGGGAGTGTGTGTTGTGTCATGGAGTGGTGCGTTCTGGGTATTGTAGTTGTTACTGTGAGAATCGCAGATAGAGCTGGATGTGGGAGACACAGACGTGCTTTCAGCACCAGACATGACAGTACCCTCCCCCTGAGGGCCCGGAGCGGAGGCAGAACGGGGCCGACCCCGGCGACGACCACCCGGCGGACAGGGAGTACCGGCGGGAGGTGCAGGTGTCGGAGCGGAGGTGCCAGACAGACGAGGCTCACCAGAGCGAGAAACCCGACGAGTTGGAGCAGAGGAGGTCGGAGGACGCTTGGGACGTCCACGGGGCCTAGGAGCAGGCTTACCAGGAAAACGAGCATGAAACTCCACGAGCAAGGCAGGGTCCAGCACGTCTTTGGCAGCCACCCAACAACGCTCCTCCGGACCATACCCCTCCCAATCGATAAGGTATTGGAGTACACCCCCACGTCTGCGTGAATCCAGCACCTCCCGGACAGCATACGTGGACGACCCCTCCCCCTCCACAGCCGCGGGTGGAACATCAGCCGGTGCAGCGTCAGCGAGCGGACCCGGGACCATAGGCTTGAGGAGAGATACATGAAAAGAATTATTAATACGATACTGAGGGGGTAACTCCACCTTGTAAGTAACTTCATTAATACGTGACAAAATCTTAAGAGGACCAATAAACTTAGGCAGGAGTTTTCTACAACTACCCTCAAACCTAAAGTCCCGGGTAGAAAGCCACACCCGATCTCCTGGTTGGTAGTCTGGGCTGTCACCACGATGCTTGTCAGCACGCTCCTTGTACACGCGCAGTACCTCAGAGACTCTACGATGCGTGTCTTCCCACACCTGCTCACTGCGCTTCATCCATTCATCCACAGCCGGCACATCAGTGGACACCGCTGTCCAAGGAGCTAGAGGAGGCTGAAAACCCAGAACACACTGAAAGGGGGTGAGACCAGAGGTAGTGTTAACTAGGGAGTTTTGTGCAATTTCAGCCCAAATGAGGTATTGTGACCAATCAGTGGGATGTTTGAAGCAGTATGTGCGGAGGAATTTCCCGAGTTCCTGATTAACCCTCTCACATTGACCATTACATGTAGGGTGAAACCCAGAAGTGAGACTGACATGTACACCGAGATGTTCAAAAAATGCCTTCCACACACGAGAGGTAAATTGAGGACCACGGTCAGACAAAATATCTTCGGGGATACCAAAGTGTCTAAATACATGCATATAAATAGCTTGAGCAGTTTGGAAGGCAGTAGGCAGAGCTGGGAATGGAATAAATTTAACCCCTCTAGAGAAACGATCAACAACAGTGAGAACTGTAGTATAACCCTCAGATACAGGCAGATCAGTAACAAAATCAACAGCGATATGCGACCAAGGTCTCTCAGGTACAGGGAGAGGTAGTAGCTTACCGGCTGGAAGGGTTTTAGGCGTTTTACATTGCGCACAGACAGAGCAGGAGGTAACGAAAGAGTGAACATCAGCACGCATAGAATCCCACCAGTAACGGGCAGAGAGTAATTGTAACGTGCGTGTGACACCAGGATGACCAGAGGTTAAAGCGGAATGAGCCCAGGTGATGAGCCTGTCTCGAAACTGGACGGGTACAAACGTTTTACCCTGAGGACAGTCCTCAGAATTGGGCTGATTAGCGTTACTTTGGCGAATCTGATCGTCTAACTCCCATTGAATGGCTGCGATCTGAACAGAGGGAGGAAGAATGCGTTCAGCCTCCTGGGGCTGGGATGCGCTGTCCACAGTGCTGTAAACCCTGGACAGCGCATCAGCTTTAGTATTACGGTTTCCCGAACGGAACGAGATCGAGAAATTAAATCGAGAGAAAAACAGAGACCAACGTGCTTGTCTCGGATTAAGTCGTTTAGCCGTGCGGAGGTATTCCAAATTCTTGTGATCAGTATACACAGTAAACGGATGAACGGACCCCTCCAGCCAGTGACGCCATTCTTCTAGAGCTAATTTCACAGCAAGAAGTTCCCTATCCCCTATCCCATAGTTACGCTCCGCAGGGGAAAGCTTGCGTGAGAAGAAGGCTACAGGAAACAATTTGGGTGGCGACCCACTACGCTGAGAGAGAACCGCGCCAACACCCGATTCGGAAGCGTCCACTTCCACTACGAAGGGAAACTCGGGATTAGGGTGCCTAAGTACAGGGGCTGAAGTGAACGCAGCTTTCAGCTCACTGAAAGCGCGATCCGCTTCGGTTGACCACTTCAGGATTTTAGCAGCCCCCTTAGTGAGAGCAGTAAGGGGCGCAGCAATGGAGCTAAAGTTACGGATGAACCGCCTATAAAAATTAGCGAAGCCAAGGAATCGCTGGAGTTCTTTAATGGTCTGGGGCACTGGCCAATTAGTAACGGCAGTTACTTTCTCATCGTCCATAAGGACACCGGAGGAACTGATAACGTAGCCGAGAAATGTGACCCTTTGAGTGTGGAACTCACATTTCTCGGCTTTGGCAAACAGACTATGTTCTCTCAGGCGTTGGAGAACTTGGCGGACATGCTGAATGTGTGTGGGGAGATCTGGTGAATAGATAAGGATATCGTCTATAAAAAGGACAACAGAGTGATTAATGAGATCGCGAAATATGTCATTCATAAACGACTGGAATATAGCTGGGGCGTTAGCGAGACCGTAGCTCATGACCAGGTATTCATAGTGGCCGTTGGTGGTGGAAAACGCCGTTTTCCATTCGTCACCTTCCCTGATACGAATGAGATTATAAGCGCTACGGAGATCGAGTTTGGTGAAGTATACGGCATTACGTAGCTGTTCAAGAGCTGCTGGGATTAACGGGAGCGGGTAAGCGAATTTTTTAGTAATGTCGTTTAATCCTCTGTAATCTATGCAGGGTCTCAAACCCCCATCCTTCTTCTTCACGAAGAAGAAACCGGAACCAACTGGGGATTTGGACGGGCGAATGAAACCCTGCGCAAGAGCTTCACTAACATACTCCTCCATAGCCTTCTCCTCATCACGAGACAATGGGTACACACGAGCTTTGGGCAGTACAGAACCCTCTATTAAATCAATAGAGCAATCATAGGGGCGATGCGGAGGTAACTCGGTAGCTTTAGCTTTACTAAACACATCAGAAAAATCATGGTACTCGGAGGGAATAGCAGGGGTATCTACAGAATTAGGGCTTTCAACAGAGGTAGATTGCAAAGAGAGTGAATTTAAAGATAAACAGTTCTCACGACAGAAAGGAGACCAGGCAGTGATGTCTCCCAGGCTCCATGAAATGACGGGGTCGTGTGTCTTTAGCCATGGCGCCCCCAAAACCAGTGGATGTTCCGTGCGTGGGAGCACATAGAGAGAGAGCTGTTCCACATGTAGGGCGCTGGCTTGAAGGGTGAGAGGAAGAGTCTGCAGGGTCACAGGTTTGGAGCGTACAGTCTTTCCATCGATGGCATGGATGGAGATCGACTTGGGAAGAACTTTCGTGGGTATGGCGTGCTTCTCAACCAGGTCCAGGCTGATAAAGTTCCCCTCCGACCCAGAATCTACAAGCGCTGAGACACAAAACACATCCGTTGGAGTGGTAATAATAACAGGCAACATGAAACATTTTTCTTTAAGTTCAGAAACAGGGGTACATACCGCGTTAGCGCGTGGAGTACTCTCCACGCGCTGTCCCAGAGCAGACGCTTGAGCAGAATTGGGCCGGAGTTCACAGTTAGCCCTTAGATGACCTGGACCACCACAATAGAGGCACAGATGAAGGCGCATGCGACGCTGCCTCTCAGCGACGGATAGCCTGGATCGTGTGATGTCCATGGGTTCAGAGCTGGGTGCAGGCACAGATTCCGGAACTGGATTCCCGGACTGGAGTAGTGCAGGGCGAACCACAGGAGTGTGGCTAACGGCTTTGGGCTTACGGGAAAGGAGCTGATCCAGACGGATAGACAGGGCAATCAGCTGATCCAGGGTGAGTGAGTCGTCCTTGCATGCCAGTTCTCTTTGAATCTCGGGGTTAAGTCCGTGTCGAAACATGGAGATGAGAGCAGGGTCGTTCCAACCGCTGCTAGCGGCTAACGTACGGAACTCCAGAGCAAAGGCTGCCACAGATAGTTTACCTTGCTTCAGGGAAATCAGAAGCTCTCCACTAGATTGCCCATAGCGTGTATGATCAAAAACGCTGCGAAAAATAGACAAAAAAGTGTCGTAGCTGGATTCAGAAATATTCTCCCAAATAGCTGTAGCCCAGTCCAAAGCCTTGCCAGACAAGCGAGAAATTATAAACCCGATTTTAGCTTTATCAGAAGCAGGAGGTGAGTTGCTAAAAAACACGGAGCACTGGAGCAGAAATCCATTACACTTCTCAGTGTTACCGTCATAGACTTCGGGTTTACACACAGCGAAAAAGGGAGTAGTGGTTTTGTTAGGGCTGGCTACAGGACTAACCACTGGGCTAGGGTTCTGGGTGGACAAACCCCGGAGGTGACTCATAATCTCGGCTAGCTGCTGCTGTTGGTTAACCTGGTGGCGTGCTAGCTCATCAACAGCTTGGGTCACACCAGCGAGCGTTTGCTGGTGCTGACCTAAAAGCCGACCCTGGTTAGCCAAACCAGACTTAATAGACTCTGTATCCGCAGTCTCTGTCATTACGGCCGAGTATCTTGTCAGGGCCAGACAGGAAGGAGACTGGTGCAGATACAATAAAATAACTTTTATTAAAGTTATAGAGTAAACAGGGGTAGTCAACAGAAACAGGGTCAATACCAAAAATGCACAGTGTAGAGAAACCATACCATAAACGGAGGACAGTCCAGAGTTCATACACGGAAAGGCAGTATCACAGATAAGGCAAAAATCCAAAGCACAATAAACAGTCCAGGTCATACACGGTAATCCAACACAAGGGAGCAGGCAAAAATCGAAGTCGGTAGAAAACAAAAACAAGATCATACACGGAAAATAGCAAGGGCAAGAGAAACGCTTTGTATTGTAGGATTTACCAAACAGATACTCGGCGAGGTGTGAGCGTGAGCATGGTCCTTAAATACCCTGAGTAATCAGTACTCGGGGCTTCCTGGTGGCGTCATGTGACGTGTCACGTGATCGGGAGTGTGTGTTGTGTCATGGAGTGGTGCGTTCTGGGTATTGTAGTTGTTACTGTGAGAATCGCAGATAGAGCTGGATGTGGGAGACACAGACGTGCTTTCAGCACCAGACATGACAGTCATACAATTATGGATCATAATGAACTATAAAATAATACAATAAAAATGGCATTTATTGAGATGTTATTGCATATAAAACTATTTTTTGCTAAAATAAGAAATAATCTTTAGTTAAAAACATATTTTAACGTGTATTAATACTAGAAATAATAATACACTTTATTGTTAGTAATAATTTATACATTTTTGGTTAAGTTGTGGTTGGTTTTGGTCAGTTTTGGTTAGTTTTGGTCAGTTTTGGTTAAGTTGTGGTTAGTTTTGGTCAGTTTTGGTTAAGTTGTGGTTATTTTTGTTCAGTTTTGGTTAGTTTTGGTCAGTTTTGCTTAAGTTGTGGTTATTTTTGTTCAGTTTTGGTTAGTTTTGGTCAGTTTTGGTTAAGTTGTGGTTGGTTTTGGTCAGTTTTGGTTAGTTTTGGTCAGTTTTGGTTAAGTTGTGGTTATTTTTGTTCAGTTTTGGTTAGTTTTGGTCAGTTTTGTTTAAGTTGTGGTTGGCTTTGGTCAGTTTTGGTTAGTTTTGGTCAGTTTTGGTTAAGTTGTGGTTATTTTTGTTCAGTTTTGGTTAGTTTTGGTCAGTTTTGTTTAAGTTGTGGTTGGTTTTGGTCAGTTTTGGTTAGTTTTGGTCAGTTTTGGTTAAGTTGTGGTTATTTTTGTTCAGTTTTTGTTAGTTTTGGTTAGTTTTGGTCAGTTTTGGTTAAGTTGTGGTTATTTTTGTTCAGTTTTTGTTAGTTTTGGTTAGTTTTGGTCAGTTTTGGTTAAGTTGTGGTTATTTTTGTTCAGTTTTGGTTAGTTTTGGTCAGTTTTGTTTAAGTTGTGGTTGGCTTTGGTCAGTTTTGGTTAGTTTTGGTTAAGTTGTGGTTATTTTTGTTCAGTTTTGGTTAGTTTTGGTCAGTTTTGGTTAAGTTGTGGTTATTTTTGTTCAGTTTTGGTTAGTTTTGGTCAGTTTTGTTTAAGTTGTGGTTGGTTTTGGTCAGTTTGGGTTAGTTTTGGTCAGTTTTTGGTCAGTTTTGGTTAGTTTTGGTTAAGTTTTGGTTAAGTTTGATTATTTTTGTATTAAGTTTTGGTCAGTTTTGGTTATTTATTGAGATCTTATTGTATATAAAACATTTTTTTGGTGAAATAAGAAATAATCTTTATTTTAAAACATATTTTAATGTGCATTCATACTAGATATAATAATAATAATAATAATAATAATAATAATAATAATAATAATAATAATAATAATAATAATAATAATAATAATAATAATAATCCACTTTATTGTTAGTAATAATTTATACATTTTCCCTAATTATGTTACAGTTTAATAGGGTATATATATATATATAGACTTACAGGTGGGCCGTGAGGACCGGGCAGGCCAGGGTTTCCCTGTAAAAAACAGTTTAGACCTGTATTTATCAACAGAGAACAAAAACACAACTGCTACCATAACTTAGCTAAACTAAGCTAAGCTAAGCTAAGCTAACATACCGGTAATCCTGCAATGGACACCACTGTTGGCTCCCCCTTAAAGCCTTTGGGACCTGGAGCTCCCTGAATGAAGAAAGACATGGAGATGGACAAGATTTATTACATCATCACTGTAAGTATATACTGAATATATGTGAAAAATAGTGTGAAACTTATTTACCCCCCCCCCCCCCCCCCCTACAGGTTTCTTTAGATTGTGCCTTTTTTTGTCATACTTGTATGTTTAAGATTATCAAACATCAAACATTTAATATCAGACAGCGATAAACTGAGTAAATATAAAAAGCACTTTAACTAGACCCCTAAAACCTTCATTTAGTTTTTGTTTTTTCATCCATTCAGAGGTGAACTTGTTTGTTGTTTGTGTGTGCTTTGGGTCATTGTCCTGCTGCAGAACCCAAGTACTCCTGAGCTTGAGGTCAGTAAGGAACAGATGGACGGATTTTGATTCTCCTTCAGGATTTTCTGGTAAAAATTCCATCTATTACAGCAAGTTAAAGTCCAGCAGCTCCAGACCATCACCCACCACCACACTACCACCACCATGTTTTACTGTTTTCAGTATGATTTCAGTTCTTTTTCTGAAATGATGTGTAGTTTATAGTTTTACGCCAGATGCAACGAGTAAAACAACCCTTCCAAAAAGTTACACTTTCTCTCATCAGTCCTGTAAAGAATATTTTCTCTATTCCCAAAGTCCTGAGAATCATCAAGATGTTTGCTGGTAAATGTGACAATTTTAAAAATTATTTTTTTAGTACTTACGTTTAATCCAGGTACTCCCCAATACCCAGGCTGCCCAGGAGGGCCTGGATCCCCCCGAGACCCATTACAGCCATCCGGACCTGCAGGACCAGGAAGACCTCCTGCACCAGGGTGTCCCTAACACACACACACACACACACACACAAATACACACACTGCTGTATTAACCTATATGAAATACATCATAGAATGTTTATGAGAGTTCTTCTACTGAAAATGTATTGTACGTTTTGGACTATAAAAATCCTTTTTTTAAAAATCGACAGTGTACTTTATAATCGGGTGCCTTATGTATGACTAAAATTGTGTTTCTGCGCTGTGTCTACAGGATCCAGCAGCTCCCAATGGTGCAAAAAAATGTCCTCGTGTCCTTGTGTGTGTGGACACATTTAGGCACAAAATCAATGTTTATACATCATTACTAATGGCGACTTCATTGTGTTCTATCGAAATATAAAACTAAAGTCTTCATACAGGGGTTGGACTATGAAACTGAAACACCTGTCTCATTTTAGTGTAGGAGGTTTCAAGGCTAAATTGCAGCAGCCTGGTGTTCAATCTTCATTAATTGCACATTATTGCACCAGTAAGAGCAATAAGAGTGTGAAGGTTCAATTAGCAGGGTAAGAGCACAGTCCTGCTCTAAATATTACAATGCACACAACATTATGGGAGACATACCAGAGTTCAAAAGAGGACAAATTGTTGGTGCACGTCTTGCTGGAGCATCTGTGACCAAGACAGCAAGTCTTTGTGATGCATCAAGAGCCACGGTATCCAGGGTAATGTCAGCATACCACCAAGAAGAACCAACCACATCCAACAGGATTAACTGTGGAAGCTGTAAGAGGAAGCTGTCTGAAAGGGATGTTCGGGTGCTAACCCAGATTGTATCCAAAAAAACACAGTTGAACCCAAATCACGGCAGAATTCAATGTGCACCTCAACTCTCCTGTTTCCACCAGAACTGTCCGTCACCACAATCAATTATTGTGGTCTAAAAACAAGGTGTTTCAGTTTCATTGTCCAACCCCTGTAAGTGGACATAATTTTTCTCAAAAACTACTTTATGTAAAAAGATAATTCTTTGTTTTTACACTAATCGGGTGCCAACTATGCCAACTAGCAAAGAGAAATAAAACATGCATTTCATGCAAGAGTTTGAGTCTTAGGAGGTTAAATACTGTAAGTAAGATTTAGTTTTAGATTTTGTTTGGTTCCCCTGGTAGAGTGTTATTCGCCCTCTTGGTGTTGGGTTGCATGTTGAATAAGGGTCTCCATTGGAGAATTGGTGTATTGTGAGAGAATCACTGAAAAGGCTGCACTGTGTCTACGAGATGCAGCAGCTCCCAGTGGTATAAAATAACATCACTGTACTCTGATTACCTTAAGAAAACATGGCGGCATCCTTGTTCACTTCGGTTAAGGCATCCTAAGTAGTGTACAACATTAAAATCGAGAAACATTAGCCATCATTGAACTTACATTAACGCCGTCTATTCCAGGAAAACCTGGGGTACCGGTACGACCCTGCCAAAAAAACAAAAACATAATATATTAACATTTACTCATACAAACTAACGTTAAACTAATTAACACCTCTCAGCACTGGGGTCTTCGGTTCAAGTCCCTGTCTGAGTGGAATTTCTATGTTACCAATGTTAGCATGTTTGTCTCTCAGTGCTGGGGTCGTGGGTTCAAGTCCTATCTAAGTGCACTTTCTATGTTAGCAATGTTAGCATGTTTGTCTCTCAGTGCTTAGTTATTGGGTTCAAGTCCCTATCATGATAGAGTTTCTATGTTAGCAATGTTAGTAAGCCTGTCTTTCAGTTCTTGGTTCTTGAGTTCAAGTCCCTATCTGAGTGCAGTTTCTATGTTAGCAATGTTAGCATGTTTGTCTCTCAGCGCTGGGGTGGTGGGTTCAAGTCCCTATCTGGGTGCAGTTTCTATGTTACCAATGTTAGCATGTTTGTCTCTCAGTGCTGGGGTAATGGGGTTAAGTCCCTATCTGAGTGCAGTTTCTATGTTAGCAATGTTAGTAAGCCTGTCTTTCAGTTCTTGGTTCTTGAGTTCAAGTCCCTATCTGAGTGCAGTTTCTATGTTAGCAATGTTAGCATGTTTGTCTCTCAGCGCTGGGGTGGTGGGTTCAAGTCCCTATCTGGGTGCAGTATGTTACCAATGTTAGCATGTTTGTCTCTTAGTGCTGGGGTAGTGGGTTCAAGTCCTATCTAAGTGCAGTTTCTATGTTAGCAATGTTAGCATGTTTGTCTCTCAGTGCTGGGGTAATGGGTTTAAGTCCCTATCTGAGTGTAGTTTCTATGTTAGCAATGTTAGTAAGCCTGTCTTTCAGTTCTTGGTTCTTGAGTTCAAGTCCCTATCTGAGTGCAGTTTCTATGTTAGCAATGTTAGCATGTTTGTCTCTCAGCGCTTGGGTGGTGGGTTCAAGTCCCTATCTGGGTGCAGTTTCTATGTTACCAATGTTAGCATGTTTGTCTCTTAGTGCTGGGGTAGTGGGTTCAAGTCCTATCTAAGTGCAGTTTCTATGTTAGCAATGTTAGCATGTTTGTCTCTCAGTGTTTAGTTCTTGGGTTCAAGTCCCTATCTGAGTGCAGTTTCTATGTTAGCAATGTTAGCATGTTTGTCTCTTAGTGCTGGGGTCGTGGGTTCAAGACCCTATCTGGGTGCAGTTTCTATGTTAGCAATGTTAGCATGTTTGTCTCTCAGCGCTGGGGTCGTGGGTTCAAGTCCCTATCTGAGTGCAGTTTACATGTTAGCACATTTGTCTCCCAGCACTGGAGTCTTGTGTTTAAATCCCTATCTGGATGAAGTTTCTATGTTAGCTCGTTTGCTTCCCAGTGCTAATGCTGTCTCCTCTTACCCTGTCTCCTGGATACCCCTCTACCCCCGGGTCTCCCTGAACTCCTTGTCTTCCTTTCTCTCCTGGACGTCCCGGTGGACCCCGAGGTCCTGACTCACCCTGAGGACCCTGTGCACCCAGCTTACCTGGATTTCCCTGTGAAAATAAGAGGACAAATTTAGAACAGAAAAGAACAAAAAGCAGTTGATTCTGTATCTACTGTAACTGTAGATTAATTACAGTGTAGTATGGGTACTTAAATATTTTAAAATATACTCTTTTAGAAAAAAAGCTCATTTTTTTTGAGCTCATACCTGAGCTCCTTTGGCCGGGTGGCATCTGCACACAGAGCAGTCTCTGCCATTACACGGCTCCAGTGTTTCACCCTGACAAATATCAAACAAACAAAAACAATTAGAAACACAGAAGTCAGAACAAGTTTTTAAAACTCTTGATTTAATTCAATTTTTGTATTAAGATTCAATTTAAGTAAAAATATTTGTATTATACTAGGGAATCTATCTTATACCCTGCGCAAGGAGCATTGTGATGTTCATTGCTATCTTACACCTCAACAACAGAGTATATTTTAATGCTTTCCACCTGCCTTGTTTAAATAGCAACAGTGCTTCTCAATATCTATCTATCTATCTATCTATCTATCTATCTATCTATCTATCTATCTATCTATCTATCTATCTATCTATCTATCTATCTATCTACCTACCTATCAGCGTACCTACCTACCTACCTACCTACCTACCTACCTACCTTCCAACTACCTACTTACCTACCTAATTTTCTACCTTACTACCTACCTACCTTCCTATCTACCTACCTACCTACCTACCTACCAATGTACCTACCTATCTAGCTACCTACCGACCTACCTATCACTTTTTGACTGTACACTGATAGAGTGGAGACACACCCAGTGGTCACTCAATAGAAACAGACCGAACTCTGGCCACGAATGTTTAGCTAACGCAAAGTAGTTGAGGCATGTTTGGAAATATATAGGATTTTTGCGTATGTGTACAGTGCCGAGCGTATAGTACAGGTGGGCTGATGAGGCCGTGGGAACTCTCACATCTGCAACCAGAAACTGTTCCAGCAGGAACCCGAAGAACCAGGTTATCAGAACTGATCTCACAGCAGATTCCTGTCCCACAGTTCTCCCTCAGCGAGCTCCCGTAAACACTCACAGCCCTCAACAAAATATTTACTAAATATTTGGACGCGGTGGATCTGTTTCAGAGAGCAGGACGGTCCTCAGAGCACAGCTGCTCACAGCATCGCACACTTTCACTTTCAGAGAAGCAGATTAAACTGATAATTACATGCATTAATTACACACATATACCCATAATATTAGGGGAAAACAATAAATTCGTAGAGATATATCTTCTATTATTATGTTATATTTATAATTTATATTTATATAGGAGCATATACTAGGGCATCCCAAAAACAAAATCATTATAAAGTTACTTTATTTCAGTAATTCAGTTAAAAATGTGAAACTTATATATTATATAGATGTATTAAACACACAGAGTGATCTATTTTAAGCATATATTTCATTTATTGTTGATGATTATGGCTTACAGCCAATCAAAACCCAAAAATCAGTGTTTCAGAAAATTAGAATATTATATATTAAGACCAATTGGTTCTTTTGGCAGTGTGGGCAGTGTGCCAAATCCTGCTGGAAAATGAAATCCACATCTCCAGAGACATGTCATCAATGCTCACAACTTTTATAGACATGCAGATTTCATTTTCCAATAGGACTTGGAACACTGTCCACCCTGCCAAAAGCACTAATTGGTCTTATATAATATTCTAATTTTCTGAAACACTGATTTTTGGGTTTTGATTGGCTGTAAGCCATAATCATCAACAATAAATGAAATAAACGCTTAACATAGATCACTATTTTTAATTTTTTTGAGATGCACTAGTATGTACTCCTCCTTTCCTCTCACAGCTACACACAGCTAGGGGGAGGATCTCTCCTATACGCTGCTCCATACAATATATACAGCAGTACATAACCTAAATCTACTGTATACACTACAATACATTGTTATATTACACCTCACCACATAGCATCCCTCTGTTTAGACAAAAGTCATGAGACACCTGCTCATTAACCCTTATAGGATCTTGGTAGGGTCTTGCTGGGTCTGGTGGACCCATTGCATTCTGGGGCTTTTAATTCAAAATAATGCAAGTCATACAAACAACATATATGTTACATTTGTTCTCTTTACCTTTGTTAAGTCACATTTATGGATAAAAATGCCCTTCATTTTTGTTTATTTTATAAACTATGGTCTATTATTTATCTAAATTTCATTAGAAATTTAAGTTTACACATAACACCTGTCTGAACAACACATATTAGCGACCTTATAGAGGTTAAGGTTAACTGTTTCTTCTGAATATTAAAAAAAAGTAACTGACAAAAGTAACTTTTGTCCAGAGAAGACGTTTTACTAAAGCTTAGATTCACATTAGAGTCTCTATGGTGGCTTCTAAGCTGTTGCTAGGTGCTTGCTAAGTTGTTGCTAAGGTGTTGATAAGTTGTTGTTTGTTGATAAGCTGCTAAGCTGTTGCTAGGTCTTTGGAGGGTGTCTTTTGGAGGGTGCTATAGTGTTGCTAATGTGTTGCTAAGGTGTCATTGTGGTGTCTGTTGTGATTGCTAATGTGTTGCTGGGATATCTGTGGTGGTCGCTATGTGTTTGCTAAGGTATTTGGGGTTTCCTATAGTGTTGCGTCGCTATGCTATCTAGGGTTGTTGCTATAGTGTTGCTAACTGGTTGCTTGGTGTATGATAAGGTGTTGCTAGGTGGTTGCAAAGGTGCTGCTACGGTGTCTTTGGGGGTTGCTATAGTGTTGCTAGGGTTTTGCTAGGTGGTTCCTAAGGTATTGCTATGGTATCCATGGTGGTAAGTAGTTGCTAAAGTGCCGTCATGGTATCTGTGGTTGTTACTATAGTGCTGCTAGGTGGTTGCTAAGGAGTCTCTATGGTGCCTGTGGTGGTTGTTTGGTGTTGCTAAGCTGTCGCCAGCCAGTTGCGATGGTGTTGCTAGGGGGTTGCTATGGTGTGGCTAAGCTCCTCCCAACATTTATATCCTATGGGGAAAATTCGTGCAACAATTGTACGAAAACTATACATCGTATCGATTCATATCGAATAGCAAATTTGGTGTTTGAATCTCAGAAATTATAAACACTATTGCTGATTGAAATTTGTGTCTAAAGTATTAAGACACTTTTCAATGCTTTTCTAAGTAGCAATTTTGGCCACTTAAGGGTTTTTTGGCTGTTTTGAGCTTCAGATCCAATGAGCTCCGCCCCTGAGAGCGACTCATTTTTTCACTGCTTGATTTTATACACCTGTGATCATAAAAATAATCGGAACACCTGAGTTTATTGATTTGCATGGATGAGTGAATACTTTTGGAAATATAGCCAATATAGTCTCTCTTATAACGGTGAATCTTCATTAAACACTAGGTTTAGTCCCTGTACAGTAACTGGCTCCAGTGTGTGGAAACAGGAAGCAGTACTCACCACGTGGACCTGCTGTTCTGAGAGGAAGAGCAGACTGATCCACCTGCAGCACAAATCAAAACATCAATCCATTTCTCTCAGCGCTGTTTAACACAAGAACAGCACAGGAATGCAGCACATAACTCAAAAGTTCCCTCTAAAAGTTGTTATAACACAGTTATGTTAGGAGACAGACACATGCTTTTATTTTTTTCATACCAGAAGACATTGAGCTGCTGGAAAATGTAATCATTTGAGATGTAAATGCTTCCAGAATTTTAGAATTTTCATGGAATTGATCATGTTTGATCAAAATTTTACCCATCTGTTTTTTTTTATGGATTTTTCAATGCACAGATTTCAAATCAGTTCAAACAGCTATGTCCCTATGTGTTTGCTAAGGTGTTGCTAGGTGGTTGCTATAGTGTTGCTAGGGTGTTACTAGGTGATTGCTTTGATATTGCTATGGTATCCATGGTTGTTGCTTTGATATTGCTGTTAAAGTGGTTACTGGCTGTGTGCTTAGGTGTTGCTAGGTAATTCTTTAAGAGTCTCTATATGTTGGCTGCTAGGTCATTGCTAAGTGGTTGCTAAGGTGCTGTTATTGTGTCTTTGGGGTTTGCCATAGTGTTGCTAGGTGGTTGCTATGGTATTTATATGGTATCCATGGTTGTTGCTTTGGTATTGCTGTATTAAGTGGTTGCTGGCTGTTTTCTTAGGTGTTGCTAGGTGATTCTTTAGATGTCTCCATATGGTGTCTGCTAGGCCGTTGCTAAGTGGTTGCTAAGGTGCTACTATGGTGTTTGTGGGGGTTGCTATAGTGTTGCTAGGTGGTTGCTATGGTATTTCTATGGTATCCATGGCTGTTGCTTTGGTATTGCTGTATTAAGTGGTTGCTGGCTGTGTGCTTAGGTGTTGCTAGGTGATTCTTTAGGAGTCTCCATATGGTGTCTGCTAGGTCATTGCTAAGTGGTTGCTAAGGTGCTGTTATTGTGTCTTTGGGGTTTGCCATAGTGTTGCTAGGTGGTTGCTATGGTATTTATATGGTATCCATGGTTGTTGCTTTGGTATTGCTGTATTAAGTGGTTGCTGGCTGTGTGCTTAGGTGTTGCTAGGTGATTCTTTAGGAGTCTCCATGTGGTGTCTGCTAGGCCGTTGCTAAGTGGTTGCTAAGGTGCTACTATGGTGTTTGTGGGGGTTGCTATAGTGTTGCTAGGTGGTTGCTATGGTATTTCTATGGTATCCATGGCTGTTGCTTTGGTATTGCTGTATTAAGTGGTTGCTGGCTGTGTGCTTAGGTGTTGCTAGGTGATTCTTTAGATGTCTCCATATGGTGTCTGCTAGGCCGTTGCTAAGTGGTTGCTAAGGTGCCACTATGGAGTCTTTGGGGGGGTTCTATAGTGTTGCTAGGTGGTTGCTAAAATATTGCTATGGTATCCATGGTTGTTGCTTTGGTATTGCTGTATTAAGTGGTTGCTGGCTGTGTGCTTAGGTGTTGCTAGGTGATTGTTTAGGAGTCTCTATATGGTGTCTGCTAGGTCATAGCTAAATGGTTGCTAAGGTGCTACTATGGTGTTTTTGGGGGTTGCTATAGTGTTGCTAGGTGGTTGCTATGGTACTTCTATGGTATCCATGGCTGTTGCTTTGGTATTGCTGTATTAAGTGGTTGCTGGCTGTGTGCTTAGGTGTTGCTAGGTAATTCTTTAGGAGTCTCTATATGGTGTCTGCTAGGTCGTTGCTAAGTAGTTGCTAAGTTCCTGCTTTGGTGTCTTTGGAGATTGTTATAGTGTTGCTAGGTGGTTGCTATAGTGTTGCTAGGGTGTTACTAGGTGATTGCTTTGGTATTTCTATGGTATCCATGGTTGTTGCTTTGGTATTGCTGTATTAAGTGGTTGCTGGCTGTGTGCTTAGGTGTTGCTAGGTGATTCTTTAGGAGTCTCCATATGGTGTCTACTAGGTCGTTGCTAAGTGGTTGCTAAGGTGCTGTTATGGTGTCTTTGGGGTTGGCTATAGTGTTCTTGGCTGGTTGCTAGGGTTTTGCCATGGTGTCTGTGGTGTTTGCTTCAGAGTTTCTGTTGTGTCTGTGGTAGTTGCTATGGTGTTACTAAGTTGTTGCTATGGTGTCTTTGGTGGTTGCTATAGTGTTGCTAGGTGGTTGATAAGGTGGAACTCACAGAACTCACCACAAGGTAAGGATTAGGAATCTAATCCTGCAGGTCAGCAGCTTCATTGTTCTGCAACAACCTCTCTTTCCTCCTTCCTGTCGAGGTGTGCTTCTGCTTTCATCAGTGTTTCATCAGGAGTTAATGAAGATTACCTTATACAACCAAATAATACAAATATGATATAAATATACAATAAATACACTATATTAGTTTCTCAGGGGGACATCTATGAAAAATATTTCACACTTCTACTCAGTGATAAAACTTCTGCATCTGGACTGCAGTTAAAACAGGAGGATCAGTGAGTTTTTTTAAGGTTTTCTCAGTCACATGACATCGCGGCGTTCAGTAGCTCCTCCATTTCCACTCGCTGTTGTGTTTTTTTATGTGGATCTATGTGGAAACGCCCAAAGTGTAACTACGGTGCGCGGCAGAGGACAAATAGTTATTTTATTAAATGTGTGGAGACGAAACAGTAGATAATTCAGCCTGTAAAAACAAAAACATGGTTGTTCTGGACGGGAATAAAATAAAAAGAAGACCCCCCCATTAAAGAGAAAAGTACCCCAGAACTTTATAAATGTTTAGTCTGTGAGTAAAAAAGTCTGTGACTTTAGATGTAAGAGAGTGTGTATAATAGACTTAAGTCTGTTAAAAGTCTTTTTTGAGTATTTTTAAAGTAGTGTAGTGAATGGACAGCATAAGTAAAGAAAATGAGGACTTTAAGGTCAGTCAAACTAAAGTAATTCAAAAAGTGCAGTCGCAAAGACAGCCAAAAACATGATAATGATGGAATTGGCACTCATCAGTACACAGGAAAAAAGAGTGAGAGGTCCCTCTGTTACACAGGATAAGTTCATCAGAGTTAGCAGCCTCAGAAACCACTTAAAGTTAACAGCTCCCCAGATAAGAGCATCTTTCATATACAACTCTGTAAAAAATGATGAGTTTCTTTGATTTTACCAAATTAAAAACCTCTGGAATATAATCAAGAGGAGGATGGATGATCACAAACCATCAAACCACCAAACTGAACTGCTTGAATTTTTGCACCAGGAGTAAAGCAGCATAAAGTTATCCAAAAGCAGTGTGTAAGACTGGTGGAGGAGAACATGATGCCAAGATGCATGAAAAAAACTGTGATTAAAAACCATCTGGATTATTCCACCAAATATTGATTATTTCTGAACTCTTAAAACTTTAAAATGAATATGAAATTGATTTCTTTGCAATTTTAAGGTCTGAAGGTGATAAAAGCTTAGTGTGGGTGAGTTTTAGAGGTGGGCACAGGAAACACATGGGCACACACATGTGGTGAGAGTTAAAAATAACTTCTTATTGGTTATAACATACATATAAACTAAGATTATGGCCAAAAAAGTTAATTATCTGGATTTAACAAAGCAAATAGGTAAGAGATTGAATAGGTTAATACCAGAAAAGCTAAAAAAATAAAGAAGGGCTAGGCAAAAATGTGTCAGAGTCGGAAACAAAAGGTAAAATAACAAAAGAAACAAGAGTTAGAAGTAGGAATAGAAATAGATGCAATACCAGTCGAAGAGTGAGTGAAAGGGGCTATTTATACATACAGCTCTGGAAAATAATGAGAACACTTAAAAATGAGTTTCTTTGATTCAAGCTGAAATGCTTGAATTTTTGCACCAGGAGTAAAGCAGCATAAAGTTATCCAAAAGCAGTGTGTAAGACTGGTGGAGGAGAACATGATGCCAAGATGCATGAAAAAAACTGTGATTAAAAACCATCAGGGTTATTCCACAAAATATTGATTATTTCTGAACTCTCAAAACTTTAAAATGAATATGAACTTTTTTTTTTTTTTTGCATTATTTGAGGTCTGAAAGCTCTGCATCGTTTTGTTTTGTTATTTCAGCCATTTCTCATTTTCAGCAAATAAATGCTTTAAATTACAATATTTTTATTTGGAATTTGGGAGAAATGTTGTCTGTAGTTTATAGAATAAAACAGAAAAGTTCATTTTACTCAAACATCTACTAAAAAAGAGAACTAGAGAAGCTCTTACCTGATCTTCCTCTGTCCGGCTCTCAGTAGCTCACACTCAGCAGGCTGATGATCATGATCTCTGCAGTGTTTAGAAGCTCCTGAGTGGGTTTGGACAGTGGGCTGAGTTTCTCTCCCTCATTAACATCTCCTCCACCAGTCTGTAGAGCTCAAAACTCGCTTCTCCACTAAAAGCGTGGCTGATAAGTCCTCACTGAGGAGCAGAGAAGAAGGTGCCTGGATTTACAGAGGAGAGAATGGCTGCTGAACCCTGCTGAAGTGGAGTGAAGGACCTGGTGCTTCAGTAGTGGAGGAGGAAGATGATGAAGATGATGAGGGTGAGGTCAGTCTGGATGCTGACACTGCTCTACAGCACTGTAGTTCTGCATGTCGAGGCAAAGGAGGTAAGTCCATGATTTTATATATATATATATATATATATATATATATATACATACACATATATAAATACAGGGGTTGGACAATGAAACTGAAACACCTGGTTTTAGACCACAATAATGTATTGTGGTGACGGACAGTTCTGGTGGAAACAGGAGAGTTGAGGTGTACATTGAATTCTGCGTGATTTGATCAGCCGTGGTTTTATGTTTTTTGGATACAATCCGGGTTAGCACCCGAACATCCCTTTCAGACAGCTTCCTCTTACAGCGTCCACAGTTAATCCTGTTGGATGTGGTTGGTCCTTCTTGGTGGTATGCTGACATTACCCTGGATACCGTGGCTCTTGATGCATCACAAAGACTTGCTGTCTTGGTCACAGATGCTCCAGCAAGACGTGCACCAACAATTTGTCCTCTTTTGAACTCTGGTATGTCTCCCATAATGTTGTGTGCATTGCAATATTTAGAGCAGAACTGTGCTCTTACCCTGCTAATTGAACCTTCACACTCTGCTCTTACTGGTAGAATGTGCAATTAATGAAGATTGAACACCAGGCTGCTCCAATTTAGCCTTGAAACCTCCCACACTAAAATGACCGGTGTTTCAGTTTCATTGTCCAACCCCTATATATATATATATATATATATATATATATATATATCCCTGCGTCCTCATATGAGGACATCACATTTCTGCTTCTCTGCATCATTATACCTAATAATTTAGCAAAACTTTAACCCTTTGGCCTCAAATGTTCACACTGCTGTATCATCTAGTGGTCACATGACAACATTCAACACTCAATTGATGGAAATCAAGAGGGTGGGAATCCCAGTCAAAGGTTTCTACAGCCAGTTCAGACAGAAACATGGGCCAGATACAAAACTCTCATCCAGTTTACGTTTGAAACTATTCTCCTTATGTTTATTTGCTAAAAGTTGGACTTATTGGATCAAAGATAGCTCTTAACTTTTAAAACAAAAAAGAATTTCTAACAAAAAACATTGTTTTTTGCTTGTTAAATCCTAAAATCAGGGTCTCGGGAGGTTATATATATATATATGTACATATATGTACATGTATAAATGTACACACAAATTTATGGAGCCCCTAAAGTGACATCATGTAAAAAATATGCGTGGCCATGCCTTTATTAAGGCGTGGGAACGAGATCATAAGGCGTGGGATTGAGATAAGTAAGGCATGGGAACGAGATAATTAAGAACAGACAGACAGACAATTTCTCAGACAGACAGAGACACAGACAGTGTTGATATGATATATGATACAGTGCAGGAAGTGCTTTAGTTCATGGACCGTTTTTTTGGACAGAGGCAGAGTAAAACATATGGTAAACTACAAACAATGCAGGATAAATCAGCAGAGGATCCAGGACCCTGTAGGTACAGTGCCGTCCCTCTAAACTTTCAGCTCAAACAAGGAGAAGACTGATCAGAGATGCAGCCAAGAGGCCCATGATCACTCTGGATGAACTGCAGAGATCTACAGCTGAAGTGGAAGAATCTGTCAACAGGACAACTATAAGTGGTGCGCTCCACAAATTTGGCCTTTAAGGAAAGTGGCAAGAAGAAAGACACTGTTGAAAGAAAGACATCAGACCAACGTTGAGCTTTTTCGGCCTAAATAAAAAGCACTTTGAGTGGCGTAAAAGCACAGAACACACCATCCCCACTGTGAAACATGGTGGCGGCAGCATCATGGTTTGGGCCTGCTTTTCTTTAGCAGGAACATGGTTAGGGTAAGATGGTTAAAATTGATGGGAAGATGGATGGAGTCAAATACAGGACCATTCTGGAAGAAGAAAACCTGTTGGAGTCTGTATAAGATCTGAGACTGGGACGGAACCTTCCAACAAGACAATGACCCAAAACATAAAGCTAAATCTACAATGGAACAGTTCACAAATAAACGTATCCAGGTGTTCGAATGGCCAAGTCAAAAATCCAGACCTGAATCCTGAATGGAGAATCTGTGGAAAGAGCTGAAAACTGCTGTTCATCACAAACCAACGCTCTCCATCCAACCTCACTGAGCTCCAGGAAGAATGGGCAAAAATGTCAGTCTCTCAATGTGCAAACCCCAAGAGAGTTTTTCTGAGTATTTCTAAAAAAAAAAAAAAGGTTTAAAATTTCCAATAAATTTAGTTCCACTTCACAATTGTGTCCCACTTGTTTTTGATTCTTCACAAAAATAATTACAATTTCATATATTTATGTTTGAAGCCTGAAATGAGGCAAAAGCTTAAAAAGTTCAAGGGGGCTGAATACTTTTGCAAGGCACTGTAATTAATACGAGTGAGTGACTGTGTGCTGAAGAGTCCGGCTTTACGAATGCTTCCTGAACTTTTCCTTGATCAGGGCTGTTCTGCCTCAGTGCTGGTGGTCTGCTCTGTGTTTACAGGCGAGAGTAAACAGTAGGAGGGGGAGGCGGATGTCAGGAGGGTGTAGCGTCTGAATGTGTGTAGTGCTGTATGTGGTGGTTGCGTATAGTGGTTTAGGGTGCATTAGGATGCACATTAGGATGCACTGACTCTGGGAGTTTAGTCTTGTGGTTGGTTATTTATGCAGTGAGGGGCATGTTATAGGGTTTTACTGATTGATAGACAGATAAAGAATTTTAGAATTTTATATATTTCTGCTTAAATGTGACCTAAAGCATCATTAAATTCCTAAATCCTAAAAGCAAATAAATAGAACCCAGTTAAACAAATTAGACCAAAAATATACTTTGTCATTTATTTATTGAGGGAAATTATTAAATATTACTTATTTACTCTGATTGTGATCAGGACTTTGACTTGGCCCCATTCCAAAACATTAACTTTATTCTTCTTTGACCATTTTTAGGGTCATTGTCCTGTTGCGTGGCCCACCGTCTCCTGAAATTCAGTTTATAGACAGATTCTCTGACATTTTTCTTTAGAATTCAATTATATAATTCAGAATTCATTGTTCCATTAATAAAGGCATGCTGTCCTCGCCCAGATGCAGCAGCACAGTCCCAAACCATAATACTACCACCACCATGTTTCACAGATGGTATACGGTTCTTATGCTGGAATGCATAAAAGTTTCCTTTTCATTGTTTTCCAAACATAATGCTTTTCATTTAAACCAAAAAGATCTCAAATCGAATGAGGTTTTAGGTCATATTAAAACATTAACTTTATTCTTCTTTAACCATTCTTAGGGTCATTGTCCTGTTGCACGGCCCACCGTCTCCTGAAATTGATTTTATAGACAGATTAGATCTGACATTTTTCTTTAGAATTTAATTATAGAATTCAGAATTCATTGTTCCATCAATAAAGGCAAGCTGTCTTGGCCAAGATGCAGCAAAACAGGCCCAAAACATGATACTACCACCACCATGTTTTACAGATGGGATAAGGTTCTAATGCTGGGATGCAGAATTTTCTTTTTTTTTTTCAAGCATAACTCTTTTTCATTTAAACCAAAACTTCTATTTGGTCTCATCTTCAATTTGATGATGTTTTAGTTCATATTCATGCAAAAATATAGAAAATTCTAAATGGTTCACCAACTTTCAAGCATCATTATGTAGCGTTCCAGTAGTAAAGCATTCTATAGCTTCCATTGGACATGGCAAAAGTCATGGGACACCATACTAGTTCCATCCAAGTCACATGACCATTTGCACACCAGTATATGGGCCATTCTTTCTAATGGGTGCCTCTGAATCTGATAACACATATATTTACCTATTCAAAACATGTGTTGGTCAAACTCAGGCAGATTAACTTTTAATTTTTTACAAGGTTTCTAAATTGAAGATGTTCATGTAACATTTAAAAAGCATGTTTAAAAGCAAGTTCACTTATTCATTTTATTTTCTCTTAAGAAATCCTTATTTTAAAGAAATGTTTGACTGCATGTTCAAATAATTGATATTTATGACAAAATAAAATCACTTCTGTTACTGGCACTCACTCCTGTTACTTTTTATGTTTTGAGTAACAGGAATTAAAGTAACAGAAATTAATTTTTAGCATAAAATGAGCAAAAACATGAAAAATAGCTAAATGGCGACTATGCAAATAGCATGAGGACACTAAACACATTCTAGTGATTTTTTAATTTGTCAAAATTAAATAATTTGTCAAACCAATAAGATGTAAGCATTAATTTAGGTAACAGGAGTGAGTGTTGAGATTGAGCTCATCCTCAGTCATTGTTACAATAAGATCAAATATACAGAAAAACTAATGAGAGAACTTACAGTAATTTTGATCTTCCCTTGATCTTCAGAAGAACCAGCTGATGTCACTTCCTGTTGTAGATGTGACTTCCTGTTATAGAATGTTCCAGATGTTTCAGTTGATCAGGGTAATGCGTTACAGTGTTGGTAACAGGGCTGAGTGAAACCCAGGGGCACAATTAAAATGTGTATTTTAACTTAAATATTATGGATTTATTATGAAAAAATGATTTTTTTAAAGCATAGATGTGATTTGGATTCACACAACAATGCCAAAAAAATAAATTACATCTCGGAAGGATTTTAATAAATATATTTTATGGTAAAGTTTATAGTTATAGAGTGAGGACAGGTAATACATGCTATTTTTTCTTCATTGTTCTAAGTAGTTTTTATCAATGTTTTTAATTACATATCTTACTTTTGCAATTAAGTAAACGTACAAGACATTATGCTTAATAATAAAATGTCCTTTTTTTTCATTATCCATCTTATTCCATCAGTTTACATGTTTCTGTTTCAGGGTGTAAATCTTAAAGGAACAGGGTGATCCTGAAGGAACGAGGGGTTAAATACCCACTCTGACCTGCTGAACACACACATATACTAAACACCCACGCTGTGTTTGATTTCTGCTCAGAAAACTTTGATTTTACTAACTTATCAAAAACTGCACACACCCATCTCTTCTAAAGCATGACTCAGCCTCTCAGTCCTCTGTGATAAAGTGAAGAATGTTAACGGCAGATTTTACAGCTACAAAGAACACACATTTACACCTTTACAACAAATTTATATTACATTTTCAGCTATGAAATATTGGATCTGTAGTTTTAAAGATTTACACTACAGGTCAAAAGTTTTAGAACACCCAATCTTTCCCTTTATTTTTGCCATATATTTACTATTCAGGCTCTTCACGTTTGCTTTGCTCTCTAGTTTCAGCAAAGCAATTTTCTAATTGTTAAGTGCTTATATCATTTGTTACATCATTTTGTTGTTTTGTCTGTTTTGTGTTTCAGGCTTGTTACTGTAACGGGAAATCCAAATGTCACTGTCAAGGAGTTAAAGGCCAAAGGGTGAGTAAATAAAATAAAATAAAATAAAATAATAAGTTGTGGTAAAACTAGGTAGGTAATTAATTGCGTGTGTTAATGCATATATATATATATATATTAAATTTGGTAAAATCAAAGAAACTCATCATTTTAAAGTGGTCTCTCTCTCTCTCTCTCTCTCTCTCTCTCTCTCTCTCTCTCTCTATATATATATATATATATATATATATATATATATATACATATATAAGAGAGCACTTAAAAATGATGAGTTTCTTTGATTTTACCAAATTGAAAACCTCTGGAATATAATCAAGAGGAAGATGGATGATCACAAGCCATCAAACCAAACCTAACAGAACTCAAGAACACATGGTCAGCATTAAACATCCTCTTACATTAGTGACTCCATCAGCTCTCTACACACATCACTCATACACCACTAATACAACCGTTTTAACAAGAAGCATAAATCTAACACCTGTACCTGAATGTTCCTGCACTCACACACACACACACACACACACACACTTAGGGCAGATACCTACCTTTACTATCTCTCTCTCTCTCTGTCTCTTTTCTCTCTACTCTCTCTATCTATTACCACATAACATCAAACAAGAAAATATATATATATATGTATATATCTTCCTTTTCTATTTCTCCATTCATTTTCTGTAAATATTCAGATCTATTTGTTGTTGTTTCCTAATATTTGTATCTTGTTTGCTATAATCTGTTTTTTTTTTCCTTCTCTTCCCCTCTCCTTTTTCTCTTGTGGTTTACAAATTGTTCAGTTATTATTATTATTATTATTATTATTATTATTATTATTATTATTATAATTATTATTATTATTATTATTAATTATTATTATTATTAATTATCTTTTTTCTATGTATTAATTTTTTTCCCCTTTTCTCCACTATCCCTCACTTCTTATTTTTTTATTTTTATATGTATATTTTTTGTTATTATTATTGTTATTATTATTATTAATTTTTTTTCTATTATATATATATATTTTTTGTTTTCTTCTCACAATGCCCACAGTACCAAAAAACTTTGTACAAACACTTATAAACAATAAAGTTAAATTGGTCCTCCGAAGAGGGGGGGTGAAAAAAACAAACCGAACTGCTTGAATTTTTGCACCAGGAGTAAAGCAGCATAAAGTTATCCAAAAGCAGTGTGTAAGACTGGTGGAGGAGAACATGATGCCAAGATGCATAAAACTGTGATTAAAAACCAGGGTTATTCCACCAAACTTTATGAATATGATCTTGTTTTCTTTGCATTATTTGAGGTCTGCAAAAAATGCTGGAATTTGGGAGAAATGTTGTCTGTAGTTTATAGAATTAAAAAACGTTAAAAAATGTTCATTTTAGCAAAATCAGAGAAACTGATTCAGAAACAATACTTAATATTGAATACTGAAGTGCTCTGTTATTTTTCTTGTATAAAAAAATTATGTATTTCCAGTATTATTAGACATATACAAATAACAGACTGTATTTACAGGCAGATTAATGTAGTAAATTGTATTTAGTTTAACTGTTATTTTTCTCAGTTTTCCTCTGATACTGAAGCACAGCTGTAGAATATCAGTTACTCAGGCTGACTGAGTGAACATTGAGATCTTTGAGGACCTTGAACTGGAGCTCACGTTATCCCTGTTATGGCTTTGATGCCCAAATTCATGAACTTTATCAGCATTCCTTATTTATTTTCATTTCTTCCCAGTCTTTTCCCACCGCAGTGCCTCCCTGTTCCTCCTCACTCTGCTGTATATGAGTGTACAGTATAGTGCTGCACTGAACAGGAGAAAAATGACTAAACTGACTTTTAGATTGTTTTTTTTATATGAATAAACTGAAGTTTTGAATCAATAGAACTCAATTTTATAAAACACATTATTAAATATAGTACATTTTGCTCTTGTGATTATAATCCACATTTAAATAGAGCTGGCCTGTACCTTATTCACTCGTTTACTCACCCACTCTACCCAGTGTTCAACCTCACTCACAAGATAATACCTCACAACGTATAGAAGTGTGGACCTTTCCTGAAGTAAGACTTCATGATCAGTTTACCAACTTGCTGCATGTGAAGCAGTGAGGTTTATACATTGAGATTGATGATTATATGTAAATTATAGTGTGATAGATAGATCTATCTGTCTGTGTGTGTGTCTGTCTGTCTGTTTGTTTGTCTGTCTGTCTGTCTGTTTGTCTGTCTTTCCAATTACCCACCCAATTATATATATATATATATATATATATATATATAAATGTGTATTTATCTCAGCAGTAAACCTGTTTCTGGCCATAAACTGCAGTGTGTGTATGAGCTGAGATGTATCTATCTATCTATCTATCTATCTATCTATCTATCTATCTATCTATCTATCTATCTATTTGTCTGTCCATCCACCCATCGATATGTTTTTTGTCCCTCTGTCCATTTGTCTGTCTTTCTGTCTGTCTATCTATATGTCCATCCTTCTGTCTGTCCATCCATACATCCATTCATGTGTTTTTTTTCCATCCCTCCATCCATTTATCTGACTTTCTGTCTGTCTGTCTATCTATCTGTCCATTTGTCCGACCGCCCGTCTGTCTGTCCATCCATCCATCCATCAATATGTTTTTTTTCTAATTCTCTGTCCATTTATCTGTCTTTCTCTCTGTCCATCTATCCATCCATCCACCCATTTATCCATCGTAATTTTTTCTGTCCCTCTGTCCATTTATCTGTCTTTCTGTTTATCTGTCTGTTCATCTGGCCGTTCATCCATTCATCCATCCATCCATCCTTCCATCCATCTATCAATGTTTTTTTCTATTCTTCCGTCAATTTATCTGTCTTTCTGTCTGTTTTTCTATTCATCCATCCCCATTCCATCATCTATCTATCTATCTATCTATCTATCTATCTATCTATCTATCTATCTATCTATCTATCTATCTATCTATCTATCTGTATGTCCATCCATCCATTATGTTATTGAAATGTATAACATATAACGTATATCACTACCAACAGGGTGAAAAGGGGTATCCTGGTGATTCTGGACCTCCTGGAGTAAAAGGCTATGCTGGAGCTGAAGGTCATCGAGGGCCTCAGGGTGAAAAGGTATTTTAAATTTCCTGTATTAGATGTCCTGCAACATCCTGTATCTCAGCTTTATTTTATATGTTCTGAATCTATATAGTGGTAAAATATACATTATTTGCCTCTAAAGCTAATTAAACCAAGCTCATTAGCCACACACAGAGGTGCAGTGGTAAAAACAAAGGATCGGAAATGGACCAGGCTTAAAATACCATTAAAACAATGTTCACGTAGACCAGGTTCAGCCTTGACATACATGAATATGCGAGATAACCAGCTTAACCAAGCTAATTAACCATTATGAGCAGCGTTATGGTCGCCTAGCAAAGAGGTACAGCGGTAAAAACAAAGGATCGAAAACTGGATCAGGATTAAAACAGCTGATATCTAATTAATCCCTATCTAATCACCCTGCTGGTGAAGCTCCTAGCTTGGTGAAGAGTAGAAACTTCTCTCAAATCTTCTGAACTATAATAAATCTATAATAAATCAATGAGGATAAATAACTAAATCAATAAATCAATCAATAAATAAATAAATAAAATTTGTCGGTAAAAGGTTTACACTTAAATTTATATCAGGCCTTATTTTCATATTTCTATGCATGAACCTTTATTTGGGGTTGTTTCTGCATATCTTTTGAAATAAAACATAAATACATAAATAAATATAAAAATGCTGAAATAAATAAATGATTAAAACTAACAAATTTGAAAATCAATGAATAAAAAATACATGCAGAAATAAATGAATACATGTAGAACTACATCAGTCAATAAATATATAAATGAATAAAGCTATTTGTTAATGTGTTTATTTATCTGTACTATTGTTTATGTGCATTTATTTATTTCTTTACACATTTATGTTTGCATTTATTTATTTATTTATATGTTTGTCATTTTTCGTCCTCCATAACCACATAGTAAATATTTCTCTCATAAAACTATGAAAAATGCTTTGCGGAAATGTAGAGTCTTTATAAAAGTGAAAAGCAGTATTTTAATAATTTAATAACAATGATTATGATTGTTGTATTAATCATGCTTTGTTTTTAAGGGATATCCTGGTCCTGTTGGTGTTCCTGGAGCAAAAGGGGACAGGGTATATACATATATATTATTATATATTATAGTATATATATATATATTTTCTTTTTTATGTTTTTTGTGTATTCCTGACAGCCAGAATGAGTGAATGAGTGAATGAATCAACTCATAAAATCTCTCAAACATCTCCAAAAATGTTCTTTAACTTCCCTTAAAATCTGTGTTACATAAAATGTATAACAAATAATACATAAAATATTATAATAATGCATATATATTTTAAGCTGATATCTGGTCTGTTTTTAGGGTCTTGATGGAAATATAGGTTTCCTTGGAGCTCCAGGTTTGCCGGTAAGATCTTCTTCATCTTCTATCATGTCTATTATTTATAATCTCTGTCTAATTTCACTAAGTGTGTTTCCATGCACTTAGAAAATCAGTTTCTAATCTGATTACTGCAATAATCTAATTGATTAGATCATCAAGTAGTCATCCAAACATTACACTCTAATATATTAGACCAGAGTAAGATGTAGAAATCTGATTATGCTGATTAAATCATCTAAAATATTATGGCTCGATGCATTATAAATACTAGTGCATCTGAAACAATTAGAATATCATTGAAAAGTGACTTTATTTCAGTAATTCGGTTCAAAATGCAAAACTCATATATTATGCAGATGTATTAAACACAGAGTAATCTATTTTAAGGATTTTTTTTTTATTGTTGATGATTATGGATTAGAGCCAATAAAAACCCAAAAATCAGCGTGTCAGAAAATTAGAATATTATATTAAACCAATTGTTACTTTTGGCAGTGTGGGCAGTGTGCCCAGCAGTGTCCTGCTGGAAAATGAAATCTGCATCTCTATAAAAGTTGTCAGTAGCAGAGGGAAGCTGTAAGATATGAAGTGCTGTAAGATTTTGTGGGAAAACAAAACTGCACTGACTTTAGACTTGATAATAAAACACAGTGGATCAACACCAGCAGATGACAGACATGACTCTCCAAACCATCACTGATCATCAGTACATTTTACATTTCATTTGTAAATCACGGGAGCAGAGTCTGGAGGAAGAGTGGAGAGACACACAGTCCAAACTGCTTGAGGTCTAGTGTGAAGTTTCCACCAATCAGTGATGGTTTGGATAAAGAGAGGCATGTCATCTGCTGGTGTTGATCCACTGTGTTTTATTATCAAGTATAAAATCAGTGCAGTGTTTTAATGTAATTTATTCTTTGTAATTAATGTAATTTAGTCTTTTTCTTCAGGGAATCCCGGGACATCAGGGTCCTGTTGGTTTGCCTGGGAGTCCTGGATGCAACGGAACAAAGGTATTTAGTAATAAGAGCAACGTAATGTATAATGCCCAACAAGAAAATAAGAGGAATAAAAAAAGTTTTCAGTTTATATTTGTATTTGTTTATTTTTTTAAGATGAAAAAGAACAGAAGCGCTGCACCATTATAATAGCAATCCGCCAAAATCAGAGCACACCTGGCTCTAAAAAAGGGCTCTTAATGTATAATTAAGTGTCTTCTATACCAACACTACTAGTCCGTGTACCACAGGGTAGAGGTTAGATCGGGCCCAAAAAATCCGACCCGACCCGCACGTTCTGCCCGAGCCCGACCCGACCCGAACCATAAACTGTATGTTTTTGGGCTGTTTGAATGAGCGAAAAATGATCAGAATTATGTTAATAAACACTGTAACATAGAAGCATAGAACTATTATTTAATTCAAATGATTTTTAAGAACAGCTACACATTTTTCATTATAGTTTATTTTAATTTAGTTTTTAGTTTTTCTCCTACAGTTCAGTAAGTTTTAATTCGTTTTTAGAGTGGGCTTGCTAGTTTTTATTAGATTTCACACAAACTTATTAGAGAGATCCATCTATGAAACAAACGAAAGAGAGAGAGAGAGAGAGAGAGAGAGAGAGAGATTTGTGTGTTCTGGTGTATGAGCTACTCACAGGTAAAGGTTCTCACACACTGTATCTCCTGTTTCTCTTTCATATTCTAATCCCGTACATAAATCTGCAGTTTCTCAGTGTTTTCTGTCGTATTTTGCGGCTAGCTCGAGCGCTTTAAACGAGAACTAATGCCACGGACCACGAGGTGCCGCGCGCTGCCGCTGCTGTGCCGAATCCGACTCCCTGTTGAATCCGACTCCGCTTCGCAAACAGAATCGGCACAACACCTCCCGCTGTTCAACTCCGGGAGTGAAAACAGTGCTTATAAATAAATTAAACACGAAAATGAGGGCATTCAATGTTGTTATTTGGTTCGTTTTCGTTCACAATAATAATTGGTTACTTAGCAACATTGTGATTATCACACCAGAGCTTTATATAAAATAAAAATATAATTAAAAAACAGATGCCTACATGTCAGACTCTTTTCTAAAGCCCGACCCGACCCGGCCCGAAGAATGGGGTGGGTCAGGTCGGGTTCGAGCAGAGAATCTAACCTCTTCCACAGGGTGCCCTTTCCAATATAGTAAATGGGATACAGTGCTGTATAGGGTTCATTAGAGGACCCTTCTAATGGAGGTGGAGGTGCTCACCACTGGACTAAATGTGATTTGGTGCTCCATAATATCCCTCACAGTTAAATCAATCAATTGTAAAACTCATTCCCTTTCTTTCACTTGCATCTATTCCATCCATTTTAGGCATTTTTAATTTTAGGCACAGCATCTCCAGAAAGAGTCCGCCCATGTATTAAATATTAAATACACCTAATAAAATATAATTCAGATTATTATCTGTTTCTGATCGCAGGGAGAACCTGGTGGACCTGGTCTTCCTGGCCTGCCTGGCTCCATTGGATCAACGGTAAGATTGTAAACTTAACAATCCAGTAAATGTTACGGTAGATAATTAAATTTTAGTCAAAATAACCAATTCAAACTGAAAACTAACTCTTTTATTCTGCTTTTCAGGGAGTTCCTGGTGAACGTGGGCGAAGAGTGAGTTTTTACACCCTGTACAAGTCACGTTGCATAGCTTATTGCTATCTTTTACCCCACCAACAGTCTATTTTTGCGCATTCTGCCTGCATCATTTAAATAGCAACAGTGCTTCTGAATATATCTACTCTGTAAATGAGGAGTGTTTAGGTACACAGCAAAAAGTGTTGAATTAACTCCCACAGAGTTGATTTTAACTCTTTCCCAGGGTTTATATATTTTGAGTTAAATCAACACCTTCATTTTTAACTCACATTTGTATTTGTATTTAACTCCCTAAATTGTCAAGTCAAGTCAAGAGTCAAGAGGCTTTTATTGTCATTACATCTGAGTACAGGTACACAGTGTGATGAAATTACGTTCCTCCGGAACCATGGTGCAACATAGAACAACAAGCAATAGACAACATAAAGTGCAGGAGTGACGACAGTGCAACATAAAATTATAAAATTATAACACTAAATAACAATAAATACAATAAATACAAAAGACGAGACAATTTAAAGACAGGACAGTGCAGTACCGATACGGTATAATAAAGTGTATAGTGGGGATAAGGTGCAGAGATGTGTAACATACTGTAACATATAGAACATATATAATCACAGCAGTTACTGAGGTAGAGTTTATAGTTTTTAAGAGTGCAGCAAATATTGCTGATAGGAATAAAGACATGTCAGTCTCTGTGTGATGAATGGGTGAAGCTCAGTGTTTGTGTGTGTAAAGGGGGGGTGGGGTGGGGTGGGGTGTACAGTTCAGTTTTGTGCGAGTGTGTTGGGTGTGTGGTGGTTGGGGGTGGGTTCAGCTCTGTCTCTGTGCGTTGAGAAGTCTGACAGCCTGGTGGAAGAAGCTGTTGCAGAGTCTAGTAGTGGAGGCTCGGATGCTCCTGTATCTTCTGCCGGACGGTATCAGAGCGAAGAGTCCGTGTGAGGGATGGGTGGGGTTGTCCACAATGCTGGTGGCTTTGCGGATGCAGCGTGTGGTGTAGATCTCGGTGATGGAGGGAAGAGAGACTCCTTTGATCTTCTCTGCTGTCCTCACTATCCGCTGTAGGGTCTTGCGATCTTGTTACGCTAACAATAAAAAAAAAACCTAAAAGTTAGAAGAGGATTAGTCAATTGATAGGACTATTTATCATTAAATTATTACTATACAGGGTAGCTTAGATTGTGCTTTTGGTTCCTAAAACAGGATAAAAAAATGCATTCCATCAATTTTTTCCATTGCATGGGAACTTAAGAATCCTGCATTGCAGTTCTCAGTGCATTATCAGCACTTTACAGTGCAGAAGATGGTAACTGGCTCTTATAGCCTACAACACGTTGGCTAGGCTAACAGCCATTATATAAAACCTAATGGAATACCCAGTGGAAGGCATTTTTTTCTGCTATCTTCTAAGTAGTCTTTATTAAAGCTCCTGTTGGTGTAATGTGAGGTATCAGAGTAAAGTGAGGTTCCTGTGGCTTTATTTATTTAAAGAAATTATTTATTTATTAATTTATAGAACTTATTTATTACTGACATTTTACACATTTTTTATATATATAATAGGGTGAACCCGGACCATCAGCTCCAAGCATTAAAGGACTCCCTGGACCTCCAGGACCTGTCGGTGCTCCAGTATGTATTTCTGTTTATTCTTTTTTTTTGTATATCATTGCTGTTTAATAATAGTATCTCCATTTTTGGTGATTTTTAGTTACTACATAATTTGAACAGAAAAACAAGGACCTGCTCTTTGCTATCTTACACCCCAGCAACAGCCTTTTTTTACTCCTTGCTTCCACACTGTTAAAATAGCGTCAGAGTTTAGGAGTAAATCTACACCGATGGGTGTGGTGGTCTGGAAGTGAGGTGTGTTCAGGTAAATTACGGCCCGCGGGCCGTAGTTTGGACATCCATGACCTATATTATATTTATAATATGACCTATATTTATATTATATAGGTATTTTAGAAATAGAATGAAAGTTGGCCCGCTGTTAAGCAGGTTTTTATAATGTGAGATTCAAAGTTTGAATACTAGATGTCAGAAACGGACCAAAGAGTGTAAAAGCGGAGAGGGTGCGCATTTCTAGCGCAGAAAAACAGGCCAAAGAGTCTAAAAGCGGAGAGGGTGCGCATTTCTAGCGCAGAAAAACGGGCCAAAGAGTCTAAAAGCGGAGAGGGTGCGCATTTCTAGCGCAGAAAAACAGGCCAAAGAGTCTAAAAGCGGAGAGGGTGTGCATTTCTAGCGCAGAAAAAAAGGCCAAAGAGTCTAAAAGCGGAGAGGGTGCGCATTTCTAGCGCAGAAAAACGGGCCAAAGAGACTAAAAGCAAAGAGGGTGCGCATTTCTAGCGCAGAAAAACGGGCCAAAGAGTCTAAAAGTGGAGAGGGTGCGCATTTCTAGCTCAGAAAAACGGGCCAAAGAGTCTAAAAGCAGAGAGAGTGCTCATTTCTAGCGCAGAAAAACAGGCCAAAGAGTCTAAAAGCGGAGAGGGTGCGCATTTCTAGCGCAGAAAAACGGGCCAAAGAGACTAAAAGCAAAGAGGGTGCGCATTTCTAGCGCAGAAAAACGGGCCAAAGAGTCTAAAAGCGGAGAGGGTGCGCATTTCTAGCGCAGAAAAACAGGCCAAAGAGTCTAAAAGCGGAGAGGGTGCGCATTTCTGACGCAGAAAAACGGGCCAAAGAGTCTGAAAGCGGAGAGGGTGCGCATTTCTAGCGCCGAAAAACGGGCCAAAGAGTCTAAAATGGTGTGTAAATGAAAGTAATCAGGAAAATGTATTATTTAAAGTGGTGTATTTCATTATTTGTTTTATTACAGAGTCTTTGGCCCGTGACTTCAAATATATTTCTCCTTCTGGCCCCAACAAAAAAAGTTTGGCACCCCTGCAATAGGTGGATCCAGCACACAGTGCAGTACCCAAATCCAGCTTTTAACTCAACAATAAACAGAATAAAGAATAAAATAACATCACTGCTCCTTAAATCCTTAAATGAGCTGCTGGTGTATCTTCACAGTGTGAACGAACAGCTCATTATCTGTCTCTGCTGAGACGCACAAAAGCGCCATGCTGTTAAAATACGAACACGCCAAAGTCAGAGCTCACCTGGTTCTTAAAGAGAATGACAACTGACTGAACATTGAGTGGTTTATTTTACATTACGCCCAAAATTAACCATATCCATGATTAATTAAGAGAATTAGTGCATGTCTTTTGCACATTTTGAGTCGCACAAGGTGTATTTTTTGCTCTTTTACGATACCAAAGACACACCGACACAGTGAACTATAGAGCACTAAAATAAGGCCTGAGGAATGGACCAACAGAAATTTTCCAAAATTTCCTGAAATGAACTGTAATGTGTCTGTTTTTATGAAAATACTTCTTTTTTTTATTGGACATTGATTATATATAGGTGTTTAAAAAACTCCAGCAGCACAACACACATTAACACCTCATGCACCACCACTGTGCTAATCCATGCTAAAATAAAAATAATAATGCTCTAGAAAAAAAAGAGAGCACTTTAAAATGATGGGTTTCTTTGATTTTACCAAATTGAAAACCTCTGGAATATAATCAAGAGGAAGATGGATGATCACAAACCATCAAACCACCAAACTGAACTGCTTCAATTTTTGCACCAGGTGTAAAGCAGCATAAAGTTATCCAAAAGCAGTGTGTAAGACTGGTGGAGGAGGAGAACATGATGCCAAGATGCATACAAAAAAAACTGTAATAAAAAAACAGGGCTATTGCACCAAATATTGATTTCTGATATAAATGAATAATGAGTGTAGAAACGAGGAGGTGGTCATGATGTTATGTCTGATAAAATTTGATATATTGTCTGTCTTTTGTCTTACAGGGAATTTCTGGCCCACCAGGCCGAGATGGATCTCGAGGACCTGAAGGTTACAGAGGAAGTGATGTGGGTATTTTTGCTCAGTCAGTTTTATGAGGTAGAGTCACCTGGAATTCAGGAATTTAGGCTTTCAGTTAACAGGTGTGCTGAACTTGTCAAGAGTTAATTACTTAAATTTTAGAATTTCTTGTCTCTTAATAAAGTGTTTGAGAGCATCAGTTAAAGTAAAGTAGTGAAGAGGTAGAGTTACAGGTATACAGTGAATAGTGAATATTTGAGTAATGTTCGAATCCAGGTTATGAGAAGCAACAACTCAACTCAACTAAATAAAGAAAAAAATATACTATAAGAAAAAATGAAGCTTAGTCAATCTGAAAAGAAGAATTTCAAGAACTTTGAAAGTATCCTCAAGTGCATTCACCACAAAGACAATCAGAAACGTTATAATGATGAAACTGGCACTCATCAGGACCAGCCATAGAAACGAAAAGAAGCTTAAAGTTAACAGCTTCCCAGATAAGAGCACCTTAATGCTTTACAGAGTACTTTAGTTTGTTTGACACTTTTAAAATCAGGATAAATTATTTTAATATCCTTGATTTCAAAAGAAACAATGAATAAACAGGTTTTCCAAACACTTTTATTCATGTATCAAATTTTATAGGACATAAAGTAAATATAAACTTTCTATGAATTTGGACTTATAAACTATTGTACTTGTCTTTCTAGCAAATGCATTACTCAAAATTCTGTTTAGATTATTATTTTTTTGCATCATTCTTACTCGCCGTTTCTCCTCATGCATCTTAATATTTATTAATATTTGTAGCATCTGTGGATAAATATGGATAATAACCTGGTTGTGCATATAATATGTTGATTATGGAATTGTTGTCTTTATCTTTAAAGGGATCTCCTGGGCCTCGAGGAACAGAAGGGTTAAAGGTATCTTTTTAGTTGCTGTTTTTAACTTAAACACGCTTTACTTTTAACTTTTAACCATCTGAATTGCATTTATGTATGTATGTATGTATGATTTTTGTGTTTTAGGGTCGAGAGGGACGAAGATCTGGTGTTCCAGGTCCTCCTGGACCACAGGTCAGACATCATCTACTGCAAAAAAAAAGCCTTTCTAATTTCCACCATACTGATAATGTTTTATAATAATATTTTATATATTTTAGCCCAAATGACATTTTGCAGATACACCATAGAACAGTTTAAAATTGATCCATAGTATTTTTTTTAATGTTTCTTCAGAAGAACACTGAGGTAAAATTAAGACAGTTGCCCCATATAAGTTTTCTGACTTTTTACCTTTATTGTTCTCATATGACATTTTGCTGCAGTTTTTACATATTAGCTAGATATCTCTGTCTGAATTTTTTAATTTCTTATTTTATATTGTAAAATGATGTATAAATATATTTTAGGGGGACCGTGGACCCCCCGGAAGCCCTGGTCCAAGAGGAACCAAACTATATGCAAGTCTCACTCAGGACTTAAAGGTAATGTGATTATTTGTACTGTAAGAAAACAAAAAAAACAAACAAAAAAAAACAAACAAACAAAAAAAATCAGGTTTTTCTTCACTTTCCCTTCCACCTTAAAACATCTGCCTTTTCCACCTTAAAACATATTTATCACCGTAAATTAAAAAATAATTTAAGGTGGAACGGTAAATTAGCATAATTGTAATTTAGCATAATTTAAGGTGGAATGGTAAGTTACCAGCATTTAAAGTAAAATGGTAAATGAGCATAATTAGCATTGGTAAATGGTAAATTAGCATAATGTAAGGTGGTATATTTGAAAAACCTAACATCTTAATGTGAGTGATATATCTGGGTGCAAATTATACAATGATATTTGTAGGGCAGGTTTTTCTTCAGGGTGTTAGTTTATGGTTAACATTTTCCCTCCCACCTTAAAAAATCTTTCCCTCCCACCTTAAAACATCTTTACCTCCCACCTTAAAACATCTTTCCCTTCCACCTTAAAACATCTTTCCCTTCCACCTAAAACATCTTTCTCTTCCACCTTAAAACATATTTACCTTCCACCCTAAAACATCTTTCCCTTTCACCTTAAAACATCTCTCCCTTCCACCCTAAAACATCTTTCTTGGAATGGTAGGTTAGCATAATTTAAGGTGGAATGGTAAATTAGCATTATTTAAGGTGGAATGTAAGTTAGCAGCATTTAAAGCGGAATGGTAAATTAGCATAAATTAAGGTGGAATGGTAAACAAGCATAACTTAAGATGGAATGGTAAATTAGCATAATTTAAGGTGGAATGGTAAACAAGCATAATTTAAGATGGAATGGTAAATTAGCAAAACCTAAGGTGGTATAGTAAGTTAGCAGCATTTAAGGTGGAACGATAAATTAGCATAATTTAAGGTGGCACGGTAAGTTAGCAGCATTTGCTGCAAGTTGGTATAGTAAATTTTAACAATCTTACATCTTAAGGTGAGTGATAGCACTGTGTCAGGGTGCAAATTATTTCATTATTGTATAAATATATGTATTTATGTATGAATAATTAATTTATATTGAGTTGTCTGCTCTCAGGGTGATATTGGAGATCCAGGCGAAATGGGCTGTCCTGGAATACCTGTGAGTGTATTTTTATATTTGAAGTTTATTAAAGGAATTTACATTTGATTTTCTCTGTAAAATATAGTTATATTACTATTAATATATTATGTATTTTGTTTTTGTTTGTAGGGAAATCCCGGCTCCTCCCACCACAGAGCTGAAAAGGGGGATAAAGGTGATGAAGGTCCTGAGGTAAAGTTTTTTTCAATACTATATCTGTAACTATAACTGCCTAAACAAATCTCCTGCTGTGCTTTTTTATTATTATTATTATAGAAACTATTGTAAAACTTATTTTTTACTTATTTTTAGTGTATTTTAGTGTATGAGTCCCTCAGGGTTCTATTGTAGGGCCTATGATACTGATTACGTAAGTTATATGCAGTTATAAGAGGTTAGGAAACCTTAGTAATAGTAATAATAGGAAGTTTTTCGTTGCTGCTCGTCTATAACGGCCTGAGATTAGATTTTGGAACATTGTTGTGAGAATTTGATGGTATGTCAATATTCCTACACTTTGAAGTGACCGCTACAGTGTATATTGAGCAGTCTACTAAATTTTTTGTTTGACTACATGCTTTGATTGACCAGAATAGTTGTTTTTAAATGATTATTAAAATGCTTACTCTGTAAAATTGTATGTTTTTTTTTATTACATTTAGGGAAAATTAGGGAAGGAAGGATTACCAGGAGTCGGTGGATTAACGGTACAGTTTTTAATTTTTTATATATAAATACATTGAATTAAAGCAGAAGATCTTAATCCTTAATACCTAAATGTACATTCGATCTATATCAATCAGCCTTACTTAATTACAATTATCGTTATTTCTGGGCTATTGAGCACACAGGCTATGTACATAAATAACATAATGTACTGTGAACAGAGCTGCAACATGGCTGGTTTAAGAAAAAATATACAGTAGCCTATCAGAAAAATTAATGAGAGTAAAGTCGCAATATTAAAAGGGAAAAGGAGTATTTTCTGCTCATGATTTGTTTCAGGGCTGCTGTGATTATGATCAGTTATCTACGTTTATAACCTGCTGCTTATTAATGCTCATTTTAAATGTACGCTGATGTCGAGTAGCTGAAAATACATAGTTGCTCAGAAATTATGGTTCACTTAAACTCTATCCGGATGGGATTAGTATCTCAAGGGGATGTCTGTGAAAAATATTTCACACTCCTACTCAGTGATAAAACTCCTGTATCTAGATTACAATTGAAAAAACAGGAGGACCAGTGAGTTTTTTTTTAGTCTTTCTCGGTCACATGACATCACGGCGTTCAGTAGCTCCTCCATTTCCACTCGCTGTTGTGTTTTTAACGTGGATCTCTGTGGAAACGTGTGCCCAAAGTGTAATTACGGTAATTATGGCAGTGGACAAATAGCTGGACATCTGAGAAAAAAAAATAAACATGTACATGGTCGTTCCGGACAGGAATAAAATCACAGAGGATAAAAAAAAAAACATAAAAGAGAAAATTACCCCAGAACCCCCTGAGAAACTAGCCCTATCCAGATAGGACTTTATATAGTGACTTTTGCCACTCAAGGCACTGAAGGATGCTTACAATTACATTTTACACAGACCAGTCAGAAGCGGCAGCCAATCGCACACAGCCTACTCTCAACCGGAAACAACCGTCCACCTGGACCTGCATTGGGATTTATATCTGAATCACATTTATCTGGGCAATTTATATAAGACCAATTGGTACTTTTGACAGTGTGGGCAGCATGCCAAATCCTGCTGGAAGATGAAATCCACTGATCATCAACAATAAAAGAAATAAAGGCTTAAAATAGATCACTCTGTGTTTAATACATCTATATAATATATGAGTTTCACATTTTCAACTGAATTACTGAAATAAAGTAACTTTTCAAAGATATTCTAATTTTTTGAGACGCACTAGTACCCCTGACAGCTGCCAATTTAAACAGATCATTAATCTTATTCTCATTATTTATTTCAGTTGTAATGTATTTATTGGTTCTAATGTTATGGCTGATCAGTGTATAGTGTGTATCACTTATTGTCCCATTATATGCAGTATGAGCATTTTGTAGGTTAAATATGAGTATTATATCTGTGTATATAAATATGTTTATTAATCCAAAGGGTGAAAAAGGACAGTTTGGTTATCCCGGGTATCATCCTGGTCCTCTGGGGATAAAGGTCAGTGATACAGAAACAGAAATATATAATTTAATTTACTTTAAATAATTCTAAACAACATATTCTTCATTTTTTCTTCATTATTTCTTCATTATTTCTTATTTTCCAGGGGGAGAAAGGAGACAGGGGTCCGGTGGGTCCTCCTGGAGAAGTGAGTGAAATATATAAAATATATAGATTTTTTTTCCTATATAGTAAATGAATAGTGAAGTGATCCAAACTATAAAGGAACACATAAGGAATAATGTAGTAACTTAAAAGTTAAGTTCGGTTTCTGAGTCTGGTAACTCTGGTAACTGATTAACTTATCCTGTACAACAGAGGAAACTCTTATTCCTTTCCTGGGGCTGAATCCTGATGAGTGCCAGTTCCATCACTACAATGTTTTCGATGTTTTTTTGCATTGACTGCGCTTGACCATACTTTCAAAATTCTTAAAGTCATTTTGTCTCGGCTGAGTTTTCCTTGTAATAAACTCATTAAAGTAATTAACTCTTGATGAGTTCAGCACAGCTGTTAACTGAAAGCCTGAATTCCAGGTGATTCTACCTCATAAAGCTGACTGAGAAAATCCAGCAGAGATGTGCAAAACTGGTAACTTTCAATAATAACTTTAAATTGAATAGTAATTTTATTTGAATAAAATAAAATAAAATAAAATCCTGAGTCCTGAAGAGTGCCAGTTCCATTATTATATTGTTTTTGATGGTCATTGCAGTGACTGCACTTGGAGATATGTTTAAAGTTCTTGAAATTCTTCTTTTTAGATTTTTTGACCTTTGATTCTACCTCATAAAACTGACTGAGAAATTCCAGCAGAGATGTTCAAAACTGCCTCTATCTAAAGAAGAGGTGCTAGTTTTTGAAGAATCTAAAATATAATAAAACATATTGTGGTGTGCTTAACACTTTTTTGTTAACTAAATAATTCCATATGTTTTTTTTCTCCAGAACAATAAAGATAATTTTGTATAATAGTATTTGGAAATGTTGAAATTATTTAAAATATTGATTCTACTATAAAAGCTGTAAATATGAGTATGAATGTAAACGCTGTTTGATGACTGTGTTTTTGCAGGATAGCGGGTATTTTCAACCTAAAGGATATCAGGGGCCACCGGGCCCTATAGGACCACCGGGTCCACCTGGTACACCAGGTAAATTCAACTAATACTAATGTATTATGCATTTATTATTTGTTAGAATTTTCAATATATGTATACAGCTCTGGAAAAAAATGAAGAGACCACTTCAGATTCTGAATCAGTTTCTCTGACTTTGCTATTTATAGGTTTATGTTTGAGTAAATACAATATTGTCACTTAGAGCATTTATTTATTTATTTACATGAGAAATGTCTGAAATAACAAAAAGATGCAGAGCTTTCAGACCTCAGATAATGCAAAGAAAACAAGTTCATATTCATAAAGTTTTAAGAGTTCAGAAATAATCAATATTTGGTGGAATAACCGTGGTGGTTTTTAATCACAGTTTTTAAATCATGCATCTTGGCATCATGTTCTCCTCCACCAGTCTTACACACTGCTTTTGGATAACTTTATGCTGCTTTACTCCTGGTTCAAAAATTTAAGCAGTTCAAATTTTGATTTAGTGAAAATATTGTTTTAAAAATATGATACAAATACTATTAAACAACTACAGCTCTAACTAATAATAATAACATAACTTCAGTTTCTCTTATTTTGCTATTTATAGGTTTATGTTTGAGTAAAATGAACATTGTTGTTTTATTCTATAAACTACAGACAACATTTCTCCCAAATTCCAAATAAAAATATTGTAATTTAGAGCATTTATTTACAGAAAATGAGAAAAGCCTGAAATAACAAAAAATGCAAAGAAAACAACAAGTTCATATTCATAAAGTTTTAAGAGTTCAGAAATCAATATTTGGTGGAATAACCCTGATGGATTTAATCACAGTTTTCATGCTATCTTGGCATCATGTTCTCCTCCACCAGTCTTACACACTGCTTTTGGATAACTTTATGCTGCTTTACTCCTGGTGCAACAATTCAAGCAGTTCAGTTTGGTGGTTTGATGGTTTGTGATCATCCATCTTCCTCTTGATTATATTCCAGAGGTTTTCAATTGGTAAAATCAAGTGGATTCTTATTTTTTTCCCGAGCTGTATATAGATATTTATCAAACCAAAACCATTTTTATGCGGTTTTAGACCATTGATATTGGTTTAATTTGTACAATTGTCAATTGTAGAAGGAATGTAATAACATTTTATTTAATTTCTGTTTACAAAATTACGTTAAATGTGCAATGTTTATGTCATTATAAACAGGTTTTCAAATGATATGATGAAAAAATATGATGAGGTTTTGATATAACAATAACAATACAGTATGTTAAATTTATAATAATTTATAACTCTTACAGTTGTTCTTTATAGTTTGTGCAATATAGTTATACAACATATTGACAGAAATGAACAGAATTTTCTTTTTATTTTTTTGCGATGAACTTCAACATATTCATGTTTATCTTTTTGTTTCTTTAAGGTGTCTCCGGGTTTCCTGGACCACAAGGCATACCAGGTAGAATATTTTACAGCCATGAAAGTTTAATGCACATATGTATGGGAGGAGGCATGCGCTTGTCCTGTCCTCATGCTCCTAATGATGGTGGCAGTTTATATATATAGGAATTGTATAATTGGGCCTTAAAATTAGGCAGACATATGGGTGAAAATAGAAATAATGAAATTAAATAAAATAAAATATTTAAATTAAATACATTTGTGTCATATTTTTGGTGTGTTTAGGTGAATATATCATCCCTGGACCTCCGGGACCAGGCGGACCACCGGGCCAGGCCGGGACCAAAGGGGACAGGGGTGACCCAGCTCCAGATGTTTTTGGACCCCCTGGTGTGGATGGACCTCCAGGACTCCAGGGGCCTCCTGGTGACCCTGGACTTCCAGGCGCAATACTGCCCCCAGGTGGTGACCAAACCCATATATTTATATTAATTATAGAATATATTGTGGCTGCAGGCCAGCCAGGTTCGTCATTCCTGCAGCTGGCAAAATATGAACCTATGAAAATATGAGTTATCCTTCAGAAAGACAGAAAAGAAAGGAGAGAGAGAGGAAGAGGAAAAAAATAAAAACACGACATTGAAAAATATATAATTTAAATTGGATAAATTAGGCCTAAATGTCTTGTACAATATAGTATAATTTGGCAGTAGGTAGGCTAGCAATGAAATATATTTATATAATATATTTTTTGCACTAAAAAGCTCTCTCAAAGTCCTTTAATTTTTCCAAAAATCATCAGTGCGTCTAATAATCTGGTGCTCCTTATGTATAAATTCTACCAGTCAGGTATTAAGGAGCAGTAAAGCCACTCCAGCACTGCAGCAGTATTAGCATTAGCCGCTAACCATGCTAAGCGCTAGCTCTTTAGCCACCCAGAGGTGAGTATTATCTGACTGTAGCCTGTTGCTAACCTCGGCTAGCACTTCTGAGGCAGTATTAGTATTAGCATTAGCCGCTAACCACGCTAAGCGCTAGCTCTTTAGCCACCAAGAGGTAAGTATTATCTGACTGTTGCCTGTTGCTAACCTCAGCTAGCACTGCTGAGGCAGTATTAGCATAAGCCGCTAACCACACTAAGTGCTAGTTCTTTCATCGCACAGAGGTGAGTTTTATCGGTCTGCAGCCTGCTGCTAACCTCCGCTAGCACTGCTGGGGCAGCATTAGCATTACTGTTAGCGGATAGCCGCTAATGCTAATGCTAATGTTCCACCTTTAGTGGAAATCTGAAAATCTAAGGTTACTGCAGATAAACAGAAGCACTTTACCTTTACTACTTTAATCCAGCACTCGACTTGTTTTTTTTGTTGTTGTTGTTTTTTGTTTACAGTATTTTATTGTTTAGCTTAGCTTAGCTTAGCTTTACAGGTCTCAACAGGTCACCCAGTGGCAAGACCTGCTGATTTAGAAGGAAAACATGGCGACACCTCTGTTCCTTCCCTTATGAAACAATAATATATGGCAATATATTGTAAAATATAGTGCAATATATTAAATTATACATTTTCACATATGGGAAAAAGTACATCATTTTTTATATTATTTATTATAGGGCAATATATGCATGGACCATGTATGTCTATATATTGCTGAATATAAAAACATATATTGCAATAAAGACAAATTCTCTAAACTGCTAAACTACATTTTTTTTACCAATTTTTTTTTTTTTGTATTTATTTATTCTTAGTAAATCATTTCACAAAAGAGACAAGAGTACCATGACTTGAAATACATTCTAAATGTGCCAATAAATTAAATGTATAAAATGCGACTTATAATCCAGTGCACCTTATAGTGCGAAGAATATGGTAGATACCTGCTAATAACAAACTAGAACAATCTGTTCTTTATAAATCATATTGTAAATACTGTTCTTTAATGTACCCTTATTGTAAAACTTAATTTTTTTATTGTTAATCTCTATTATCAGAGTATATCAACCAGGGGCCGCAGGGTCTGAAGGGAATTAAGGGTATTATGGGCCCTCCTGGAGAGTTTGGTCCACCAGGTCATAAAGGTGTGGAAACATTTACAGTCAAATACTATTCATAACAATTGTATAAAACATAATATTCTGATTTTATATAAAATGTTTTATATATGTATTTTTTTTCAGGTGGAAAGGGAGAGCCCTGTTTTCTGTGCTGTAACGGACAGCCAGGGCCGCCAGGTCCACCTGGAATTCCAGGTAAGAATATCTTACAGAATTTTTAAAAGAGGAAATAGTAGAGACTCTACTTTCTGAGGACTTTAAAGGGGGAAATTACGTCCACCAGAGACTCCTCATGTTCTTTTACGTTTCCGCCATAGTGAGAAAGTGTCCTCACGCATGTGTCATCTCAATAAAAGAACTGCAGAACATTGTGAGGTCTGTAGAAACAATCATTGGGTACGGTGGCTTAGAAAGCCCAACGCAGTGCAAATTGAAAAGCGCTGCAAAAGCACAAAACACATCCATCAAAATTACAACACAGGCGAGGCAAATAGAAAAACGCGCAGCAAATACAACCACAACACAACGGAAGTGAGTCACAACACAACGGAATTTTCCCGGGGGACCTTAAAAGATGCTGTACCAGCTAAGCTGCGTCTTCAGTAAGGTCTCGGACTTCACTGTGTGTACAAAGGACAATAAGTGGCAAACAAGGCGTTTTGTGAAGCAGAACTTTTAATAATATGCACACAACCGTGGTAATCACAGGTAATAAACATAACTTACTTTTCAGAAGCTTGTTTGCCACTTATTGTCCTTTGTATACAGCTGGTACAGCATCTTTTAAGGTCCCCCGGGAAAATTCCGTTGTGTTGTGACTCACTTCCGTTGTGTTGTGGTTCTATTTGCAGCGCGTTTTTCTTTTTGCAGCGCGTTTTTCTAGTTGCTGCGCCTGTGTTGTAATTTTGATGGATGTGTTTTGTGCTTTTGCAGCGCTTTTCAATTTGCACTGCGTTGGGCTTTCTCGGCCACCGTAATTGGGTGCTCTATATCCTCTCTATCTCAATACTAGGGGAATTACACAGTTTCTGTTGCCTTTAGAAAAAACTAAATTATTATAATGGACAAATCTCACCCTGAGCATCATCAGGCAGACGGTACAGAACTATCAAAACCTGAAGAAATAAACATATTTTTGTTTTTTACCCCACCGCAGTACGAGCACTAAATAACACAAATAACACAATAAAGGACTTTTAAAAATATATATATTTTTTTAGGACTGTCAGCGTTAATGCACTTGATTAATTTGAAATAAGTTAATTTCGCTACCAAGTTTAACCCCAACTTCCGTTGTAATCTGCACCGCCCCCACCCAACGATCCGACCCAGATATCAAATATACTTATTTTTAATTGAGCTAAACTGCTTATAAGGTGCAGTTTAATCTGAAATATATTACCCAGAAAATATACTGCTATGAACAAATGCAAGCGCAGCGTCAAAATTAAATCTACCAGTCAAGTAACTGAAATGCATAGTATATACTAGTATTTTGATTTTAGAGACCACTAATATAAATATAATTGCATTTAACATTTCTAACATTTATTATTTCATTTACATTGAAATATCCACTATGAAAACTTGCATCTTAAGAAGAACGATTAAGAAGAAGTGCGATTAATCGCAGTTAAATCACAGAAAATTGTTGTGATTAATTGGATACATTTTATTAAACGCAACTAATTTTTATACAACAAGGGACTGTACAATATTTTTAATATTTAAAAAGTTAAATAGCAAAGTAAAATAGAGGGGAGAGAGAAGGAGCTGTATTAAAAATAAATTAAAAACATTGCACATTCTGGGGAAGGGGATATTGCATGGTCTTACTCATTTATCAGCAGATATCAAGTAAAATAAAGAAATATTAAATGCACATATTTTTAATGATGATGTTTTGCCATCAGTCTGACTGTGCATGCAATTTTTTTTATTTTTATAAAAGTTATAATGCTGTCTGCTCTGCTATGTTTTAAATTGTATGTGCATTATATGCTATTTTCTGTACATTTTTGTACATTTTATATTTAAATTGTTGTATTTAAGCAAATTATATAAATTGTATTGTTTAGAACACTGGATATTGGTGACACAGCCAGTATCTCCAGTTATAATAAGGTGAGTTATAATTAATGTATTGTCGTTCGTAATCTGACGACTCTTAAGGCCTCCCTTAAAGGGAAGCCTTGGGCTAGCTTAAAATAGACTCTTAAAAGGTTATCTAGTCATGCATCACTACAAAGTTTTAAATTCAAAAGAAAGAAGATAAAATCAACAGACGAGTGCCTTAAGTTAAAGAAAGGAGAAGATGGAGTTCTTCGAAGTTCTTAAGATGTTCTTTATTGTCTCGAAGTCAGCCAGTTTCAGTCAGAAGGATCCAGTCTTCTGATGAGACAAAGGTTTTACACACATTTTTATACAGTCTTTGGGTGAACAAAAGGTGGGGGCTTTAGGCTCCACCTTTTATCGTTATATAACCATTTTTCAGTTGAACATAATCGTTCCCAAACATGATCATCTTTAGGGAGGTTTTTCCGGTCACGTCTTTGGGCGCGGTGCCATTATTCCCATAATTGAACCTAATTGTGATCAAATCAACATAGTGTGGTTTTTTTAAAAACCTGACCTTCACCTGTTTAGTTTTCCCGTGAGAGCTAGGGCCTATGTGGACATCTGGTTTGTTCTAATGAATTTAGAGATACGCTCCTCAGCCATTATGTAGCATTTTCTGGGAAACCAGACAATTATGGCCTGTTATCTATAGCAGCTGTCTCCCGTGCCAGGCACAGGCCTAAACTTGTTATGGAAAGAGCAGACAGAGGATGAGCGAACTTAATGAACTTGCTCATATAAGGCCGAGTGTGCTTTAGTATATGAAGATTTACACATATCGATCTTCAATATCCTAATTTAGGCCCCACAGTATGCATTAATGCTAAAATATTTACATTTTTAATGTTTTTATGCTTCCAGGTCCAAACGCGGGACCCGGGCCGAAAGGAGATGCAGGGTTTACAGGATCTCCTGGTGCTCCAGGCTTTCCGGTATAGTGTTATTAATAATAATATAAGAGTACAATATCACACAGAACCCTCACTCATGTAGAACCTACACTGACATGGCAAAAGTCATGGGAAAGCAGTATTTAACCTTTATAGGGTGTTCATTTTTTGGTATACAGGGAGTCTGGTTGCTGGGTCAGATGGATCCATTGCATTTTGAGGCTTTTAATTTAAAATAATCAAACATTTTGCTAAAATACTCAGCAGATGTATAATTAAAAGTAACATAAACAACCTATATGTTAAATTTGTTCCCGTTACCTTTGTTATATATATATATATATATATATATATATATATATATATATTTTTTTTTTTTTTTTAATTAACCTACTCAGGTCAGTTTACACATTATTAACCCTATTGAACACAGCCATTTTCATACCAGAATATACCACACACATACTTGCAAAAGTGGCTTGCAAAAGTATTCATACCCCTTGAACTTTGTCACATTGTGTCACAAACTTAAATGGGTTTTATTGAGATTTTAAGTGATAAGTGATAGGCCGACACAGATTAGCTGCATATAATTTCTTTTAATTTGGTTTTACCTTTTTATTAAGGGGGCTCCAGGCCCACCTGGACAACAGGGGGCACCAGGGACTAAAGGAGTTGGAGGAATCTCTTACCACGATGGAGAGAAGGGGGATAAAGGAGCTCCAGGTGTTCCAGGTCCACCTGGGCGAGACGGTATCCCTGGTCGTCCTGGATTCCCTGGGCTTAAGGGAATACATGGGCCCAAAGGGGATTCGGTAAGCAGTGGTTAAAAGTATAATTTAATTATAACTTTGTTATTTTATTGTAAAATGGTCTAAATAATATAAAAATTATAAATAAATCACGGTTCAAATAAAGGAAGTTTTTGCCACTTACTAATTAAAACCCTGACAACAGTCAACAGTCTGCCGTCCAATCCTAAACAGAATAAAGAATAAAAAACTTTGCTGTTTCCTTAAATAAGCTGAATCTTCACAGTGTGAACGAGCAGCTCAGTATCTGTCTCTGCTGAGATACGCAAAAGCGTAGCGCTGTTAAAATACGAACACGCCAAAGTCAGAGCTCGCCTGGTTCTTAAAAGAAATGACGACTAGCACACTGATTGTTGTTTATTTCACGGGACGCCCAAAACACAACCCATGATTAGTTGCAGTAATTACACTGTATATTAGTGATTAAGTGCACTAAACAACTTTACTACATTCTGTCATCATCAACTATGTGGGCGGGGTCTCCCCATACTTGACACTGATTGGCTTGTACAATCATCTTGAATCACCAGCACCGTAATCTGTTGTACCCGTACTGCTCTGTAATTAATCTACAGTTACAGAAGATACAGAATCACCAGCGCCGTAATCTGTTGTACCCGTACTGCTCTGTAATTAATCTACAGTTACAGTAGATACAGAATCACCAGCACCGTAATCTGTTGTACCCGTACTGCTCTGTAATTAATCTACAGTTACAGTAGATACAGAATCACCAGCACTGTAATCTGTTGTACCCGTACTGCTCTGTAATTAATCTACAGTTACAGAAGATACAGAATCACCAGCGCCGTAATCTGTTGTACCCGTACTGCTCTGTAATTAATCTACAGTTACAGTAGATACAGAATCACCAGCACTGTAATCTGTTGTACCCGTAATGCTCTGTAATTAATCTACAGTTACAGTAGATACAGAATCACCAGCGCCGTAATCTGTTGTACCCATACTGCTCTGTAATTAATCTAGTTACAGTAGATACAGAATCACCAGCACTGTAATCTGTTGTACCCGTACTGCTCTGTAATTAATCTACAGTTACAGTAGATATAGAAATGCATTATAAATCCTTTAATCGTTTCTTTATAACCAGAGTTCAGCATTCAGCTTCAGGGGTGATCCTGGACCTCCTGGGTTTCCTGGACTTCCTGGACGCCCAGGACCCAGTGGGCCTCCGGGACCTCCAGGATACGGACTGATGGGCTTTGCTGGACTGAAGGGCAGCCGTGGAGTGCAGGGCCTCAGAGGTGCCACTGGACCACCAGGCAAGAACATAGTCAAGCTTGCATGCTGGATTTTAATTGGAAAGATTTTAATTTAGGATAAAATGCTCTTTTTAAACTTCTGCTTTTCTTTGTTTTTAGGTCAGAAAGGGGAGCCAGTTGGGGTTGATGGTTATCCAGGCCATAAGGGCTTTCCAGGACCTCCAGGGCCCCCTGGACTTCCAGGTAAGGAGCAGGAAAAGAGCATTCCTGAAAGCCCAGGATAACAATGCTAAGACATATATATGCTAATGCTAAGATATATATATATATTAGCATGGTGCTAACTATTTGCCTTATCTGAAATTTGGCATTTAATTGTGTAGAGTTGTTGAATAAGCTCTGATAGGCTTTCATATGGAGTATATAACAAAAAATACAGTTAAATATAGGCTAAATTTTGGTTAGCTTTTTAGCTTTAGCTACATTGGTTGAAAAACACCTGGGAATCAAGGTAAAAACATAATTTATACTGATAAAGTAGTTGCTTTGGTAAGTAAGTAATATTTATTTATAAAGCACGTTACTAAGACAGTGCTTTACAATAAAATAATTAAAACATATAACAATATATATATATATATATATATATACAATAATGATAAAATAAATAAAACGCAGCACATTCAAAACACAAAAGTTAGGCACATTCCCCATGATCACTCTCGAAAGCCAAAAAAAAAAAAGTGGGTTTTTAAACGTTTTTATAAAATGGGATTTACAGGAGAGGAAATTAAAATCAGTATGCATTTTCCACATACCACTAGAGGGGCTGTGGAGCACTGTGTAGAACAGCACCGCCAAAGAAGCAGATACAGCTAGCTAGCTAATGCTAGCCAGTTTGCATAACAAGCTAACACACTGGAGTAACGGTAGCTCAGCTCTGTGGAGTCAAACACTCGACTTGCATACGAACAGCGCTTTGTCTGAGGAGCTCCTGCTGCTGTTCCTCACTGTATGAGTGTTTTTATTATCTGAGTAAAATAGAAAAACAACAGCAAACAGCAGTTATTTATTTTTAGAAAAGAGAGGAATGGAATTACGCAATTGATCCACAGCTCGGAGAAAAGTTCATCTCGTCCCTCCAGACGAGCCCAGAATCAGCACAAGTGTTAAAACTCCCTAAAACTCTGGATACGAGGTGCAAATAAACTTCAAGAGCAGTAACTATATTACTGTTTAAATATATTAATACTGTAGCTTGAATGATAATATTAATGCAAACTGAACTGAATGTATTTGTTAACTGAAAAAAAAGGGAATTGTGGCTGATTGTAATACTGCAATATTAATATATTGTAAATTTATTAAAAAAAAAAAACTTGTGTCTTTAGAGCATTTGAGAAATATCTCTTTGAATACTTATATTTTGAGCATTTTAGGACCATTTATAGTGTTTAAAGAACTATTTAAGTATTTAGTTGTTGGCCTATCTTTTTAAATCTATTGTTTTAGGTCTATTGTTTAAATTCTTCAGCTGTTTTTCTGATAAGAAAGTCTAATTTCTCTTCATACATTGTGTATATATTTTGTGGGACAAAGTAAACCCAATACTTATCAAAACCTTAATTTAAAACCTTAGTGTTTTATATTATATGTACTCCTAACAGTACAGTAAGTCACAGACCTGTATTAAAGCACAGTCATGCAATAAATAAATAAATAAATAAATAAATAAATAAGTTAGTTAATAAAAATACTGTAATATAAAAAGAAACCATCCGTATCTTAGAAACCATTATATACTTGGCATTGAAGCTAAACCACCTGCTAAACCACCTTCCCATTCTGTTGTTCACAGGGAATTCTGGGCAGCCCGGCAGAGCAGGACTTCCAGGTCAACGTGGTTCAAAAGGAAACCGTGGAGTTTGTTGTTCTGATAGTTTGGGACCTCCAGGAGTTAAGGGTATGTCTTTACTCAGCTCTTACTCATAATAATATTATTAATAATAATAATAAATATATAGCACTCATATAACAGTGCTTGGACCCTAAATTATAATACAGTACAACATAATCAACATATAGATGCACAAGTCTGTGGGAATGGTATGGATGTATATGATAGATAGGTCTGTCATGATAATTCTATTATCAGCTTATTGTACAAAATATGGATGTAATAAGTTAAGATCTCACCTTAGCATCATAGCTGCTGTGGGGACACCTGAACACTTTAAAAATAATTGTTTTAACAAAAATACACAAAAGTTCCAAAGGACTGGCCGCCCACACTCTAAAAACAGAGGTACGATATGAGTACTTTTTTGTACTCGAAGGTACACTCTTTATAATTGTACCCTCAAAGGTACAATATTGGTCTTTACAGGGTCAGATTTGTTCCCTCTGAAGTACAAAGTCATTTCTAACAGCAATAAGTACAAATTTGTACCATTTAACCTGCAGCCAAAGGTACATTCAGTATTCTGTATTACTGCACTAATAAACAATATATATTTTAATTGCACATTTTTTTATTTGAAAGCCAGACAATTTTGTATCATCAAGTTTTTGAGCCATATTCAGTTGATGATAATGTTTATAATCTTTATGATCTTTACTGCCACAAAAACCATGGGTACAAAAAAGGACTTTCACTGAAAGGTACTTTTTTGTACCTTAATGAAAGGTACAGCCCCAGCGACAAGCTTTATACTCTTTTAAGTACAAATCTGTACTTACTTTTCTTAGAGTGCATGTCAGTTCCTCCTCTTGCACTTATTAAAGAAAATATATGCACAGTTATACAAATTGTACGAATTATGAAAAGTTATGTTATTAGGACAATATAACTTTTTTTTTTTATTCTCATCTCTTTTTGTCTCTTTTCTTCTCTTATATTTTCTACTTTCTTCTTTTTATTTCTTCTCTTTTATTTTCTGTTCTTTTCTTTGATTCTCTTCTTTTCTTCTCATCTCTTCGTTCTTTTCTTTTATTTGTGTCTCTTCTCTTCTCTGTTTTTTTCTTTTGTTCAATTCTCATCTCTGTTGTCTTTTTTCTTTTATATTTTCTTCTCTTTTATTCTCTTCTCTGTTCTTTTCTTTTATTCTATTTGCATCTATTTCTGTCTCTTTTTTATATTTTCTTTTCTTTACTTCTCTTTTCTTTTCTGTTCTTCTCTTCTCTGTTCTTTTCTTTTTTCGATTTTCATCTCTTTTTGTCTCTTTTCTTTTATATTTACTTCTCTTTACTTCTCTTTTATTATTTTCTTCTCTTTTTGTCTTTTCTTTGATCCTCTTCTTTTTTACACTCTTCTCTTCTCTTTTCTGTTCTTTTCTTTTTTCGATTTTCATCTCTTTTTGTCTCTTTTCTTTTATATTTTCTTCTCTTTACTTCTCTTTTATTATATTCTTCTCTTTTTTCTTTTCTTTGATCCTCTTCTTTTTTACACTCTTCTTTTCTTGTCTCTTCTCTTCTTTTTACTTCTCCTCTCTTCTCGTCTTGTCTCTTCTCTGTTCTTTTTTGTGTCTCTTTATTCGATTCTCATCTCTTTTTGTCTCTTTTCTTCTCTTATTTTTTCTCCTCTTTACTTCTTCTTTCTTCTTTTCTTTGATTCTTCTTTTTTGGACTGTTCACTTTTCTTCTGTCTTCTTCTCTTCTCTTCTTGTCTCTTCTTTGTAAGTTCATTCCTCTTTAAAAGAGTGTTGTTGCAGTATTGTGTCATTATATCATTATTATGTCTGTAGAATAAGATCTCAAAAAGTCTTAAAATTACAATATTTTGATATTTTTTAATCACAAATATTACTGTGGTAATATTACTTCTACAGAAAAATAGTTATTGATAAAAGGCCTAGTATATTATATTAATAACACATGGGTACATAATTACTACATTAATTGTAAATATATTTATGATGTGTTGTGCATTTCTGTAGGTAACAAAGGCCTGCCTGGACCTGCTGGAGTTCCTGGATTAGGCTTGAATGGCCAATCTGGACAGATTGGAGCTCCAGGATTACCAGGGCCAAAGGTAATCAACCTAATACTTAATACCAGTACTTTGGTGTGGTGTTAATGATATATTCATTATAGATTAATATATTACAGTACAAACTACACTATTAGTGCTTTTCCATTGATGTAGAAGAACTGGCAACCTGAACTGACATTGAACACATAAAAAAACAACAACAAGGGAATACTGAAACAGTGGGGCTATATATACACAGAAGTACCAGGAAACAGGAAACACCTAGGGACAAGTAACAAGGGGGAGGAGCTACTAATGAGGATGTTATCCATATATACACTGATATAAACACTGTCTGTAGGGGGAGCCTGGATATGGACCACCAGGACCCGATGGGATGCCTGGGAATGTAGGTGAGCAAGGTGCTCAAGGTCCTCCAGGAGATCAGGGGTTACCTGGTTTGCCTGGAGTACCTGGACCACCTGGAGGACCAGGAGGACTTGGACCGAAAGGTAAAGCAATACGATTTTTCATCAATTAAAACAACTTATAAAAAGACAGCAAATAAATAAAAAGGAAAGGTAAAGAAACAGCAAAAAAACTAAAAACAGACTAAAATCAACTAAAAAACTAATAACTAATAAAATCAGCTAGAATTTATGGAGGCTATATATATATGGAGGTGGTTAGAGTAGATTAGAAGTAAATTCTAGAATTTTTTATCTATTTAGATAACAAACAAGCTAACTAAAAACAAACATAACATAGCTAACTACACTGAAAAAAGAGAATTGTTGGACCAACTTAAAAAAATTACTTCAATTGGTAACACAAATAAATTAAGTTTTTACAAATTAAGTAAACAAGTTAGATCAACACAATTCCTTTAAGTTAGCTCAATGTAATTATTTGATTACTTTCAAGTTGACAGTTTTCATTATCTCAACTTAAATTTAAGGCAAATCAACTTAAATTTTCCAGTTTATCCAACTTAATTACGTGCTTCATAATTTTAAAGTACAACGTAAAACATTTCAAGTTGTTTAAACTCAGCAATATAAGTTCTCCTGCTGCCTTAAAAGGCTGAGTTAACTCAATGTGGTATTCTCAACATATTTGGTATATTATTATTTAACTGCAAATACTGACAGTATAATACTGGAGTAAACTCAGCAAAGAGTGAACTCTGTAGCTCAAAGCCAGCATACTGTGATCACTAGAAACACAGAATAAAGTTAATGTGCTCTTACAGCCAACAAACACTGAGGCCTGGCAATCAAATTATATTATAATATTGCACGCCTAGGATAAGGTAGCTTTGGGCAACAGACAACACAAAGATGGTAAGTAAGGAAGAGGCCACACCCAATATGCAGATATGTGGTGCCAGGAGCCTATAGGAAAGCTGCATGAACCAACACTCTAGAAAGAGCATTGACACAGATAGTGACTAAAAGTTGGTTCAAATCACATTTTTTCATTGGTTCAACCAACATTTTTAAGTTTTCAGGTTGAAGTTCTCTGAACTCATTTTATTGAGTTATACTGGCCGATAAGTTCACTCCACTTAATAATATTAGTTTCCACTGACTAAAACACAGAATCACTTTTTAGAGTGTAGCTAGAATCTATAACAGATAGTTCTAATAGTACTAAAAATGTAACCACAATAATGAATCTCAGATAAGAAATAAATTATTGCATTTTCCACTTACAGGACACTTACAGTTGTGGGTCCTATTTAGTCCATCAACCTCCTGCCTGTTTAAAACTTGTTAAAATCAACTTTTAGTGTTTTTTAGCTCTGTTTTGAGATTTGGAATAATGAAAAACATAAAATTAGAGTTTTTAATATAATTATTTTTTGCGTTTTGCCATACAACAGCTTTTTGCATGTTGATTTTGTCAACTTAAAAGCAAAAGAACTGTGATAATGAAAGTATTTTGATAAAGCGTGGGCGTGGCTTTGTTAATTTGTGATTAATGTGATTCTGAAACAGGTAATAAGGGGATTGTGGGTTCTCCTGGACTACCTGGACCACCCACCGACTGTACAACAACAATGGGTCCACGAGGAAATCCTGGAATTACAGGTCCACCAGGTAAGTCCTTGCTTTATTCATCTTAAATTAATAAAATAATACACAATTTTTTTAATATGTTTTGGGTGATTTTATGAAAATATCTGTGAAACAATAAAAATTTTTATCATGTATTTTGAGAGCTTTGAGATTGAAAAAAAAATATTCTTAATATTACAAGTATCTGCATTGCTGTTATTATGCAAATATATTAATGTGTAATAAAGTAAGAAAATATATGTAAAAATTAAAAGTATTGATTGTCTTGCACCCCTGCTACAAGACAATTACCGTTTTACAGACAGTTTTACTTTTTTCTGTCTGTCAAAAAGTGAGAAGTACTGTGAAACACTACTTATTGTGATTAAAATTTACACTGATATACAAATAAATGTAAAACAAAAATGCAAAACAAAAAGATTTTTAACATCTTAATCCTTTCTTTCAGATCCTTTGTCAATTACAAATGATTTTTTTTAACATAACACTAATTGAGAGCTGTTTTTAATCAGAATAGACTATTAACAAACCAAAAGAAACAGTCTATGTAATTTAGAACACTCTATATTTCATGTTTAATGTTGTGTTTAGGGAGGGCTTGTGGAAAAAAAAACTTCTATGATTTTTACACATATGAACACATTTTTCAGGACCGAGTGGACTGAAAGGAATAAGAGGGAATCCTGGAGTCCCAGGTTTTGGTCCACCTGGTCCTTCTGGACCACCTGGACCACCTGGACCACCTGGAACGCCAATGCGTGGGATTCCTGGACTTCCTGGAGAACATGGTTCCAAAGGGTCAGCTGGAATTCCTGGAATACAAGGTATTGCAAATTGCTGTGCTTTTTTGATTGGGTAGTGTACCTCCTGGTGAGAGATCATTGACTGCTAGACATGCCTCTATGATTCACTGAAAGACATTCTGCCAACTTGACAGATTTTGGGGCTCATCGTACACTTTTCGCAAGGTGCTTCACGATGCTCTTTGCTATCTTTTAACGCCCATGCTGTTAAAATAGCGTTGAAATTTAGGAATAAATCTACACTGATGGGTGTGGTGGTCTGGAAGTGAGGTGTGTTTAGATACATTTCTGGCTGTTCCTATTTTGGAGGTGGAAAACACAGGTGCGCCACTGAATAAATAAAACCCTGACAGTCAACAGTCAACAGTCAGAGTCCAATACATTGTGTTCCATATTATTATGCAAATTGGATTTAAGTGTTATAAAAATGATTTTTTTTGTTTCTCAATTATTCTCATGGATGGTATTGTGTCTCAGGGCTCTTTGGATCACTGAAATCAATCTCAGACACATGTGATCATTAGTTGTAGTGCCAGGTGAGCCCAATTAAAGAAAAACTGCTTAAGAAGGATGTTCCACATTATTAAGCAGGCCACAGGTTTCAAGCAAAATGGGAAAGAAAAATGTTTTCTGCATAGTTGTCAGATTTATCACCAATTGATTATTTATGGGACTTTTAGTTGCGACGTAGGCTCAGCTTCAACCTACGAGTGTAGAGCAGGATCTACAGGCCCAGCTGTAGCAACAACTGTGGATAAATGTTCTGGAGAATGCCATACGTGACCCGTATACCTCCATACCCAACCATCTTAATCTCATCGAGGCTCCAACAGGGTCTAAACTAGAGCCTCATTTCAATTACAAAACAGTTTTCCCCAATAAACTCATTCTTTTACTCATATATATCATTATAAAAAGTAGAAATACGTAATAAAAAGTGTGATTTTATCTTTGTCATTTCATCAGGACCCCCTGGAGATGCAGGATTACCAGGAGTATCATCTAATGGACCACCTGGAGCTCCTGGTTTACCTGGACTACCTGGTCTTAAAGGTGAGGCCATGCTAAAGATCATTCAGTCCTTCATCTTAAACGTTTGAGTTTGAGTTTTAAAGCACTGTCCAAATATTTATGGACACCTTTATACGAAACCCATTGGCGCTGGCTGACACAGATGTGCAAAAGCACATAAAAAGCTTGTCAATGCTTTGTAAGGAGAGAAGGAATGCCAATAATATAGGTTCTCTAGAACTCATTTTCATAGCTTTGATTTTGGAGGTAAAAATTATAAATGTACACTGGTTTACAAAAGTATTCATACCCCTTGAACTTTTTCACATTTGCCACTTCGTCACTTTTAAGTGATGAACCAACACAGAGTAGCACAAAATTGCAAAGTGAAATGATATGAAAATAATAGGCCCATGGTCACTCTGGAGGAGCTGCAGAAATCCACAGCTTCTCCAAGTGGGAGAATCTGTCTGTTTCATAAAGACGAATGGGGCAAAAATCTCTAAGTGCGTTTTCACACCAGCACTGTTTGGTCCGGTTAAAACGAACTCTGGTCCGTTTGTAACTTTAGTGCGGTTCGATTGAGCAGGTGTGAAAACAGTAATCGCACTCGGGTGCGGATCAAAAGAACCGGGCCTAGATCAGCTAGAGGCCAAACGAACTCTGGAGCGGTTCGCTTGTGGTGAGAACATGAGAACTCGATCGGATCCAGCTATTAAATATAAGCCATTTATTTGAGCTAAACGGCTGATAAAGCAAGCACAGTTTAAACTGATATATTAGCCAGATAACGCTAATTACCACAGCTGTGAACAAACACTGTGTCCATGCATGCTCACAGCCGTAGCCATAGACTCTGTTTACTATGTTTACATCTGCGCTGCACAGAGAAACGCTGTGTTTAAAAGCGCAACGTTTCAGCGTTCAGTGTAAAAACACATATATGCGCTGAAACACAGAATCTTCTCGCTATATTTATTTTTTTGTATATGTATATTTACTTTCACGCCAGACCACGCTCTGACCAATCCATACCTGTCAAGTCTCCCATTTTGGCCGGGAAACTACCGTATTTTACTCCTCTTTCCCGCCGTCCTCCTGTATTAGTATTTTCCCGTAAATTTCCCGTATTATATTAAGATTAAAAAAACTTTATTATTGAGGAAACAGGGCACTGACCGCTCTGTGTCTCTTAACCAATCGTGGAGCCGATTCAAGGAGAAAGTCCCGCCTTTCAGGAGAAACAGCCAATCAGCTTGCTGGTTTTGCGGCGCACTGTGAGTTCAGGCAGCTAGTCGGAGCAGCTGATGTTAAAACAGATCTGGATATACGGAGATTTTTCTAAAAGAAAGGTAACGGTAGGCTAATCATGGAAACTGTGATGAGATTTTTCTGATAGCTGCTTAAAAATACTCGTCTCCGAATAAAAACACACAGATTAAACCTTTAAAAAAAAATAAAAAATACAGCTTGTGACTCAGTTTAACTAGAAATGTGGAGAGGACTGAAATGAACTGAACTGATCAGGGGTGGAGTGATCAAAAGAAAGAAGTATTAATTAAAAATTATTAATTGTGTAGACCAGTGTTTCTCAACCTTTTTTCTATCACGTCACCCTTTAAATATATGCGCGATGTCAAGGCACCCCAGTTTACGGGGGGGTGGGGTGCTGGCGCAATACTTCAGTTGAGAAGGGGGGGGGGTGCTGGCGCAGTACTTCAGGTGATAACGGGGGGGGGGGTTGCTGGCGCAGTACTTCAGGTGATAACGGGGGGGGGGTTGCTGGCGCAGTACTTCAGGTGAGAACGGGGGGTGTTGCTGGCGGTACCCTGGTTGAGAAACACTGGTGTAGACCCCTTAGGACAAATTTTTACTGATGAAAGATATCTGGTCCATGTCCTTTTAGTAAAAGCTCATCATACTATTTTTAGGTCACCAACAGTCATTTTGCAGAATTTGTGCACCCTTTGTTCTATTTTAAATCTATTAAATAAATAAAAAAATATATATCATATAAAAGAGTGCATTCATGCCCAAAAAGACATGAAATCTTTTTTTTAAATATCTAGAAAAGGATTTTTAATTTGGCTGTATTAAAAGAATGACATATGTAGGACTGTCCACAACATTTCAGTGTCAACAAAGGTAGGCCTATCAGATTCTGATAATCTGATTGTAGCGTGTAAGTGGTTCACATGTGGTTATTTTAGTTTTCTTGTAAACCTGTATTAAAATGTAAGGGATACTGAACCTTCGTTGGGCTGGTGGGACGGCTTTAAGCGGACAGAGGAAAATATCCCTTATTTTTAAATCTAAAACTTGACAGGTATGGACCAATCACAGGACACAGCCTGCTTGCGTGGTTTATTGGTGCGCATTTTGGTGCGTTTACATTTATGCCTGTGTGAAACCAGACCGAACAGAGGGAGAAATTGATATATGAAAACCATGTATCATTTTTTTTTTTTACTTTTCTCTTTTATGCAATACGTTGTGTTGGTTTATCACTTAAAATCTCAATAAAATACATTGAAGTTTGTGGTTGTATAAGGTGACACAATGTGGAAAAGTTCAAGGGGTATAAATACTTTTTGTATGTTAGTTTTACAGAGTTTTACAACATAGTTAATATCTAACTGGTTCTACTGGCAGGATCTCGGGGTTTGGCTGGCGTTCAAGGCCCAAGAGGTCCACCTGGAGTTTCTGGAGATGTTGGGGAAAATGGGCCACCAGGTCCTGCAGAGCTTGGCGACCTTGGACCTCCTGGAGATCCTGGACAGCCAGGTTTGTAGATTATTCATGTTGGAGATATACCAGCAATGGTATATTAACCCTTAGACCCCTACGGACAGATTTTCTGTCCAAAATCGCACCTTGTGTTCTCAGCTTAATTACTCAGGAATCCCTTCACACATTAACATAATCCATATATGGTTAGAAAGGGCGGAGCTTACTCTTTTTAAAAATAGTGATCACATCCCAGTGCGGTAAAGCTAAATCTACAAGAAACCCATTGAGAAAATCACCTAAAAAAGTGAAAAATCTCCTTCCCCAACCAATATTATTTACCTTTAGTGCTTCAAACATATTTATATGATGTTTCATATAAACCAAATATTATCAGTAAATAAAGACTCAAAAGTGTTCACAGAAAAAACAGTGTGAAACTACCTGCTTTACTCAAACTAAAGCTAGGTATGGTGTGCGCACTACTTTATATAGCTTATATGTCGTTTTTTTTGCACTAAACATTTTTATTTATTTAGACTAAAAAGTTTACATTTTTGTATATATATAATTTTCTTTGTGTGTCCTGATCCTCAAAATACTGAAAGGCATAGGCTGCTCTGAGTGTCAGGTTTTTAGTATCTACATGTATCCTAGAGGTGTGATTATTGATTATCAAGAAAAATAAATCCACCTGATTCTGTTTCTCCATGTATTTTATCAAAGTAATAATTAATAAGCCATGTAATGAACTCAAATAATAAATATTCTTATGCTTCTTTACTAATATACACTCTATTCTAACCATTTATAAAATATATCTTAGGTGTGAATATATTTAAAGTCTATACATTCAAAAATAAGTAAAAAAAAAAAAAAAAAACAGGCACTTGGTAAAATTTTGACCAAAACATGATCAGTTCCAGGAAAATATAAGAATTCTGCTTTATTTTACAATTTAAATGATTATATTTTTGAGCAGCCGTATGTCTTCTGGAGTAAAAGAGATCAGGGCATGTGTCTGTCTGATATAATTACTGTGTTATAAGACCTGAAAGAGGAACTGACAAAAATGGAGAAAAAACACACCAAAACAGCCTAGAGTTTAAAGGGTTAAAAATACACTACCAGTCAAAAGTTTTAGTTTTTAGTTTGGCCATTCATATAAGCTCAAGATAAACTGAAATGATACAAAATCCTGTGAACTTAAATGGTGCCAAAGTTTGCGGTAAACTCAAGGCTTTTAAGGAATAAAAATTTGCTAAAAGCTGGAAAAAATAGGATTATTAGGAAACAAATCATAGTTTAAGAGCTTACAGCTGGTCTGTAAAAATAGCAATGAACTGAGCTTCGAAAACGGATGCAAAATAATGTAAATTTCCTAATTCTTTGTCTCGGGTCTTGGACTCTGAGTGGTCCAGCATTCTAATGCGCTGCCACTATGATCTGGAGATCATATCATTGTTTTCGAATCCTGGTTATGCAGCTTGCCATCAGTTGCCAGAGCCCCGAGAGAGCACAGTTGGTCTTGCTCTCTCTGGGTGGGTACAGTAGATGGCGCTCTTTCCCCTCATCACTCCTAGGGTGATGTGGATCAGCACAAGGCTGCGTCTGTGAGCTGATGTATCAGAACCGCTGATACGTCGCTGTGATTTCCTCCGAGCGTTGGCGCTGTGATGCTACTCGGCAATGCTGCATCAGCATGGGTGGCAAAACTAGCCTAGCTAAATTGGGAGGAAAACGGGAAAATAATTAGAAATAAAATTCCAAAAAATTAATTATTTTCTTTAGAGAAATTACAGATGAAGCCAGAGAGCTGTGAGTACTGTTTCCTACACCTTATTCAAAAGACTCTTGGAAACTCTTGGAGAAAAACTGCTACAGGAAGAGTCACGTCCTGCTGACCCACATGGAAACAGCAGCTTTAGCCTTTAGCTCAGTTTCAGCAATTTTTTAATATTTAATATTTTTAACAGGCTCGCCTGGTTTCCCTGGTGAAAGAGGAGATCCTGGACCTCCAGGAATAAGAGGAACTGATGGACGAGATGGGATTCCTGGACAACCTGGACCACAGGGTTGGTATAATCTCGTATAACCTCTATAATCTGTATTGAATTTATTACCAGTAGATGATTGTTGAAATCTCTTCAGTTCTGCTTAGTTTTTACGTGGTCATAAGTTTAAACTTTTATTTCCTAGGTCCTGTTGGAGATCGAGGAGCCGACAGCTTCGTTCCTGGAGCTCCAGGCTCAGTTGGAGTTCGAGGAGGTCCTGGACGTATAGGATTTCCTGGTCAGGAGCTTTTACCACAGAAGAAGCTCAATCAGATACACAATAAACACACTGTTTAAAACTAGTAGATGCTAATGCTGTGTATTGGCAATACGGTATGCATCAATATATAGAGTTATGATTGAATATATTACAATATTTATATCGAGCTTGTCAGTATTATTGTTAAATATATTGCAATTGTTTAACACTTTTAGAAACTGCAACCATTACAAAGGACATCATGTACTTTCAACTGAACCCATGAACAAGCCAATAAAACAGAAGCTTAGTCCCGCTCACTGCACTGGGAAAAATAAACAAGGCAAAGCTCATTTTACTCAATTTATGATGGTTTGTGAAATAAATAAGGTCAATGTCAAATATGCAATAGAAATAAAAAATGCAATTAATTATTTCAGTTAATTACAATTTACATTAGAAAACAGCATTATTTTTATCACTGGAAAATAATTCAGGTCTAAAAGGGTTAACTCAAATTTTGGGATAGCTTTCATAGTATAAAAAACATCTATTATATTTATATTCTGAGATAGTCGTTTTGACATTTAAGCATAAATGAGAGTTTATTTTGTGAATAACTTTTTGTTTATTGACAAGATGAGCAGTGGGACAGATCAGTACAGTGGGTAATGTAAAACACAAATATAAACCATATACACAGTATTATATCAACGGAAAAATAAACATAATCATGCTGAACTGAGATTCAATATAGAGAAAAGAAAGAAAAACACAAAAAATAAATATATAATTAGTTTTATTCTTCTTTAAAAAAACTACAAAGTGATTAACATTTAATAACATTTAATGTTATATTGTATAATGTTATTTAATATTTATCAAATATATTCTAGGTCCTCGGGGTGTGAAGGGAGAACCTGGTTTGTCTGGACTCCCTGGGCCTTCAGGAGCTCCTGGTATACCAGGAATTAAAGGCCATAAAGGAGATCTAGGCAGAGGGTCTCTGGGAGCTTCTGGGCCAAGAGGACAAAAGGTACAACATATCATCTATTACATCTATATCATCCTTTTTTTACCATAGACATAATTTAAAGCTAATATGAATTTGACATCTAAGTATTTAATAGTTTTATTATATAATAATGTACCCAGAATGAATTGTCAGATTGTAATGTTGTTTAGAAGGAAGAAAAAAAAGTTACCAGGACCAATACATTATTTAAAATTTAGATTTATATTAGCAATACTTACAGATGTTGTGTGTGATATGTGTAGCAAAACATGCCAGACTTCTGAGACATCTCAGCTCAGTGTTTAGGAAGTAAAGGTGTGTTCAGGTAAATATCTGTAGTATTTATATCTTGTTGGCAGGAAAAACAGGTGCAATACTGACTGATTAAAACCCTGACAACAGTTAACAGTCAGCCTCCCAATTCTAATTAGCAATACAGGAGCTCTGCAGTGCGCAAATCGCACAAGAGCACCACACTGTTAAGATATGAACACGCCAAAGTCAGAGCTCATCCGGCTCTTAAAGGGAATGACAATTGGCACACTGATTGGTTTATTTAATGTTACGCCCAAAATTTACCATACCCATGAATAATTAAGAGAATTCTAAATTAATTTCTAAATTAAATCGAATTGAAACTATTTTTTTTTAGCTGACGAGTGTATTTCATGTATAATAACAGTTCTACAGCTACTGTTTGTGAATGTATTTATTATATATTTTTGTCTCTTTAGGGAGAACCTGGACTTCCAGGTCATGGTGCACAGAAAGGAGAGAAGGGAAATGTTGGATATCCTGGACCCCCTGGTAGCTATGGTCCACCAGGGCCTACAGGAGACATCGGAGCTCCTGGACTTCAAGGTGAGAATAAACTTAATAAGATAACAATAGTTCATTTATTTAATTTTTATTGTTGTTTTTTTCATTGTTGTGTCTGTTTCTCTTATTTTTTTTGTCTCAGGACCACCAGGCCTACCTGGTTCAACAGGCTCTGTAGGTCCTCCTGGACCTTCTGGACACCCAGGGTTACAGGGCCCACCAGGTATTGTGTTCTCGAGTGTTGTCTTTAAGGCTACTTTTAACAGAGCAGGTAAATGTGGCTTGAATGTGGGCTAATTTTCAAGGATTTCTGAAATTCATTCAACTTTTACATCAAGAACAAGTAACATCATGACCAACTGTACTCTCTCTCTCTGATGGAGAAACAGCATGACCTACTGTACTCTCTCTCTCTCTCTCTCTCTCTCTCTCAGACTCCGGCTGCTGATGGAGAAACAGCATAACCTAGTGTACTCTCTCTCTCTCTCTCTCTCTCTCTTTCTCTCTCTCTCTCAGACTCCGGCTGCTGATGGAGAAACAGCATGACCTACTGTACTCTCTCTCTCAGACTTCAGCTGCTGATAAAGAAAAAAAGCATTACCTATTTCTGTACTCTCTCTCAGACTCCGGCTGCTGATGGAGAAGCAGCATGACCTACTGTACTCTCTCTCTCTCTCTCTCTCTCTCTCAGACTCTGGCTGCTGATGGAGAAGCAGCATGACCTACTGTACTCTCTCTCTCTCTCTCTCTCTCTCTCTCTTTCTCTCTCTCTCTCAGACTCCGGCTGCTGATGGAGAAACAGCATGACCTACTGTACTCTCTCTCTCAGACTTCAGCTGCTGATAAAGAAAAAAAGCATTACCTATTTCTGTACTCTCTCTCAGACTCCGGCTGCTGATGGAGAAGCAGCATGACCTACTGTACTCTCTCTCTCTCTCTCTCTCTCTCAGACTCTGGCTGCTGATGGAGAAGCAGCATGACCTACTGTACTCTCTCTCTCTCTCTCTCTCTCTCTCTCGCGGACTCCGGCTGCTGATGGAGAAACAGCATGACCTATTTCCGTACTCTCTCTCTCTCTCTCTCTCTCTCTCTCTCTCTCGGACTCCGGCTGCTGATGGAGAAGCAGCATGACCTACTGTACTCTCTCTCTCTCTCTCTCTCTCTCTCTCTCTCTCTCTCGGACTCCGGCTGCTGATGGAAAAACAGCATGACCTATTTCCGTACTCTCTCTCTCTCTCTCTCTCTCTCGGACTCCGGCTGCTGATGGAGAAGCAGCATGACCTACTGTACTCTCTCTCTCTCTCTCTCTCTCTCTCTCAGACTCTGGCTGCTGATGGAGAAGCAGCATGACCTACTGTACTCTCTCTCTCTCTCTCTCTCTCTCTCGGACTCCGGCTGCTGATGGAGAAGCAGCATGACCTACTGTACTCTCTCTCTCTCTCTCTCTCTCGGACTCCGGCTGCTGATGGAGAAGTAGCATGACCTACTGTACTCTCTCTCTCTCTCTCTCTCTGACTCCGGTTGCTGATGCAGAAGTAGCATGACCTACTGTACTCTCTCTCTCTCTCTCTCTCTCTCTCGGACTCCGGCTGCTGATGGAGAAGCAGCATGACCTACTGTTCTCTCTCTCTCTCTCTCTCTCTCTCTCAGACTCTGGCTGCTGATGGAGAAGTAGCATGACCTACTGTACTCTCTCTCTCTCTCTCTCTCTCTCTCTCTCGGACTCCGGCTGCTGATGGAGAGGCAGCATGACCTACTGTTCTCTCTCTCTCTCTCTCTCTCTCTCAGACTCTGGCTGCTGATGGAGAAGTAGCATGACCTACTGTACTCTCTCTCTCTCTCTCTCTCTCTCTCTCTGACTCTGGCTGCTGATGGAGAAACAGCATGACCTACTGTACTCTCTCTCTCTCTCTCTCTCTCTCTCTCTCTCACTCTCTGACTCTGGCTGCTGATGGAGAAGCAGCATGAGCTACTGTACTCTCTCTCGGACTCCGGCTGCTGATGGAGAAACAGCAGCATGACCTACTGTACTTTCTCCCTCTCTCTCTCTCTCTCTCTCTCTCAGACTCCAGCTGCTGATGGAGAAACAGCAGCATGACCTACTGTACTTTCTCTCTCTCTCTCTCTCTCTCTCTCTCTCTCTCGCTCTCTCTCTCTCTTTCTCAGACTCCAGCTGCTGATGGAGAAACACCATAACCTATTTCTGTACTCTCTTTCTCTCTGACTCTGGCTGCTGATGGAGTAACAGCATGACCTACTGTACTCTGCAATACCCAATGTCAACCACAAGGAACTTTTAGAAAATTTCCTAGAAATTTTAAGAAAAAGAGATTTTAATTTTAATGTTTATTCAACCCTAAGTAAGTGCTTTATTTTCTTCCTCAGGGTCTCCTGGTCCTCCTGGACCTCGTGGACCTGTAGGTGAAAAGGGAAACCAAGGCTTGGATGGGTTTCCTGGACTTCCAGGACTGAAAGGAGACACAGGTATATTCTTATTTTAATCAAGTGTGTTTTATTATCTCAGTTTAACAATTAAAATACAGTGTAAAACACCAAGTTAGATCATATCTATGATGTAAAGTTTTGCCTAAAAGGGGTTATATTTGTTTTTTTTAGGATTTGTAGAGGGAGTTCCAGGCAGAAAAGGAGAGAGAGGGAATCCAGGTGAATTCTTGCATTATTAAAAAGTGCTGTTTTAATCTAGATGAAATAAATTTGTGATAAATTGAATTGACTTGACTTTTTTCCAGTATTGAGGATTAATATGTAATTAATGTAATTATCAGGTCCTAAAGGAGACGTAGGGCTTCCTGGCATCCCAAGCTTTGGGTACTTTGGTCCTCCTGGAAGTAAAGGAATCCCCGGGCCTTCAGGACCTCCTGGTGCACGTGGATATCCTGGTGCTTCTGGTGAATGTTTAAATGGGAGGAAAGGAGATCCTGGACTTCCAGGAAGGCCCGGAGATCAAGGTGAGGACTCAAGTTTCTGTACTGAAGTACAGGAGCTCCACTGACTGATTAAAACCCTGACAACAGTCAACAGTCATTCAGTTTATTCTTATAGGTGCTCCCAGTGCTTTTAACTTTTAACTGAACAATAAACATAATAAAGAATAAAATATCATTGGTGTTCCCTTAAATTAGCCGCTGGTGTATCTTCACAACGTAAACTCTCAGGTCAGACGCACAAATTTCTTCATGAACGGACCAATAGAAACTCTTCAAAATGACCTGGAAAGTGTACAAGGTTTCTTCTTTCTCCTGTAAAGTTGCTGTTTTGGAGATAAGTGTTTTTTATTGGACAACAACGATATGGCTTTATGCATACACCTGTATGTGGGACATCTGCATCTTACTAGGCCTAAAATTCTTAATATCTTATATGGATAAACTAATAAGTATCAAAACTTCCAACACCTGTCCCCCTAAAATAGGGCCAGTAGTGTACATTTGGGTAGTGTACCTCTTGGTGAGAGATTGTTGACCGCTATATACGTATACCTCTATGAAATATTACCTACTTAAAAGACTTTTTAAAAAATTGCCCACAAAATTGCCTTTGCTGTGTGGAGTTACTCATTGTACCAACTGCTAGAGTGGTTGATGATCTGGGGAGTATCGCATACGACAGTCGTGATACGAGGAACAGCTCAGTATTATGTGCAGAACATCCTGCTGACATGTCTTGCTGCCTCTCATGGCTGCAGCATCTACAGGCCCAACTATAAACTTCTTGATTTACAGGGCCACAAGGCTCCAGGGGCCCTCCAGGGCCTTCCCTGCCTGGATATAAAGGAGACAAGGGAGACAGGGGGCTGCCAGGTCATCCAGGTCGTGTTGGTGAGAGAGGAGGCCATGGACCCCAGGGGCTTCAGGTTTTTTTCCCCTTTTTTTTTTTTTAAAGATTTTTCATCACTGTAATGAAGCACATTTTAAATTGATCTTGGATTCTCTCAAATTTACAGGGACCTGGAGGTGGAGTGGGCAGTCCTGGAGTACGAGGGGATCCCGGACCTCCTGGACCCCCAGGGTTACAGGGTAAGAAACTACATTTTCATTATTTCATCATTCATGGGCTTGTAAATGCTCAGTGTGAGACCTGTTCTAGAACTGGCAGGAATTTTACATCGAGCTAGAAGATTTTAGAAAAGGATGAACAGACATTGGAAACTGTAGAACAGTGTGAATAGAGCCAGACTATTCTAGAACAGGGCGAATAGAGCCAGACTATTCTAGAACAGGGCGAATAGAGCCAGACTTTTCTAGAACAGGGCGAATAGAGCCAGAGTATTCTAGAACAGGGCGAATAGAGCCAGAATATTCTAGAACAGAGCGAATAGAGCCAGACTATTCTAGAACAGGGCGAATAGAGCCAGAATATTCTAGAACAGAGCGAATAGAGCCAGACTATTCTAGAACAGGGCGAATAGAGCCAGACTATTCTAGAACAGGGCGAATAGAGCCAGACTATTCTAGAACAGGGCGAATAGAGCCAGACTTTTCTAGAACAGGGCGAATAGAGCCAGAGTATTCTAGAACAGGGCGAATAGAGCCAGAATATTCTAGAACAGAGCGAATAGAGCCAGACTATTCTAGAACAGGGCGAATAGAGCCAGAATATTCTAGAACAGAGCGAATAGAGCCAGACTATTCTAGAACAGGGCGAATAGAGCCAGACTATTCTAGAACAGGGCGAATAGAGCCAGACTATTCTAGAACAGGGTGAATAGAGCCAGACTATTCTAGAACAGGGCGAATAGAGCCAGACTATTCTAGAACAGAGTGAATAGAGCCAAACAATTCTAGAACAGGGCGAATAGAGCCAGACTATTCTAGAACAGAGTGAATAGAGCCAGACTATTCTAGAACAGGGCGAATAGAGCCAGACTATTCTAGAACAGGGTGAATAGAGCCAGAATATTCTAGAACAGAGGGAATAGAGCCAGACTATTCTAGAACAGGGCGAATAGAGCCAGACTATTCTAGAACAGGGTGAATAGAGCCAGACTATTCTAGAACAGAGTGAATAGAGCCAGACTATTCTAGAACAGGGCGAATAGAGCCAGACTATTCTAGAACAAGGCGAATAGAGCCAGACTATTCTAGAACAGGGCGAATAGAGCCAGACTATTCTAGAACAGGGCGAATAGAGCCAGAATATTCTAGAACACAGCGAATAGAGCCAGACTATTCTAGAACAGGGCGAATAGAGCCAGACTATTCTAGAAAAGGGCGAATAGAGCCAGACTATTCTAGAACAGGGCGAATAGAGCCAGACTATTCTAGAAAAGGGCGAATAGAGCCAGAATATTCTAGAACAGAGTGAATAGAGCCAGACTATTCTAGAACAGGGCGAATAGAGCCAGACTATTCTAGAACAGGGCGAAGAGAGCCAAACAATCTCGAACAGGGTAATTAGAGCCAGACAATTCTAGAACAGAGTGAATAGAGCCAGAAGTCAATTCTAGAACAGAGTGAATTGAGCCAGACAATCTCGAACAGGGTAAGTAGAGCCAGACAATTCTAGAACAGAGTGAATATAGCCAGACAATTCTAGAACAGAGTGAATATAGCCAGACAATTCTAGAACAGAGGGAATAGAGCCAGACTATTCTAGAACAGGGCGAATAGAGCCAGACTATTCTAGAACAGGGTGAATAGAGCCAGACTATTCTAGAACAGAGTGAATAGAGCCAGACTATTCTAGAACAGGGCGAATAGAGCCAGACTATTCTAGAACAAGGCGAATAGAGCCAGACTATTCTAGAACAGGGCGAATAGAGCCAGACTATTCTAGAACAGGGCGAATAGAGCCAGAATATTCTAGAACACAGCGAATAGAGCCAGACTATTCTAGAACAGGGCGAATAGAGCCAGACTATTCTAGAAAAGGGCGAATAGAGCCAGACTATTCTAGAACAGGGCGAATAGAGCCAGACTATTCTAGAAAAGGGCGAATAGAGCCAGAATATTCTAGAACAGAGTGAATAGAGCCAGACTATTCTAGAACAGGGCGAATAGAGCCAGACTATTCTAGAACAGGGCGAAGAGAGCCAAACAATCTCGAACAGGGTAATTAGAGCCAGACAATTCTAGAACAGAGTGAATAGAGCCAGAAGTCAATTCTAGAACAGAGTGAATTGAGCCAGACAATCTCGAACAGGGTAAGTAGAGCCAGACAATTCTAGAACAGAGTGAATATAGCCAGACAATTCTAGAACAGGGTGAATAGAGCCAGTCAATTCTAGAACAGAGTGACTAGAGCCAGACAATTCTAGAACAGAGTGACTAGAGCCAGACATTTCTAGAACAGTGTGAATAGAGCCAGACAATTCTAGAACAAGGTGACTAGAGCTAGACAATTATAGAACAGGGTGAATAGAGCCAGACAATCTCAAACAGGGTCATTAGAGCTAGTCAATTCTAGAACAGGGTAAATAGAACCAGTCAATTCTAGAACAGGGTGAATAGAGCCAGACTATTCTAGAACAGAGTGAATAGAGCCAACAGAGCGACTGAATAGTGTTCAACATATTAGAATAGGGTGAATACAGCTCCCGACAATTCTAGATCAGGGTGAATAAAGCCAGACAATTCTAGAACAGGGTGAATAAAGCCAGACAATTCTAGAACAGGGTGAATAAAGCCAGACAATTCTAGAACAGGGTGAATAAAGCCAGACAATTCTAGAACAGGGTGAATAGAGCCAATGGAGCGACTGATTAGTGTTCAACATTCTAGAATAGGGTGAATACAGCCCGACAATTCTAGATCAGGGTGAATAAACATTCTAGAAGAGGGTGAATACAGCCCGACAATTCTAGATCAGGGTGAATAAACATTCTAGAAGAGGGTGAATACAGCCAGACAATTCTAGATCAGGGTGAATAAACATTCTAGAAGAGGGTAAATAGAGCTACATAATTCTAGATCAAGGTGAATAAACATTGTAGAGCGGGATGAATAGACATAGGAAATTCTAGAAAAGTGAATAGAGACAGAAAATCTTATTTGTGTTCAACATTCTAGAAAACAGTGAATAAACATTTTAGAACAAGATAAATAGAGCTAGACAATTCTAGAACATGGTGACTAGAGCTAGACATTTCCAGAACAGGGTGAATAAACATTCTAGAACAGGTAGAATAACCCTAGAATTTTCTAGAACCATGTGAATAGACATAGAAAGGCATAGAACAGGGTGAATAGAGCAAGACAATTCTAGAACAGAGTGGATAGATATAGTCAGTTCTAGAACAGGGTAAATAAACCTACTGTAGAACATTCTAGAACCATGGGACTAGACATAGAGCATAGTAGAACAGATGGAACAGAGCTAAAACATTTAGAACAGGGTGAAAAGACCCAGAATATTCTAGAACAGGATGATTTGCAGCAATATATAAGGAATAAAGATGCAGATTGTCTTTGTTTGTGATCAGGTGAGAACGGAGACCCGAACTACTATCCTGGACGTAAAGGTGTTCCTGGACCAGGAGGACCCCCTGGACCACCAGGTTAACCTTCAGAGACATCAGAAGAACATCTTCTCAGACTTTGGTTTAATCCAGACACATTATTTTAAAGATCAAAGTGAGCAGATCTTTGATCTTAAGGTGGGTGTCTTTGATCTTCTGCAGGTCTAACAGGACAAAGTGTTTCAGAGCAGTATGACGTAATACCTGGAGACCCTGGACCAGATGGAAGCCCTGGAGCCCCCGGCTTACCTGGATATACTGGACCACCTGGACCACCGGGGCCTGCAGGTACATGTCTGATGACATCAGCTTTCGATTTAGATTAATCTAATATAAAATAATCATTTATTAAAGTACTGGAACCCTCTCTTTTATAGGTGCTCAAGGCTCCAGAGGTGTTCCAGGTCAGTCTGTTCCAGGACTTCCTGGCTTTCCTGGGCAGAAAGGAGATAAAGGAGTACCTGGGCAGCCAGGTAAACTCATAATACAACTGATAATACAATGCCAACAAGCAACTCTGTAGTAACCAACTTGCAAGACAAGATTAACCATCTGGGATACCATATCAACCCCCAATCAACGCCATAGCAGCCAATGACCAACTATTTAGGAAAATAGCTCATAAGATCAAAACAACTACCTGTGACACCACAGCAAACATTGGGGATGCCATAGCAACCACCTAGCAACAACATAGCAACATCTTGGGATACCATACCAACCAACAAACAAGCAACACTGTAGCAACCAAGTTGCAAGACCAGAGCAACCAACCTAGGATACCATATCAATCACCAATCAACACCATAGCAGCCAATAGGAACTACTTAGCAAATAACTACCTGTGACACCACATCAAACACCCGGGATACCATAGCAACCATAACCGTTTACCTTCAGATGTTTCTTAATTGTAGTTTGCTGTAAATGAGGAATGAATGTTAACATAATGTACAGTAAATTATATTTGATTATGTTCTCTGTTCAGGTCCAGTTGGTTATATTGGTCAGCCAGGACTGAAAGGTCTTCGTGGTCCTCCAGGAAGAGCAGTTCAGGGTCTTCTCGACAGCTTTCTGCTGACCAGACACAGCCAGAGCATCCAAGTGCCCACCTGCCCCCAGGGCACCTCCCTCATCTACTCCGGATACTCCTTACTCTATATCAACGGGAATGAGAGGGCACATGGGCAAGACCTGGGTACGTCAAAAATACTCATATTCTAGAACTATTACAATTTTTTGAGAGACTGTATCCACAGTAACCACCTGGGATACCATATCAATCCTCAATCAACACCATAGTGGCAACTTAGCAACATCGTAGCAACCAGCTTGCAAGACCAGAGCATCCACCTCGGACACAACAGTAACCACCTAACAACCACTAAGCAACACCATTGTAACTGTTAAGCAACACTATAACAACCAACTGGCAAGATCAGAGCAACCACCTGCGACATGACACTAACCACCTAACAACCACTAAGCAACACCATTGTGACTAAATAGGCAACACTATAACAACCAACTTGTAAGACCATAGCATCCACCTCGGACATGGCAGTAATCACCTAATAACCACTAAGCAACACCATTGTAACTAAATAGGCAACACTATAACAACCAACTTGTAAGACCATAGCATCCACCTTGGATATGGCAGTAATCGCCTAATAACCACTAAGCAACATCGTTGTAACTATTAAGCAACACTATAACAACTAACTGGCAAGATCAAAGCAACCACCTGGGATACCATAGCAACCACTATGCAACAGCATTGTAACTAAAAAGCAACACTTTGCAAGTCCTACTTGCAAGGTCCAAGCAACCTCTTGGAATACCATACCAACCACTTAGTAACAACATAGCAACATCTTGGGATACTATACCAACCAACAAGCAACATCATAACAATAATTTTAAAACACTGTAGCAACCATCTAAGCAACACCACTTCAACCACCTGGGGTATCATAACAACCACCAAGCAACACCATAACGGCAACTTAGAAACACTGTAGCAAGAGCAATCACCTAGGATACCATATCAAGCATTTATCAACAACATAGCAACATCTTGGGATACCCTACCAACCAACAAGCAACACTATATCAGAAAATTGGCAATCACTATCTAGCAACACCATTGCACAGCACTCCAGCAATCACTTAGCAACCATACCATATCAACCCCCAATCAACACCATAGTGGCAACGTAGCAACATCCTACCAACCACCTGGTACAGCACAGCAATTGCCTGGGACACCATAGCATACACTATGCAGCAGTATAGCAACCAACTTGCATGACCAGAGCAACCACATAAAATACCACAGAAGCCACGTATCAAAAAGAGCCTTTTCCCCATTGGCCACCTAGTAAGAGTGGTCACGTTTCCCTGTTTTTTTTTTGGTGCAGGTTCGATGGGCAGCTGCTTGCCTCGCTTCTCCACCATGCCCTTCCTGTTCTGTGATACGGAGAGCACCTGCCGCTACGCCTCCCGCAACGACTACTCCTATTGGCTCAGCACGGACCAGGCCACGCCCCCAAACATGCACCTGATCCGGGGGGAAGACCTGGCCAAGTACATCAGCAGGTATGAAGCCAGCGGGACGCACTGCTGGAGATCAGACAGCGTTTAAATCTGATTCAGTGATAATAATCGATTATCTCAGAACTGTATGTTTAATATCAGGTGATTAATCTGTTCTGCAGGTGTTCAGTATGTGAGAGCACCACCAACACCATCGCCATCCACAGCCAGACCACCCAGACCCCCCAGTGCCCCCGCGGCTGGTTCTCACTCTGGACTGGATATTCCTTCGCCATGGTGAGATTCAGGCTTTCATTCTAACTGCTGAACAAAATCAATTATTAAAATCTATATTTAAAACATGAGATTTTTCACTAAATCAAGTCACAGGCTGTCAGTATCTCTATATGCCAACTTCATAGAAGAAGGAACTTTTAATGAAAGTCAAAGTGCAAAGGTTTTATTTAGTCAAATTCAAATTCAATCAAAAGTGTTACTATTTCCATTTAGTCAAAAAAAAAAATAAAGAGTTACTATTCAAATACATTAAAAGCGTTACTGTTGGCATTTAGCAAAAACACATCAATAGCATTAGTATTCGAAAACATCAAAAGCTTTACTATTTGAAAACATCAAAAGCTTTACTACTCAAAAACATCAAATGCGTTATTATTAGCATTTACTCAAAAACATCAAAAGCATTTGTATTTAAATACATCAAGTGTTACTATTGGCATTTGGTCAATACATAAAAATGTTATTATTGGTTTTAATTAAAACACTCCAAAAACACATCTATTCAAATACATTAAACCCCTAACTATTTAAAAACAACAAAAGTGTTACTATTGGCTTTGATTCAAAAACATTAAAAAACGTTACTATTGGCATTTAGTCAAAAACATCAAAGTGTTAATATTGGTTTTGAGTCAAAAACATCAAAAGGGTTTACTGTTAAAAAAAACATCAAAAGCTTTATTGTTTAAAAACATCAAAAGTGTTACTATTGGCTTTGATTGAAAAACATAAAAAGCTTTACTGTTTAAAACATCAAAAGTGCTACTATTGCCGTTTAGTCAAACAAGCGTTATTATTCAAAACGTTAAAAGTGTTACTATTGGTATTTAGTTAAAACATCAAAAGTGTTATTATTGGCTTTGAGTCAAAAATGTAAAAAAAAAGTGGTACAGGATTGTCAGTGATGATATTACCTGTACTGTATATTTAAAAAAAATCACATCAGAAGGCAGAAACTCCCATAAAGTATATATAAATGTAGTATATTATTTATTCTTATATTTACTCAATATTGTTGCCAAGTTATTTATATATATGATATATGTTTATATTCTATAATCGCATAGTTCTTGAATATTTAAAAAAACATCATGTTTCTGTTCAAGGTGTTTTTAATCTCCACTCTTCTCTCTGTTCCAGCAAACCGGTGCGGGAGCGGAGGGGTCCGGGCAGCCCCTGATCTCTCCCGGTTCCTGTCTGGAACACTTTCGGCAGGTTCCCTTCATCGAGTGTCACGGCCGAGGTACCTGTAACTATTACCCAGACTCCTACAGCTACTGGCTCGCCTCCCTCGACCCTGCTCACATATTCAGGTCAGAGCATGTTTACAGATTTCTGATTAGACTCTGGTTTAACTGCACTTCCTAAGTGAACATTCATTATAACTGCATGCTATATTAAAGGGCACATATCATATAAAACTAACTTTTTTTCTCATGTTTTTATATTTCTGCCTGGGTCTTGACTGCGCCTATAAAAACTTAATTTGTTTCAATGAGCAGTTTGGATGCTCCTCCTTTATTGTGATGTCACTATTAGAAAACCTGCATAGAACCACCCTGCCTCCACCCCATCACCCATTAACTCCCCCCAAAGCCCCACCCACTAGATCAGTTAAAGAAACAACATTTCAATCAGCTGGTTTAAAAAAAAAACATTTAACTTTGTTCATAAAGAGTTTTAAGAGTTCAGGAAAAATCAATATTTAGTGCAAAAACCCCGTTTTTTAAATCACAGTTTTTAATCGTGCATCTTGGCATCATGTTCTCCTCCACCAGTCTTACACACTGCTTTTGGATAACTTTATGCTGCTTTACTCCTGGTGCAAAAAATTCAAGCAGTTCAGTTTGGTGGTTTGATGGCTTGTGATCATCCATCTTCCTCTTGATTATATTCCAGATGTTTTCAATTTGGTAAAATCAAAGAAACTTATCGTTTTTAATCGGCTATTTTTCTGTTTTTAGCATCCATTAAAAATGTAAATCCTATCTTCTTTTATGAAATGTGCATTTTGGAGATACAAGATATTAGTGTTACCATAGCGATAGAGTATTCAGTGAACTGTATTGGCCATTGACTTAATTATTTAATAATTAATTTTACTGGTTGACTTACTGTACATGTTATTTGTAATTATTGGGACTATAATGATGTTTTTCTCTGTGTGTGTGTGTGTGTGTGTGTGTGTGTGTGTGTGTTGTGTTACAGTAAGCCTGTACCTCAAACAGTGAAAGGTCCGGATATGACGAGCGTCGTGAGTCGCTGCAGAGTCTGCATGAAAACACTGTAAAACCAGCCCAAAAGCTGCTGAAATATCAATATGAATTATTATTATATACATTAATAATAATTAAGCTGCATTTCTATAGACGTCACTTGATGGATTTTTTTTTGCATTTACATAAATGATCATATGATAAGAAAATGCCTGGTGAACAGAGATAGAGATATGGGTTTATAGCAGAAGTGACTGTACAGCATCATCAACATTTACTTACTTACATTATAAAGTAGGTGGACTGCAGTGTTATTGTTAAATTTCCAAATTAACCAGAATCCAGAAGCCAGAAGTCTTGTATCTCTGTGTGCATCATGCTTTTTTGAGGTCTCTTTGCTGTATATCTGTATATTGTCTGATGATATGAAGTGAATTAATTAATTTGATTGTCTACATTATAATTGTCATGTGATTAAATACAGATTGGTACAGAGAGTTTGTTTTATATATTTATTATTTATTCAATGTTTTATGTATATATATTTTTTTCCTACATCATAAATGAATAGTAAAGCGATTCAGATTATGAAGAAACACATAAGGCATACCTGTCAAGTTTTAGATTTAAAAATAAGGGTTTTTTTTCTCCGTCCGCTTAAAGCCGTCCCACCAGCCCAACGAAGGTTCAGTATCCCTTACATGTTAAGACAGGTTTACAAAAAATCTAAAATAACCACATGTGAACCACTTACACACTACAATTAGATTATCAGAATCTGAAATGTTGTGGACATTCCTACATATGTCATTCTTTTAATACAGCCAAATTAAAAACTTATTTCTAGATATTTTAAAAAAAGTTAAGACTTTTTTGGCATAAATGGACTCGTTTAAATGATTTTTTTTTTTATTTAATGGATTTAAAATTGAACAAAGGATGCACAAATTTCCCCCACACTTCCCCACACTGACCCTCCTTTGCAAGCTGATTGGCTGTTTCTCCTGAAAGGCGGGACTTTCTCCTTGAACCGGCTCCACGATTGGTTAAGCGACACAGAGCGGTCAGTGCCCTGTCTCCTCAATAATATATATTTTTTTATTTTAATATAATACGGGAAATTTACGGGAAAATACTAATACAGGAGGACAGCGGGAAAGAGGAGTAAAATACGGTAGTTTCCCGGCCAAAACGGGAGACTTGACAGGTATGCATAAGGAAGCATGTAGTAACTTTTAAAAATTACTGTTAAACAAACCAAAATACTCTGGTAACTTGCGGTTTCTGAGGCTGGTAACTCTGATGAGGGCCAGTTCCATCATTACAATGTTTTTGATGGTCTTTGCAGTGACTGCACTTGAGAATACTTTCAAAGAGCTCTTGAAATTCTTCTTTTCGGATTGACTAAACTTAATTTTTTCTTAAAACTCACTCCGGACTGGACATTCCTTCGCCATGGTGAGAGTCAGGCTTTCGTTCTAACTGCTGAACAGAATCAATTATTTAAAACGTGAGACCGTCTGATCAAACACAGCATTTTTGAGTCTTCTTCATAGAAGAAGGAACTTTTAATGAAAGTCACAGTACAAACGTTTTACTGCATTGTCTTTGGAGCGTTACTATTGCCCTTTAGTCAAAAACATCTCTTGTTTTTGAACTCTTGTTCTTTGTTTTCTGGGGCGGCCCTGATGAGTGCCAGTTCCATCATTACAATGTTTTTGACGGTCTTTGCTGTAACTGCACTTGAAAAATATTTTCAAAAAACTTATTTTTTCTCTTAATTGTTTCTCATAAAGCTGTTTCTATCTAAGCAAGAGGTGCTACTTTGAATAATGTCAAATTATTAAACATATTCTGGTTTGTTTAACACTTTACTGGTTACTAAATCATTCCATATGTGTTTCTTCATAGTTTGGATGACTTTAGTATTAGTTTTACAGTGCAGGACATTTTAAATAACGAAAAAACATTGAATTTAAGGTGTGTCTAAATGTTTGCCTTCAAAGAAAACTGTGTAAAATATACAAAACGTTATTAAAAGTGAAAATTAATGTATTCATACGTTCATGGCCTGAGTAAATGTTGAATATTGTATTGTTACACAGTGTTAGCATGACATTTAAGCAACTATGACGCGACACAATAGACTCGTTGTATTAAAATTGACTCCAATAGCAAAATAGTCTTAATTTGAATTAATGCTGTTAGTGAACATGGAGAGACGGTGCTTTATGATCTGTAAAGGTCAGCACAGAGGTCATCATGGCAACACAGTAATGTAGTAATGTAATGAACAGTCATTAGTGTTTATTAGGGTGGGCTGTGCTCTTTGTTTGGGTTGTGGGGAATCAGACATTAGCTCTGCTTGGGAAACTCTGGAGAAAAGCGTCTGCTGATGGAAAAACTGATGCGTTCCTGAGTGGAAACCCGGTGACTTGTATCTGGGAACAGTATGTCTTTGGTTTTATGGTTGAGCTGGAGGGTCTGAGCTGTAAAACCCCTCAGAGCGAAATGATTTCCTTTAAGCTCAAACAAACCTACGGTATAAAAGCGAGACCCTGCAGCTAGAGGCAGACGAGCACCAGCACCCGACCGGACACTGCTAAGCTTCAGCTCTCCACCAGCTCTCCACCACAGACTGAAGAAATGACCTCCTCATCTCTCCACCTCTCCCTCTCACTCATGTGCCTGCTGGTGACCGTGGGCCTCATATCATGTGGACGCTCCCACATGGTGCTCAATTCTCTGGAAGGCTCTCGTGGAGGTCCTGGTGGAGAGGAGGTAAGACCATCTGGATCTAGAGACCTGTAGATAAGTAGTACATGGTAGTAAAGAGGACAGTACTGAGTAGAACAGAGTGTTATAGGGTTAGTATAGGGGGTATACAATAATATAGGGATTATATAGTAGTGTATAGGATAGTATTGGGGATTGTACAGCAGTATAGGGTAGTATAGAGTAGTCTGGGTAGTATTGAGAAGTATGTAAGTAGTATATGATAGTGTAGAGGATAGTATTGGGAATTATAGAGTAGTATAGTGTAGTATACAGAAGTATGTAAGTAGTATATGGTAGCGTAGAGGATCGTTTTGGGGATTGTACAGTAGTGTAGGGTAGTATAGAGTAGTCTGGGTAGTATAGAAAAGTATGTAAGTAGTATAAGGAGTATACAATAGTATAGGAGAGTATATGGTAGTGGAGAGGATAGTATCGGATACTATACAAAATTATATAAGTAGTATAGGGAGTATACGATAGTATAGGGTAGTATATAGTAGTGTAGAGTATAGTATTGGGAACTATAGAGAGGTATATAAGTAGAATAAGAAGTATACAATAGTATAGGGGAACATATGGTAGTGTAGAGGATAGTATTGGGAATTATAGAGTAGTATAGTGTAGTATACAGAAGTATGTAAGTAGTATAAGGAGTATACAATAGTATAGGAGAGTATATGGTAGTGTAGAGGATAGTATCGGATACTATACAAAATTATATAAGTAGTATAGGGACTATACGATAGTATAGGGTAGTATATAGTAGTGTAGAGTATAGTATTGGGAATTATAGAGAGGTATATAAGTAGAATAAGAAGTATAGAATATTATAGGGGAACATATGGTAGTGTAGAGGATAGTATTGGGGATTATAGAGAGGTATATAAGTAGAATAAGAAGTATACAATGGTATAGGGGAACATATGGTAGTGTAGAGGATAGTATTGGGAATTATAGAGTAGTATAGTGTAGTATACAGAAGTATGTAAGTAGTATAAGGCGTATACAATAGTATATAAGAGTATGTGGTAGTGTAGAGGATAGTATCGGGTACTTTACAAAAGTATATAAGTAGTATAGGGAGTATACGATAGTATAGGGTAGTATATAGTAGTGTAGAGTATAGTATTGGGGATTATAGAGAGGTATATAAGTAGAATAAGAAGTATAGAATAGTATAGGGGAATATATGGTAGTGTAGAGGATAGTATTGGGGATTATAGAGAGGTATATAAGTGAAATAGGGAGTATACAATAGTATAGGGGAGTATATGGTAGTGTAGAGGATAGTATTGGGGATTGTAGAGTAGTATATAAGTGAAATAGGGAGTATACAATAGTATAGGGGAGTATATGGTAGTGTAGAGGATATTATTGGGGATTATAAAGTAGTATAGGGTAGTATAGAGAAGTATAAAAGCAACAGGGAGTATACAAAAGTAAAGGATAATATTGGGGATTATATAGTAGTATAGGGTAGTATAGATAAGTATATAAGGAACAGGGAGTATACGTTAGCTGGGGATTATAGAAAAGTATATAAGTAGAATAGGGAGTATGCAATAGTGTATAGGGAGTATATGGTGGTGTATAGACTATTATTGGGGATTGTAGAGCCATATATAAGTAGTATAGAGGGTATACAATTGTATAGGGTATTATATGGTATTATAGAAAGGTGTGTAAGTATTATAGTGTAGAGGATAGTATTTGGGTTTATAGAATAGTACAGAGTAGTATAGGATAGCAAAGAGATGTAAAAAAAAAATTGTATATGACTTATATGATAGTATAGGGGAGTATATGGTAGTGTAGAGTATAATACACAGCAAGTGTAGAATAGTGTATAAGAAGTGTAAGGGAGTATACAGTAGAAAAAAAGTAGTATAGGATTGGGGATAATAGAGTAGTATATAATAAGTATTGTATAGGGTTGTATAGGGAGTCTAGGATAGTGCAAGGTAGTATATGGGAAGTAAAGTTTAGAGTAGTATAGAATAGTAAAGAAGAGTTTAGTAGTATAGGGAAGTAAAGGGTAGTGTAGAGTGGAATATAAGGAAGTATAGAGTGATATATAAGTAGTTTATGGCAGTATAGGGGTGTATAGAGTAGTTTATATGTAACATATACAGAGAGTATAGGGTAGAGTATAGGACAGATCAGTCATTGAAAAAACTTGTATTTTTGCCATGTTCCTTCTGCATTAAAAAACTAAACAAAAGTAATGTTTTCTACTTTAAACGTCCAGATCCCTGAAAGATTTAACCTCCCTGACCTCCAGTGGATGCTCAGCAACGAGCTCTCACCTGTCCAGGTAGAAGAGCCCCCTCAGCTGGTCCGGAGAGACAACACTGTCACGCCCAAACCCGTCAACTGCATGAACTACTTCTGGAAGTCCAGGACGGCCTGCTGACCGACGTCCAGCAGTGTCCAGAAAGTGTCCCAGCCCAGCCTCTGTAATTTATGTGGTGATTGTAGCACTTGTAGGACTGAATGTTCCTCAGTCTCAGTATTATTCTGCTCTAAAGCACTAAAAATGCTGGAAATAAAGTGAATTTAGCATCAAAAGACAGGTCTGTGTGCTTTAATACTGATATTATTACTGACATTTACTGTATTTGTAGTGAAATTAATGAAAAATATTACAAAATGCATGTGTGAGGTAATAAAGAGACTTTTTTTAAAAGGCTTAAAAACCTTAACGTGATCTTGATGCACTACTTTTGGTTTAGTAAATAGACTTGAGTCGAAATCTTGTCAAAAAATGTTCCTCACACTCACAGATACACTTAAATTACAACTTTTTTTCTTCATAGAATCAAAAGGGGTGGCATCTGTGGCTCAAAGATGAACATTTAGCAAGAGAGTGACTAATCTTGTTCTTCACAAACATACAAAAAAGAGTTTTTTCTTAAGACATCACCCAAAAAACACAGTGTAGCAAAAATCATTAAATTCAGGATGCTCCAATCACTTCAATGGCCACAGGTGTATAAAGAAAGCACCGTGAGCCAGGCCTTCTCCACCAGAGACTGTATATAAAGATGGACGCCGTGTCGCCGTTCCCATTCATTCAGTGAAAATGAAGCCAAAATCTTCCGCCATGTTGGCGATCCTGATACCAGTTTCTGCGCAGTAGAGACCAGAGGAGGGAGAAAGACTGTGGAGAGCAGCCTACTCATTTAAATAACTCCGCCCCTGAGGGATGCCTCGAGGTCACAGGCTGCAGAGCGGTCTGTTATTGGCCCCGCCCATAACCAGCCCTTTTACAATAACCACACCTTTTTTGAATAATACTGAATAACCTTCTTAAAAAACGAATTCTGTGGTGATATAAAAATGAGACGATATAAGCAGAGGTTACAATAGCTGTTGCATTTAAATAAAGGAGGTAGAATTACAGTTTATTAGAAAAAAATGTGATTGAAAGTTTTTTGTTTTGCCATTGAAACCTATGGGGATGGGTGGAGTTACACAGCTTTCTGAAACCGAACAGCAGGGGGCGCCCGACCTGTGGTGGCTTCACTTTTGAGAGACGATGCTCTGTCCAGCTATACACAGTCTATGTTCTCCACCAACACCAGTGTCTGATTTCACAAATGTGCTTCTGGAAGAACTGTCAAATCTAATTCTCATAAACACATTCCTAAACCTTGTGGAAAGCTCATTAGTTAACCCTATGGATTAAGAATGGGATGTCAAATGCGTGTGAAGTCAGGCGAGCGAATACTTTTGGCAATATAGTGTATGTGAAAATTTTTACATTACTTTATTTCAGTAACTCAGTTGAAAATGTGAAACTCATATATTATATAGATGTATTAAACACAGAGTGGTCTATTTTACATGTTTATTTATTTTATTGTTAATATTGCTTAACCCAATTAATAAGACCAATTGGTACTTTTAACAGTGTGGGCAGTGTGAAGCCAAGTCCTGCTGGAAAATGAAATCTGCATCTCCATAAAAGTTGTCAGTAGCAGAGGGAAGCTGTAAGATATGAAGTGCTGTAAGATTTTGTGGGAAAACAAAACTGCACTGACTTTAGACTTGATAATAAAACACAGTGGATCAACACCAGCAGATGACAGACATGACTCTCCAAACCATCACTGATCATCAGTACATTTTACATTTCATTTAAAGTAAATCAAGGGATCAGATTCTGGAGGAAGAGTGGAGAGACACACAGTCCAAACTGCTCGAGGTCTAGTGTGAAGTTTCCACCAATCAGTGATGGTTTGGAGAGTCATGTCTGTCATCTGCTGGTGTTGGTCCACTGTGTTTTATTATCAAGTCTAAACTCAGTGCAGTTTTGTTTTCCCACAAAATCTTACAGCACTTCATATCTTACAGCTTCCCTCTGCTACTGACAACTTTTATAGAGATGAGGATTTCATTTTCCAGCAGGACTTGGCACACTGCCCACACTGCCAAAAGTATCAATTGGTCTTATTATTATATAATATTCAAATTTTCTGAGACACTGATTTTTGGGTTTTCATTGGCTGTAAGCTTCATAATCATCAACAATAAAAGAAATAAACTCTTAAAATAGATCACTCTGTGTTTAATACATCTATATAATATATGAGTTTCACATTTTGAACTGGATTACAGTATCAGTGATATATAATCAAAATAGGTTCTTCTATGGAATTACACACTAGACCACTTAAAGCATCTTCATGTTTTATAATATATATTTGTGATGTCATTTTTTTTTTAAGTACAATGCATAGAATTTCTATTAACAAATGAAACGTGTTCTTATATCCTGATATCTTTAAAAGTACAAAATTCACAGAGATGAATATGCATTTAAATTGAGGACAAAAAAAAAAAAAAAAAAAAAAAAAACATCTAACAGCCAAACGGTTACCATCAAATAGACTAAACACACTCTTACTGTACAACTGTTCATTATTTAGGGTACGCTTTACTGTAACTGAATATAGAGAAAAATTAAAAATGTAAAATTACTGTACAGAAAAGGTAAAATGTTCAAGAACATCAACGCTGGTGAAAATGCATTTGCTGACCAACATCAAGGCCATTATCAGGTAAGGATGGGTTTGGTCCTTATCTTCTCATGAAGTTCTTCTCCAGGGAGGCAGAGGTTCTCTGAATGGAGTGAATGTTTCGTTTCACTCGGTCCTCCACGGTGGAGGTGGCAGCACTCTCCAGCTTCATGTTGCTGTGCGGAGAAAAAGAAAATAAAGAATAAGATAATAAATACAGTGGATTCCTCATTAGGGTTGGTTGAAATTTGCAGTGGTTGAAATTCTATACACTGTATTTTTTGCACTAATAGGCGCATTCGAATTATAAGGTGCTTTATGCGACACTAGTAAGGAACAGGGGTGTCGCCACGTTTTCCTTCTAATTCAGCTAATAAAGCTATGTAAATAGAACAGTAATTCCTAAATAAACATTTTCTTTTAAAGTCAATCAAGCGCTAGATGTTAAACTACACAGATTTCTCTCCTGAAAACTGGATTTTATTTGGGTGAGTAAATCGCTTTCCTTTATTTACAGGTATGCTTAGCCTTCTAAATTTCTCCAGCACTAAGGCTGGAGTATTAGAATTAGCCGTTAACTGCTAGCGCTAGCCAGGGTTATCAGCAGGCTACAGTCCGATAATACTCACCTCTGAACAGCGAAAAAGCTAGTGCCTATTACATTTAGCAGCTAATGCTAATGCTAATGTTCCAGCAGTGCTAGCTGGGGGTAGTAGGAGGCTACATCCCAATAACTCACCTCAGAACGGCACAAGAGCTAGCACTTAGCATGATTAGCAGCTGATGCTAATGCTAATGCTGCTCCAGCCTCGGTGCTGGAGAAACCTTTACTTTTGTTATCTTTGTCTCACAAAATTGAACAATATATGAAGAAATCTGACTTTATTAGCAGCTAAAAAATAAAAAAAAAGGTCTATAGTTACTGCTCTTGAAGTTTTTTTGCACCTCGTATCCAGAGTTTTAGAGAGTTTTATCTCTTGTGCCCATTCTGGGCCCATTTGTGGGACGAGAGGAGCTGTGGATCGATTGCGCAATTACTTTCTTCTCTTTTTCTCCGAGTGAATAATTGCTGTTTGCTGTTGTTTTTCTATTATTCTCATATAATAAAAACTCTCTCATACAGTGAGGAACAGCAGCAGGAGCTTCTCAGATAAAGAGCTGTTCTCATTTCTCTCCAGGAAGGACAGAACGAGACAAGCGTTTGACTCCACAGAGTTGAGCTACCATTACTCCAGTGTGTTAGCTTGTTATGCTAACTAGCTAGCATTAGCTAGCGAGCTGTATCTGCTTCCTCGGCAGTGCTGTTCTATATATGGTGCTCCGCAGCGCCTCTAGTGGTATGAATGAACTGGTATACCATCCAGCACTACAACAGGATCTAAACTAGAGTCTCCTTTCAGTTACAGCACAGATTTCCCTAATAAACAAATAAAAAAAAACATCCATCTGCAGTTTAAACACTTGTATGTATTATTTTATGAAGTGTGTGATTCTATACTGATACTCACTGTATGAAGCTGGCATGCTGGCTGTGTTTAGCATCATCCCGGGCTTTGTCCTGTTCGTCCTGTCGTTTGTATTTCTTCACGTTGCTCTCTCTTTCCTCCTCTCGGTCACGAGCGAAGCCCATCATCTCCTTCCTCTTCCTCTCCAGCTCTTCAGCCGAGAGACGCCTGACAGACAAAAAAAAAAAAGACATTTATTTATTCAGCCCATGTTTGCTGTTAGGTCTTTATGACTGACAAACAATGGGATAATCCGGTAAATAAATAGAAACTAAACAATGCAGCTCCTGCAGAAACTGTGCAAACACTTTTCGCAGTACTGAAAAGCAAGAAAAAAAAAGTGCAACCATACAGATTCACCAAGTCAGATTGGATCATACAGCAGATCATAAAACTACATTATTAGTTCTTTGATTGCGCCAAATTTGGTGATTATAATTAAAAAAAAAAACATATAAAGATTTTTTTGCATTATAAGGTGCATTATCAATAAATGTCTATTTTCTGGTTTATTTTCATCTATAAGGCACACCAGATTATAAGACACCTTAAACAACACTAGTAAGGAACATGGGTGTTGCCATGTTTTCCTTCTAATTCAGCAAGTAAAGCTAAGCTTTTATTAAAAAAAAAAAAAAAAAAAAAAAAAAAAAACAAGTGCTGGATGTTGATCTACACAGATTTCTCTCCTGAAAACTGTTTATTTGGGTGAGTAAAGCATTTCCGTTTTTCAGTAAGCTTAGATTTCCAGATTTCCACTAAGGCTGGGTGCAGCAGCATTAGCATTAGTGGCTAACTGCTGTTAGCGCTATTAAATGCCTCCTGATAGCGCTGTACTGAGGAACCCTGAGTGTTCTGGTAAGCCAGGGCGACATTAGGTAGCAGTTTGTCCCACGTAGCTTATTTTCACACGGTAAAACAGCACATTTAGTGGCTAATTCTAATGCTGCTCCAGCAGTGCTAGCCAGGGTTAGAAGCAGGCTATAGACCAATAATACTCACCTCTGAACAGAAAAAGAGCAAATGCTTAGTGCGGTTAGCGGCCAATGCTAATGCTGTTCCAGCAGTGCTAGCCGGGGTTAGCAGCAGGCTACAGGCCGATATTACTTTGAACGGCAAAAGTGCTAGCTCTTAGAGCAGTTAGCAGCTAATGCTAATACTGCTCCAGTCTTGGTGCTGGAGAATCTTTACTGAAACTCCTGTATAACTCTGTACTTCAGCAGAGTGACTTTACTGCTCCTTAATACCTGACTGACTGATAGAATTCATACTAAGGAGCACCGGATTATAAGTCACACTGATGATCTTCGGGAAAATTAAAGGATTATAAGAGCATCTTATAGCAATAAAATATGGTAATAAAAAAAGAAAAATGACGGCCTTTTGCTTTTTATTAAAACCAGTCCTAAATTACATATACACTGTATTAAAGCCAAAAGTATCTTGTGTATGAATCACGTTTAGTAGGAACTGGTAAAACGTACTTGCTGTAGTTAGTGGTCTGGGGTCTATGGTAGCGCTCTCTGTGTCTGGGGGGGCTGGGGGCTTTAGCTTTAGACTTCCTGTCTGAATCATGAGATGAATGGTGGTTCCTCTCGTCTCGGTGACGCAGTGGAGAGCGACTCCTGTCTCTGCGGTGATCAGAGTGGGAGGATTCTGATGAATGATGGGACTTGCTTGCTGGTAACTGCATTAAAACACAAATCAATATACATTAAAACACATATGTGGAGTCACAATAATTACATTATTGACTTACAGTACAATATATGGACTAGTGTTGAATGATATACCGATACTAGAAAAGTATCACAATATTTGTCTATAAAAATGTTACAATTATCCATTTATTTAGTACCGGCTTTAGCTTAAAAACTCCTCAACACATCAGCATAAAGCATTTACTAGTGCATCTCAAAAAATTTAAATATAATTGAAAAGTTGCTTTATTTCAGTAATTCAGTTAAAAATGTGAAACTCATATATTACATAAATGTATTAAACACAGAGTGATCTATTTTAAGCGTTTTTTTCTTTTATTGTTGATGATGACGACTTACAGCCAATGAAAACCCAAAAATCAGTGTCTCAGACAATTCGAATATTATACAGTATAAGAGCAATTGGTACTTTTGGCAGTGTGGGCAGTGTGCCAAGTCCTGCTGGAAAATGAAATCCACAACTACATAAAAGTTGTCAGTAGCAGAGGGAAGCTGTAAGATATGAAGTGCTGTAAGATTTTGTGGGAAGTGGATCAACACCAGCAGATGACAGACATGACTCTCCAAACCATCACTGATCATCAGTACATTTTACATTTCATTTGTAAATCAAGGGATCAGAGTCTGGAGGAAGAGTGGAGAGACACACAGTCCAAACTGCTCGAGGTCTAGTGTGAAGTTTCCACATGTAACTGCACATTCATTTAAAAAATGAAGAAGACTTGATGGAAAGACGTACCTGGAGTCCATATCCGGGTTTGTGGTGTGAATGAGAATTGCTGGAAACTCCATTCTCTTCCTTCGACCTGCTGACAAAAAAAAAAAGTTTCAATAAGCTTCAGATTTAGATTAAACAGGCTGAATATATTATACAAAATAAGAGACCACTTAAAAATGATGAGTTTCTTTGATTTTACCAAATTGAAATCCTCTGGAATATAATCAAGAGGAAGATGGATGATCACAAGCCAACAAACCACCAAACTGAACTGCTTGAATTTTTGCACCAGGAGTAAAGCAGCATAAAGTTATCCAAAAGCAGTGTGTAAGACTGGTGGAGGAGAACATGATGCCAAGATGCATAATTAAAAATTGTGATTAAAAATCAGGGTTATTCCACCAAATATTGATTATCTCTGAACTTTATGAATATAAACTTGTTTTCTCTCCATTATTTGAGGTCTAAAAGCTCTGCACCTTTTTTTTATTTCAGCCATTTCTCATTTTTATAGAATAAAACAAGAATGTTCATTTTACTCAAACACATACCTACAAATATGAAAATCTACAATAAAAACTAAAAACTAAATTATAGTTCAGTGTTAACATTTACCTATGCTTCCGATCTTCCTCATCGGAGCTGGAACTCCTCCTTTTGTGCTTCTTCTCTTTCCTCCTTTCCTTCTCCTCCCTCTTCTCCTTCTTGTCCTTCTTCCTCTTCTTCTTCTTGTCCTTTTCCTTCTCCAGATTCTGACGCAGCTGTGGAAGAAGACGAATGAGAGTTCATTATACTTTTAGTATTAATATATTATTCGTTTATATATTAGTATTAATGCTGAAAGATAAAAATGTGCAAGCTCACCATTTTCTGAATTTCCTTCATTTTCACAGGGTTTGTGAGAACGCTTCTCTTTTTGTCCTCCTCTCGTTTACTGAAAAAGGAAGAAAGAGGCTTTATTATACACAGAATAAAGATTTTTGTGCAATAAATAATATATATATTTTTTCATTATTTTAAAATGTTCTGCATTGTAGATTAATACTAATGTCATCCAAACTATGGAAAAAGTATCTGTCTGTCTGTCTGTCTGTCTATCTAGTTTAGATAGAGACACTTTATTAGGTAGAGTCTTTAAAAAAAAAAGTTTAGAAAAAAGAAGAATTTCAAGAGCTTTTTTTTGGTTTTGCACATCACTGCTGGATTTTCTGAGTCAGTTTTATGAGGTAGAGTCACCTGGAATTCAGGCTTTCAGTTAACAGCTGTGCTGAACTCATCAAGAGTTAATTACTTGAATTTCTTGTCTCTTAATAAAGTGTTTGAGAGCATCAGTTAAAGTAAAGTAGTGAAGAGGTAGAGTTACAGGTATACAGTGAATAGTGAATATTTGAGTAATGTTCTAATTCAGATTATGAGAAGCAACAACTACTCAACTAAGTAAAGAAAAAAATGACTAAGAAAAAATAAAGGTCAGTCAATCTGAAAAGAAGAATTTCGAGAACTTAGAAAGTGTCCTCAAGCGCAGACAACACAAATACCATCAAAAACGTTAGAATGATAGAACTGGCACTCATCAGGACTGCCCCATGAAAGGAAGAGCAAGATAAACCTCTGTTATACAGGATAAATTCATCAGAGACACCAGCCTGAAATTAAATGTAAATTAAATTACATAAAGCTGTAAAAGAGGCAGGAACTCACCGGATCTCGAAGAGCGGATCCTCCCTGATCTTAGCAGCCATGTCCAGGTTGGAGGCGGCAGTGGTGGGGTTGAATATGGAGCCGGGCAGGAGGCCGGTCTCGCTGGAGGGGCCGCTCTCGGGCTCCTCGTACTGCTGCAGGATCTGCTTATCGACAGGACGCCCCAGCAGGTACTCCTCACGAGAGATCTGTCCCGCCGGGCCCTGATACATCCAGTCCAGACGCTCATCCTTCTTCCTGAAATCAATATTGACAAAGTACAGTTTAATTTTTGGAATAGTTTAATCACCCTTCACTGTGAAAACTGGAACAGAGTAGGGCTGGGCGATATGGTCCTAAAACAATATCACAATTTTTCGGGGGGTATTTTTGTGATAACAATATTTTTGATTGCTATGAGAAAACATAGATTTAAAAAAATTAATAATTTCAAGAATACACTCCTGAAACTGTATGAAGGCGATATTTTTGCATATATATGAAATGATACTGAACATATATACAGTGGCGTGAAAAAAGTATTTGCCCCTTACAGATTTCTTTTGTTTTTGCAGTTTTGTCATACAGATATTTTTCAGATTATCAAATAAACTTTGATATCAGGCAAAGATAACCTAAATAAATATAAAAAGCACTTTTAAAATGATGATTTCATTTATTAAGGGAAAAAAAAACTATCCAAATCAAAACCAAAATCGAGCAGTTTGGACTGTGTGTCTCTCCACTCTTCCTCCAGACTCTGATCCTTGATTTACTTTAAATGAAATGTAACATTTACTGATGATCAGTGATGGTTTGGAGAGACATGTCTGTCATCTGCTGGTGTTGGTCCACTGTGTTTTATTATCAAGTCTAAAGTCAGTGCAGTTTTGTTTTCCCACAAAATCTTACAGCACTTCATATCTTACAGCTTCCCTCTGCTACTGACAACTTTTATGAAGATGCAGATTTCATTTTCCAGCAGGACTTGGCTTCACACTGCCCACACTGCCAAAAGTACCAATTGGTCTTATATAATATTCAAATATTCTGAGAGACTGATTTTTGGGTTTTCATTGGCAGTAAGCTTCATAATCAACAATAAAAGAAATAAAAACTTAAAATAGATCACTCTGTGTGTTTAATACATCTATATAATATATGAGTTTTCACATTTTTAACTGAACTACTGAAATTAAGTAACTTTTAAATGATATTCTAATTTTAATACATTATTAATAATTAATAATCACATGAACTTATGTTATATGAACTATAAATGGCACCACTAACAAAGAAAGATTTAAAAAACCTACTAATTAACTCACTTTAGAGCGCCGGTCTCCTGAGCGAATCTGGTGATTTCTTCTCGAGCTCGTTCCTCCTTCAGCTCCTTCTGCAGCTCCTCGATCTTCTTCCGTTCAGCTTCATGCTTTTGCTCGGCTTTCCACACCCGCTCGATGTTCTTCAGAGTCTGCGGGTGCCAGCTCTTCTTCAGATTCTGAGAAATAAAAAAAGATAAATCCTTCAAACTTTAGGCATATGATATGATACAGGGTGCAAGAACTAAATAAACTAGATACATTCAATTTGATATCATAAAATTCAGCTAGATCTTCTGAGACAGCAGGTTGGAGAAATATATACTGGATATTTATATGCTTTAGAACAAAACAAAAAATCAGATGCTGTTTCTAAATGAATATGAACTTGTTTTCAGTGAATTATTCAAGGTCTGAAAGCCTATTTTTTATTATTTTGACAATTTCTCATTTTCTGTAAATAAATGCTCCAAATGACAACATTTTTATTTGAAATTGTTGTCCGTAGTTTATAGAATAAGACAACAATTTTATTTTACTTAAACATAAACCTATAGATAGCAAAATCAGAAAAAATAATCATTTTGAAGTGCTCTAGTTTTTTTTTTTAATCAGTATATGGGTAAAATTAATACAAGGTATTTATTTTAAGGTATAATTTCAGTTACATCTAAACATCCATACCTTTAACAGACTAAATATCAACAGATTTAAATAAACTGAGGAGGAACACAAAAACTACATCTACAATCTTTTTTTTCGCCAATATAAAAGACAAACACATATCAGATGAGCATTAAATATTTTTCTTTTCTTTTTTAATTTATTTATTTTTTACAAGCTGTCTGTGACCCGCCCAGAACGTTTCTGCGTCATTACAATGGTGAAACTGGCACTTATCAGGATTGGTATTGATGTTTCTATATTTATATATTTATTTAGGTGGAAGACAACAACTACATGTATAATCTTTTTTTTTTAATATAAAAGACGAGTACAAAATCAGATGAGCATTAATTATTTTTTTTTAATGTTTAAAAAATATATTTAAAGAAACGTGTCCGCAAAGTTATAATGATAAAACTGACATTAATCAAGACTAGTATTGTTGTTTCTAAGTGAATATAATCTTATTTTCTTTGCATTATTTGATCTCTGAAAGCGTCTTAGGGTAATTTTAGCCATTTCTCATTTTCTGTATATAAATGATCTAAATGACTTAAATATTTTTATTTAGAATTTGGGAGAAATGTTTTCTGTAGTTTAAAGAATAAAACAACAATGTTCATTTTACTCAAACATAAAGCGATAATGGCTTTATAGAGGAAAAATGAATAAAAGGCATTAATTTTAAGGTAGTATTGAGACATTTTACAGCTTATCAACAGAGTAAATATTAATAAATCCAACCTTACCGTGTTTAAACAGATACAACGGCTAAATTACAGATTTTTACAAGACATTAGAGACTTAAACCCTCAGAAATCACACTAACCAGATCTCCTCCTCCCATACTGACGGATACAGTTCAGTAAAAAGCGATTAAATGCGTTTAAATCGCTTAATTTCGGCTCAAAACGGGGATTTATTCTCGTCTGTTTCCTTCACACCGCCGCCATCTTTGTTGTGGAAGTCAGCGCGAGCGTACATCGCCACATCCTGCGCCCTCAGGACCCCTGTGGGTATCCGTTACATCTGCCTGATTTATTTAGCGAATTGTTCATATAAATATACTTTTATATACTGTATAATTCTCCATTATATTAATTATCCATGCAGTTCTGTGTTCACTGAATACCGCCAATAACGTGAACAATAACTGTACTTTTTTAAACTATTATTCTATTTTATTGTTATTTTGTCTGAATATCTGAAAAATATATTTAATCAAAAAACAAACCTTCTCAAACGAATTCTACAATAATAATAATAATAATAATAATAATAATAATAATAATAATAATAATAATAATAATAATAATAATAATAATATGTGTTATTTTTATTGTTTTAAATGTAAATGTAAATATATTTTTGCTATTTTTATTTTATCTAAATAGCTTAAAAATATTTTTAATCCAAAAACAAACCTTCTAAAACTAAAACTATAGTGAACTAATGTTCACTAAATACGGTGAACAATGTTAACAATATTTAACATTTGTTGCATTCTTTCTATTATTATTATTTTTTATTATTCTTTTTTTTTAAATAAATTTCTTATTATTATTTTGTCTAAATACCGTACAAAACATTTTTAATCCCAAAACAAACCTTCTGAAATTAACATTAAAGTGAACTAATGTTCACTGAAAACCATAAATTTTTTTGCAATCTTTCTATTTATTTTTTAGTCAGTAAGTTATTTATTATTTTTTTCTGAATGCCTTAAACATTTTTAATCCCAAAAAAACCCTTCTGAAACTAATACTAAAATGAAATAATGTTCACTGAATATCCTGGACAATGTGAACATTTATTTTTTTTTTTTGCAATCTTTCTATCTTATTTATTTATTTATTCTTTTGTCTGAATACCTTAAACATGTTTAACTCAAAAACAAACCTTCTAAAAACTATTATTTTTTCTTGCTGCACAAAAAAGTTATTAACGTAAATAAAATAAATAAAATCCTAAAAAAGGACGCATATTAATACCTTATATATTGCTTGCTAACTGATACATTGAAACAAGCTATAATTCTGATTTACTCTATTTATTTTATTATATATTTATTTACATTCAACAGGAAACTAATAGTGAAGCAGGAATGTGCAGAGGAACTGAATTGATTCAACACTGACTAGATCGAGTAATTTCTTCTGCTTTAACTGAAGAGTTGTGCAGTATCTCTCCCAACTGGCTGTAAAGGAAAAAAAAAAACTATTACTTCATACTTTTGCATTCAGAATATCCTGTATTGCCAAAAGTATCCTGCTCTTCCTTTCGTGGGGCGGACCTGATGAGTGCCAGTTTTATCATTATAACATTTTTGATGGTGTTTGCAGTTACTACACTGTTCTTGAAAAGTCTCATATTGACTGACCTAATTTGACAATGGAAGAGACTAAAGTCTTCGCATTCTGGTCTGATTATCACCCATCACTGCTAAAACGTAACGTGAGCATAGGGACATGCATGATGTCACTGTGCTTGGAGGGGTAGTACATTTCCCTGCATGCTGTAAACATTAGCACTGAGTTTATTGTGCTGAAATAAAAGGTCACCTTAGGAACACATCAATGAGAGTAATTTACTGAGGGGCTTAATGGAAATGTGACGTGATTTATACACTCGTCCTCTGTGTGTGTGTGTGTGTGTGTGTGTGTGTGTGTGTGTGTGTGTGTGTTGTGTGTTGTCCAGGCATGTATGGAACAAACAGCTCTGGAAAATATTAAGAGATCACTTCATTTTCTGAATCAGTTTCTCTGATTTTGCTATTTTTAGGTTTATTTTTGAGTAAAATGAACATTGTTGTTTTATTCTATAAACTACAGACATTTCTCCCAAATTCCACATAAAAATATTGTAATTTAGAGCATTTATTTAATAACAAAAAAGATTCAGAGCTTTCAGACCTCAAATAATGCAAAGAAAACAAGTTCATATTCATACAGTTTTGAAAGTTCAGAAATCAATATTTGGTGGAATAACCCTGGTTTTTAATCACAGTTTTCATGCATCTTGGCAGTCAGAGTTTATCCTGCTTTTTTTGGGGTTACTGTCTCTACTGTCCAGATACTAGATGTTTCTTCAACATTGCAGTGAGGATTTGGTTGCACCATCAATATTGGAGGGCTTTATAACCCCTATAGCCCACACCTGCCTGGCATTACGCATTGTGACAACAGATGCTTTTTTATTGGCAAACGCAAATATTTATAATATAAGTGGTTTTAGAGGCTGGTAACTCTGATTAACTTATCCTGTGCAATAGAGGGAACTCTTGCTATTCCTTTCCAGAGGCGGTCCTGATGAGTGCCAGTTTCATCATTATAACGTTTTTGATGATCTTTGCGTTGACTACACTTGAGGATACTTTTAAAGTTCTTGAAATTCTTCTTTTTGGATTGATTGACTTTCATTTTGTCTTAAAATAATTTTTCATGACCAATATCTTTTTTCTATTTAGTTGAGTAGTTGTTGCTTCTCACAATCTGAATTAGAACATTACTCAAATATTCACTATTCACTGTATACCTGTAACTCTACCTCTTCACTACTTTACTTTAACTGATGCTCTCAAACACTTTATTAAGAGACAAGAAATTCAAGTAATTAACTCTTGATGAGTTCAGCACAGCTGTTAACTGAAAGCCTGAATTCCAGGTGACTCTACCTCATAAAACTGACTGAGATAATGTAGATTAGCTTTCTTCATAGTTTGGATGACTTTAGTATTAGTCTACAATGCAGAGCATTTTCAAATAATGAAAAAAACTGAGACAACTTAAAAATGATGAGTTTCTTTGATTTTACCAAATTAAAAACCTCTGGAATATAATAAAGAGGAAGATGGATGATCACAAACCATCAAACCAAAATGAACTGAACTGCTTGAATTTTTGCACCAGGAATAAAGCAGCATAAAGTTATCCAAAAGCAGTGTGTAAGACTGGTGGAGGAGAACTTGATGCCAAGATGCATGAAAAAAAAACTGTGATTAAAAACCACCAGGGTTATTCCACCAAATATTGATTTGTGAACTCTTAAAACTTTATGAATATGAACTTGTTTTTTCTTTGTATTATTTGAGGTCTGAAAGCTCTGCATTTTGTTTTTGTTATTTTAGCCATTTCTCATTTTCTGTAAATAAATGCTCTAAATGACAATATTTGTATTTGGAATTCGGGAGAAATGTTGTCCGTATTTTTTAGAATGAAACAACAATGTTTAACAATGTATTAAATGGGATGTTCTTCCGTATTGAGATATTGCACATATTAGCAAGCTAATCTTCTTAGCAAGCTCCTCCCATTTTCTGAGTAAGAGTGTTTTCCCTTAATTATTAACAATAATTGACCTAATAAACATCTAAAAAAAAAACTAAAAATGACGTAAAACAGAGTGTACCTGGTCTGTGTGTACTCTTCTACTCATCATTGAATGATGTCACATGACTCAGGGCTTGTAAATTAGAAGGACAAACTCAGTTCTCAATGGAAAAATGGAATTCCTGGATGATGAGGAGCCGGGTTTCCGTATGACGTCTACGTACGCTTAAAAGAGCCCCCGAACTGACCAGTACTCAGCCGTTTCTTCAATCAGGCGCTGTAGAGATACAGAACTTCACAATACTGTAAGAATAATGCTGTTCTCCTGCGCCTTCACACTCGTCTGCCTGGCACTGTCTGCAGAATTCAGACTGGGAGAAACTTCCAGACTTCCACTGAGACCAGAACCGGATACAGCACCCATCACTTTCAACAGAGAGCAGGTGAGACTTTGAGATGGAAATTTACAGCTTTAAGAACTTAGTTAAAACATGTAGTTAAAGACCAGTCTTTGTTGGTAGCTGGTTTTGAATGGGTTTAGCTGGTTTGGCATGGGTTTAGCTGGTTTGGGATGGATTTAGCTGGTTTTAGATGGGTTTAGCTGGTTTGGAATGGGTTTAGCTATTTTTAGATGGGTTTAGCTGGTTTGGGATGGGTTTAGCTGGTTTAAGATGGGTTTAGCTGGTTTGGAATGGGTTTAGCTGGTTTTAGATGGGTTTAGCTGGTTTGGGATGGGTTTAGCTGGTTTGGAATGGGTTTAGCTGGTTTTAGATGGGTTTAGCTGGTTTGGGATGGGTTTAGCTGGTTTGGGATGGATTTAGCTGGTTTTAGATGGGTTTAGCTGGTTTGGAATGGGTTTAGCTGGTTTTAGATGGGTTTAGCTGGTTTGGGATGGGTTTAGCTGGTTTTAGATGGGTTTAGCTGGTTTGGAATGGGTTTAGCTGGTTTTAGATGGGTTTAGCTGGTTTGGTGATGGGTTTAGCTGGTTTGGGATGGGTTTAGCTGGTTTTGGATAGGTTTAGCTGGTTTGGGATGGGTTTAGCTGGTTTTGGATGGGTTTAGCTGGGTAATGTTAGGAGTCTTGCCCAAGGACTCTTATTTGTGTAGTACAGCATACTCACCCACTACTTTCAAACTTCTTGAAATTCTTCTTTTTGGATTGATCGATCTTGATTAGTTATTGCCATAATATGAATATGGTAACGCTGATGAACTGATCCTGTGCATCTTCCTTTCCTGGGGCGGTCCTGATGAGTGCCAGTTCCACCATTTTTCTAGTAGTTCTTGCTTCTCATAATATGTACACTGCAAAAAATCCATTGACAAAAACTAGACAAAATATATGCAAATTAAGACAAATATATGTATATTAGGCAAAAAAATCTGCCAATGGGGTAAGCAAAATTTCTTAGTAAGATTTCTCACAAAATGCAATGGCAAAGTTTTAAAATGAGTAAAGTAACACCTAAATCAAGCAAAAAAGTCACTGTTTTTGGACACAAGAATCAGAATAACTTGATTGAGTTCAAACTACTTAAAATAAGGTACAAATTATAAGACTTACACAATGCTTAGTAAGACAAAAAGTCTTATCAGAGAAGAAAATAAGATTTATTGCCTTAAATTTAGAAAATTTCTTGCTAAGATTTAGTTTTTTTGCAGTGTATTAGAACATTACTCAAATATTCACTATTCACTGTATACCTGTAACTCTACCTCTTCACTACTTTACTTTAACTGATGCTCTCAAACACTTTATTAAGAGACAAGAAACTCAAGTAATTAACTCTTGATGAGTTCAGCACAGCTGTTAACTGAAAGCCTGAATTCCAGGTGACTCTACCTCATAAAACTGACTGAGACAATCCAGCAGAGATGTTCAAAACTGTCTGTAAACTATAAAACATTTTGGATAAATATAGTATTAATCTAAAGATCTGTTGTATTTTCAGGCTCCTGGTGACTACAGTTTTCCAGATTATGTCGTCCGGTGGTTCATGAACTCAAGGCAAAGCAAACCGGAGAACTCCGCCCCCTTCGGAGAGCGTTCAGTAGACGAGACGGACATCACGAAGCGTGAAGAGGAGAACCTGGACGAGTTCAACAGTTTTGACACAAAATCTGATGAGAAAAAGCGCAAACCTGGCTGCAAAAATTACTTCTGGAAATCATGGACAGCTTGCTGAACGCTCCCTGGTTTTTGATTGATACCTATTTATTACAGTTTTGCTCTAAATCACTGCAAAAAATGCTGTTTTAGCTTAGAGAGTGATATCCTTTTAAATGTCTAAAGTCTAAATATCTGGTATATATAAAAAAAAATATCTGCCTTTGAAGACACTACAAATACTGTAGATTAAATTACTTAAAAAGGAATATGTTTAATGCTGGAACATTCCAAGAATAAACAATACACACCCCATAAACCCATACATCATCCAGTGCTCCTCCCAAACCACTCCCATTTTTTTTTTAGCATTTTCAAATTTGAGGTGAGTTTGGAGTCAAATTGCTAAAATCACGGAATTTAATGCATCTTTAAGTGACTTAATCTACTGAAAGTGTCTTGTTGTATTGGCTGATGAATTTGCTTAATTTTTGGAAATAAACAAAATAATCATTTTATAGTTTTTGTTTAAGAAGTAATGCCTAAAACTTAACGTAATGCTTAAAACAAGAAATAGTATTTGTTTCAGATATTTAATCCTCTAGTCCCAAAGCTTTAGAAATGACTTTAAAAAGAAATATTAGTCATTTCAGACCATTTAAACCAGATTTAAGAGGATTTAACTTGCTAAGATACCCGTTTTTGCAGTTTTCGTGCCATTCTTTTTTCATATTATCTCATTTTTGACTTTATTTATTTTTATTCTGTTCTGAATTTTATTTAAATGCATTAAATAAAGCACATAAATACAAAATATTTGGGTTTGAGTTAAATTAATGACTATATCACTATATGACTATAACACACCACCCCTAAACCCATACATCACCCAGTGCTCCTCCCAAACTACCCCTCCTATATTAGAAATAATGAATAGAAATGAATATTCTTATACAATTCAGATATTGAAACCAGATTTAAGAGGATTTAACTTCTAAACTAAGATTTCAGTTTTTTGCAGTTTTGGTGCCATTCTTTTTTCATATGATCTAATTTTTTACTTTATTAAATTTTTTTATGTTCTTATTTACAATGAATGTATCACATAAAGGACATCAAATCAAAGTCTTTGAGTTTGGGTTAAACCAATGACTAAATCTGGTGTTTAATGCTGGATTATTCCAAGAATACACAATACACACCCCTAAACCCATACATCACCCAGTGCTCCTCCCAAACTACCCCTCCTATTATTTTTTAACATTTTTCAATTTTGAGCTGAGGTTGGAGTAAAAAATTGCCTAAAATCATGGGGTTTACCCTTTAAGTGATGACTATATCAGATTTTTAATGTTAGATTATTTAAAGAATACACAAGGAGATCAATCATCACATCATAAATATATGCTTCTGCTTTATTTGGGGGGAAAGTGTGTAAATGTGCTTTCTGAACTGAACCACTGCATAAATAAAGTCTCTCATAAATAAAACTCTCCTCAAAAAGATCTCCGTCCGCTGGGTAAACGGCCGAGTCCGACGCGGTCGAGCGGAAGACCGAAGCCGGTCCTGGAGCTTCCTCTGAGCAGCCGGGATCTGCTGTGGTCTGGGGGGCTTCGCTCTGTGATCTCGGAGGCTTTAGTGGGCTCCGGTTTCTGCTGGTTGCTGCTGGTGTTCTTTTCAGCCTGACCAGCAGAAGAGCCGCTATCTACTGGTCTGACTGGTGGGAATGAGCCGCTCTGGTTGACTCTGGCTTGGTCGAGAGGACTGGAGGTCCGTTGTCTTTTCTGAGATGGTTTGATCCTCCTGTTAAAGAGAAAATGTATTAAATATAAAAAAAGCATTTTAAAATGAGAATTTAAAGTATCTAAGGCGAGTGAGATCCTGCAGTTGTTTAAATGTTGTTCTGGGTTCTTTTGGGATCTCCTGGATGAGTTGTTCATGCCCTTTTGGAGTAATTTTGTTCGGCCGGCCGGTCACTCCTGGGAAGGTTCACCAGTGTTCCACGTTTTCTCCATTAGGGAATAATAGTGAATCACTGTGGTTCTCTGGAGTCTCAAAGCTTTAGAAATGACTTTATAACCTTTTCCAGACTGATAGATGATCAATGACTTTGTTTTCTCATCTGTTTTAGAATTTAATTTCTTCAGATCAGGGGATAATAATGTGCTACTTTTTGAGATCCTTTATCTGCTTCATGTTTTCACACAGCTTCTATTATATAAGTGATTTCTTGATTCTACAGGTCTGGCAGTAATCAGGCCTGGTTGTGGTTAGTAGTGAAATTGAACCAAAAAGTGTGATTAATCACAGTTGGCAAACACAATTTTACACAGGGCTAGATTGGCTTTGATCGTTTTTTGTCTCTTAATAAATGAAAATATAATTTAAAAAGTGTTTTGTATATTTATTCAGGTTATATTTGTTTGATATTAAAGTATGTTAGATAATCTGAAAATTGTAAGTATGACAAAAATGCAAAAAGAACAAAATCTGTAAGGGGGCAAACACTTTTTCACACCACTGTAGGTATCAGTTTCCTGCATAATAAATGAATACTAAAGTCATCCAGACTATGAAGGAACACACGTGGAATCATGTAGTAAACTTAATGAGTGCTGATGAGTGCCAGTTTCATCCCGGTAATGTTTACAACCTTTGCGGTAACTGCACTTGAGGATGCTTTCAAAGTTCTTGAAATGTTTTGTATTGATTGACCTTCATTTCTTAAAGTACATTCCTTGGTCGCCTCCAGCAAGACAAAGGTTGAACTCGTGTCATTTAGCTTGAGACAGTTTGGCGCATCTATCCACCAACTTCCATTCTTTTTAGTTGCTTTTTTTGGGCTCAACAAAGATTGTAATTTTTACACTTCCTGGAAAAAAGGTTTATTGGTACAAATGGTATAAAATTTTGAAGAAAACTCTCTAAACATTAGTATATTGTAAAAAAAAAAAAAAAAGAAAGAAAGAAAAACTCATATGCCAATGGAAATAAACTGAGCTTTGGACGTGGATTTAAAAAAAAATGTCAAAAAAGTCTTTGTCTGTTGTAAATCAGTATGGGAACAGATCGTGTTACTACACACTCTACTGCAGCATTTACACACTCACACACCTACAGCACATTCACACTTTCGTCATCATAATAACTAGAAAAAGACGCAGAAACACATGTCTTTTCTTTAAAGAAATTACAGATGAAAACACCTTCTTTAAAAGACTCTTATAAACTGGAGAAAACTGCTACAGGAAGAGTCACGCCTGGCTGACCCACATGGAAACAGCAGCTTTAGCCTTTAGCTCAGATAAACATTAGAACTAGCGTTTGTGTTTATACATATATATATATATATATATATATATATATATATATATATATATATATATATATATATTTGTTTATATATGACCTTTTGTCCTGACCCTGAGGACGAGTAAATCAGTGTGTCTGAGCCGGTTGTTTCCATTAGACCCCTCTCCTCTGTTTGATCTGTAATTATTTTAATCTGATGTGTTTGTTTGGTCTGATCTATTCGTGGGGGATGACTGACTGACTGAACTGACTGTGGAAAGGTTTTCTCTCCGGGGAAAAGTTTCTGACGCATCCGACGCGGCTGTCCCGCTCTGTTATCATAACATAACTCCGGTATCGTAGCACCTTAATTAGATGCTGCGTGATCCATCACCAGATACACGGCTCCCAGCTTCCTCTGGGATCAGAGCACCGCGTTCACTGCTGATATTTTTATAACATTCTGATACTAATAGTGTATAAAACTCTACTGGAAGCTTGGTATTGATCATGGTATTAAACTCTTACCTTGGCCGGTCCCCACGTTTGGGTTTGGCGGGACTGACGGACAGGGGGTCCAGCGGAGCTCTGCCTCCAGGAAAGCCCCTCGGCCTGGTCTGGACCTGCTGGACCTTAGTGCTGCTCTCTGGATCTCCACATCTCTCAACACTGACATCAGATAAACACTCTGTGTTCATCGCTGGGAGAGGGGTTGGATTCTGAGAGAGAGAGAGAGAGAGAGAGAGAGAGAGAGAGAGAGAGAGAGATGGAGTGAGTTTAACTGCAGACAGGATGATGGAGGGAAATAGATTGATGGTTGAACAGCTAAATTAATGGATAGATAGATAGATAGATAGATAGATAGATAGATAGATAGATAGATAGATAGATAGATAGATAGATAGATAGATAGATAGATAGATGACTGGATAGATAAATGAATGGTTGGATAGATAGATGGGTAATTGGATAGTTGGACAGATAGATGGGTTGTTGAACGCATAGATAGATACACGGATATGTGGTTGAATAGTTGGACAGATAGATAGATGGATGGATAGATAGGTAGATAGATAGGTGGTTGGATAGTTGGACAGCTATGTAGATGCATGAATGGATGGATGGATAGATAAATGGGTAGTTGGATAGATGGATGGATGGTTGGATAGTTGGACAGATAGATGGGTTGTTGGACGCATAGATAGATAGACGGATATGTGGTTGGATAGTTGAATAGATAGATGGGTGGTGGGATGGTTGGATAGATAGATGGATGGTTGGATAGAAAAATAGATGGTTGGAAAGATAGATGGGTGATTGGATAGTTGAATAGATAGATGAGTTGTGGGATTGTTGGATAGAGATGGGTTGTTGAATGCTTAAATAGACAGATGGATAGGTGGTTGGATAGTTGGACAGATTGGTATATGGATGGATAGATAAAAGGTTTTTGATTAATTAATGAACCGATGAGTGGTTGGATAGATGGTAGGCAGAATGTTGGATGGAGGGTTAAATAAGCGAATGGGTGGTTGGATGGATAAATGGATGGATAGGTTAAATGGTTGGATATATAAATAGTTGGATGGATGGTTGAATAAAAGGATGGGCAGTTGAACAGATAGTTGGATGGATGATTAAAAAAATGAAGGGTGGTTGGATGGATAAATGGATGGACAGATGATTAGATGATTGGATTGATAGTTAAATAGAATGGATGGTTAAATGAATGGGCTGTTGAATGGATAAATGGATGGATGGTTAAATAACTGAATAAGCGTTTGGATGGATAGATGGTTGGATAGGTAGTTAGATATGTGGATGGATGGATGAAGAAATGGATAGGTAGGTGGATGAGTGGAAGGTTTTGTTGAATTAATGAATCAATGGGTGGTTGGATAGATAGCTAGACAGAAGATTGGATGGACGGTTAAATAAATGGATGGGCGGATGGATAGATAAATGGATGGATAGATGGTTAGATGGATTGTTAGATAGATAGTTGGATGGATGGTTAAATAAATGAATTAAACGGGCCATTGAATGGATAGATGGTTGGATAGATAGAAAGTTAAATGGATGGATGGATGGATGGACAGTTGGACAGATAGATGGATGGATGGATGGATGTGTATCTATCAGGAAGATCTGCTGTCCTCTATTTACCTGCTGCAGGATGGGGGAGGGGCTGCAGGGTGGGGGGCAAACCATCAGGATGAAGGACAGAATCACACACTTCTCAATGCGCATCTAAATAAAAAAAATATACAGATAAAACACACACATATATTTAGAATTAGGTGTCTACTACTGGCTCAAGGACTCTTATTTTGAAAAAAATATATATATTTATGGAATATACTGAGGCCTCTCATAGATATTTTTAGAAATTTTAAGTACACTCTTTAATGTATTGATTTCATTAATTAATATATTGAGTCCACTGATTCATATATTGGATATATTATTTAATACACAGAAATACAGAAACTAAAACACTTATACAAACAATTAATGAACCTACTAATTAATATATTAACTACTAGTCGCTTCATAATATAAAGTGCGGTAATTCATATACATGGAAGCTCCTAAATTATACATAGTAGCAACAAATGAATACAAATTAATATATTGTAGCTATTTCTTAATGAACATATAAAGGCCCCTAATTAATATTATGAATTAACAAAAATATATTAAGACCATTAACCAAAATAACGTTCTAAAGTATATATTGGAGCAACAGATGAATATATTGAGGCCCCTAATTAATAAATTTGAGTTAGCTCTTAATATATTGAAGCAACATATGAATATACTGAGGCCCATGATTAATATATTGTGTTCATTAATTCATGTATGCATTATGAAATCTACATATTGAGGTCATTAATGAACATACTGAAGCTTCTAATGTATATATTGAAGCAACAGATGAATATATTGAGTGCCCTAATTAATACATTTAAGTTAGCTCTTAATATATTGAAGCAACAGGTGAATATATCGAGGCCACTAATTAATATTATGAATCAACAAAAATATATTGAGTCCATTAATTAATATATTGAAGCTCCTAAACCATATATTGAAGCAACATATGAATATACTGAGGCCCATGATTAATATATTGTGTCCCTTAATTCATTTATGCAGTATAAAATCTACATATTGAGGTCACTAAGGAACATACGGAAGCTTCTAAAGTATATATTGAAGCAACAGATGAATATATTGAGTGCCCTAATTAATACATTTAAGTTAGCTCTTAATATATTGAAGCAACAGGTGAATATATTGAGGCCACTAATTAATATTATGAATCAACAAAAATATATTGAGTCCATTAAAACCATATATTGAAGCAACATATTAATATACTGAGGCCCATGATTAATATATTGTGTCCCTTAATTCATTTATGCAGTATAAAATCTACATATTGAGGTCATTAATGAACATACTGAAGCTTCTAAAGTATATATTGAAGCAACAGATGAATATATTGAGTGCCCTAATTAATAAATTTGAGTTAGCTCTTAATATATTGAAGCAACATATGAATATACTGAGGCCCATGATTAATATATTGTGTCCAATAATTCATGTATGCAGTATGAAATCTACATATTGAGGTCATTAATGAATATACTGAAGCTTCTAAAGTATATATTGAAGCAACAGGTGAATATATTGAGGCCCCTAATTAAAAATATAAATTAACAAAAATATTTTTCATTAAAATATTGAGACTAAAATATAAATTCTATTGGGCACAGTTTATTGTTATTAGTTTGTGGTGGCCACACTTTCATAAACTGTGGGGTATAAGTTCAGCGGGAGGTTCTACAGGACAGTGTTTAATGGGATGATCATGTGCCTGAGCTCTGGCGTCTCATCTTCATTAAAAAGGTCAAAGAGATGGAAATAATTCAGCTATTTCTGAACAGGGGGGACCATGTTCCCCAGGAGAATCCCCCCAGAGCAGAGAGATCACAGATAATCAGCTCAGCTCACTCTGACCCCGCCCAGGAATAGTTTACAGCAAAACCCGCCTTTAAAAACAGAGCCTGCTAATTCAATTAGCCGCCGAGACACAGCGTGCACTGCATAACTTCACCTACACACCTCATACACGCTGTGATTTAAACACACACACACATATATATATATATATACAGCTTCTTTAATTTTACCAAATTAAAAACCTCTGGAATATAATCAAGAGGAAGATGGATGATCACAAACCATCAAACCAAACTGAACTGCTTGAATTTTTGCACCAGGAGTAAAGCAGCATAACGTTATCCAAAAGCAGTGTGTAAGACTGGTGGAGGAGAACATGATGCCAAGATGCAACTTGTTTTCTTTGCATTATTTGAGGTCTGAAAGTTCTGCATCTTTTTTTGTTATTTCAGTCATTTCTCATTTTGTGCAAATAAATGCTCTAAATGACAATATTTATTTTTAGAATTTGGGAGAAATGTTGTCTGTAGTTTATAGAATAAAACAACAATGTTCATTTTACTCAAACATAAACCTATAAATAGCAAAATCAGAGAAACTGATTCAGAAACTGAAGTGATCTCTTTTTTTTCCCAGAGCTGTATATACAAATGTGCATGTGAATTTTTTACATTTTATTTTAATTGTGTATACATTTAATGGTAATTTAAATACTGTATTTGCAATAAAAAGTTTTATTAAATCAAATCAGTTTACATTAAATTCCATAGAAAGTTGGGGAATTTTTAGCCTTTTTTCTGTAAAGTGACATATTTAAACTTAGTTAGACACAATGTTACTGAACGGTAAATCAGGTAACAAGCTATTTTTCATATGGAAAATCAATGAAGTGTATTATAAACAACAATTATCTCTAACAAATGTTTTATCTAACTAATTAATACACTTAAAAAAATGTCACCCAATGGAAGTGTTTCAGCTTTGAGTTTTTTCACTTTGTTTAAAGTTTAAAGTGACAAAATCACATTATTTTTGAATTATTTTATACAACTGTATTACTTTTATACTTAAATTGAATATAAAATGTAATATTTCACTTTAATACAGTGCGTTTGTGTTATTTGACTGACTTTAAAAAAGAATATGTATAATTTTTGATTTCATGAAAAAAAAAATCTAGATTACATACATCTGTATCCAGAAGTAGTTTTTTGTAAATACGTAGTGTAAATACGAGTGTAAATACGAGTGTAAAAGTAGAAAGTAATTAAATTTTTTTTAGGGTTTCTACAAAACAATTAGGTTTTAAAAGTATGTATGTGTTAGTATGGACATAAACCACTGTTTAATTAGCTCCATGTTCAATTACAGATAATTATTGCAACTGTTGATATATTTTTTTATATATTTTTAAAAAATAATCTACGACAAGACAATAAATCAAAGTAATTTGTCTTCATATACATGTTACATAACATTTATAATTGACATCATCATAACAGGTATGAACAGGTCTATAATTTTATATAGTAAGTTTTATATACATTTTTTAAAAGGATATATTTTTTAGAATAAACTAATTTATACTAATTAAAAATAGCATTTTTTTTTTCATTTTTTCTCACCTTTCTCAGTGTTCAGAGTCTCCACTTTTACCTCCTGTGGTTCTCACATGCGATACCTTGTATCTCCACATCCCCCACAGTGATAACAGTTTTATACATTTCCCAGGATTTCCCAGGATACATTCATCCAATCAGGAGCCTCCGTTCAGATGACATCACACATGCTCTTCCAGAGAGGCCTATTATAACCTGTAGCTCGATGACAGGCCTGAACTACTCAGTTCTCACGCTCCCCCACCACCTTGCCACTGCTGCTGCCAGTGCTGCTGCCAGTGTCGCTGCCACTGCTGCTGCCACTGCTGCTGCCACTGCTGCTGCCGCTCTGTTATAAAGCGAGGGCTTACTGTGTACTTGGCGCCTGCTGTGTGTGAAGGAAGTGTTGAACCTGAGCGCTGCTGTTGCTGGAGAGTGTGAGTGTAAGGGGGCTTTTATTAGCGGCGGGCGCTCGGTGCCAGGGCCGGGCTGAATGACGATGACCTTTTAATGCCCCCGTGTGAGCCTCGCTAATAAAATCACACCCCGGATAGCGACACTTGTCCTGGCTATGGAGCTGCATAGATCTGTGCTGTGAAGCGCATGCACGGCATAGCCAGCCGAACGCCTGGGTCGTGTTTTGTCTGGCTGCTAACAGACATAACACAGTTGAGTGTAATAATAATCCGTGTATCATTCGTTCATTTGATATTCAATTGAGATATTCAACTTTGGATGGAGTTGAGGATGGAGAGTTTTATCTTGTTCAGAGGAACTAAACGCGTTGCAGTGAAAGGAAGGACATATAAGGTGAAAGCCTAAATGAAACGTACCTCATATATTGATCCAAGTACGGCCCTCTCCAATTCTGTGTTTGATACATGTCTTTTTCGCTTAAGGTCGTGTTGAACACAGAACCTTCTAACACTCATTGCAGAACATCGCTGGATCCCCATTTGCTGCAACGTGCACGAAATCTCTTCATGCGTCTTACCACCTTCAAAAAGATCTTTAATTAGGCCAGAATGTGGTTCCAGTCCGGCCATGCTGCCTACAGCAATACAGACTGTGTAGATAACACTGCAGTGAACTCCCGCGCAACAGAAACCCACCAAGAATAAACAAATCAGTAACTTCCGGGGCACACAAATGGGTCAAGTTCAAAATCAAAATCAAATTCGGCTCCTGGTCCGTTTTTTAAATTTCCAATTTTTGTTTGGATAACCAAATAAAAATACAAAATACAAGCCGTTATTCGTTTTTTGGTATTATATTCAAAAACGAAAAAACGAAAAAACGAATTGTTTTTTTAATTTTCCGATTTTGATTCTCAATTGAATATCAAATGAACGAATGATACACGGATTTGTAATAAACACACTGAGACCACTTTAGAAGTCTTACAGTCTTAGTAAAGCCTAGGACAAAATACATGAGTAATATATTACAGATTATACACAGCTCTGGAAAAAAATTAAGAAACCACTTCAGTTTCTGAATCAGTTTGTCTGATTTTGCTATTTATAGGTTTATGTTTGAGGAAAATTAACATTGTTGTTTTATTCTACAAACTACAGACAACATTTCTCCCAAATTCCAAATAAAAATATTGTCTTTTAGAGCATTTATTTATCTGCAGAAAATGAGAAATGGCTAAAATAACACAAAAAAAATAATAATAAATAATGCTTAAATAATGCAAAGTTTTAAGAGTTCAGAAATCAATATTTGGTAGAATAAACCTGGTTTTTAATCCCAGTTTTCCTCCACCAGTTCTCCTCCACCAGTCTTACACACTGCTTTTGGATAACTTTATGCTGCTTTACTCCTGGTGCGAAAATTCAAGCAGTTCAGTTTGGTGGTTTGATGGGTTGTGATCATCCATCTTCCTCTTGATTATATTCCAGAGGTTTTCAATTTGGTAAAATCAAAGAAACTCATCATTTTTAAGTGCTCTCTTATTTTTTATCCAGAGCTGCATATTACAGAAGGGTGAGGCACAGGTAACCCAGTATATGAACATGCAAATAGCCAGAGTGATGTTAAATTTATAGGGTTCAGTAAAAGGGTAGCATGCAGTTACTGTTTTTCATCTCTTTAGACCAAAAATGATTCGCCCCCTAACAGATTTATTTTTTTACTTTTTCTTGTCATGCTTACATTTTTCAGATTATCAAATAAACTTTAATATCAGACAAAGATAACCTAAGCAAATACAAAAAAGCACTTTTTAAATTATTATTTTATTTATTAAAGAAAAAAAAAACTATCCAAACCAATCTAGCACTGTGTGAAAAAGTGCTTGCTCCCATAAATGAACTGTGATTAATCACACTTTTTGGAAAGCTATATCAATTTCACTACTAACCACAATCAGACCTGATTACTGTCAGAAATCACTTATATAATAGAAGCTGTTTAACAACATGAAGCAGATAAAAGATCTCAAAAAACAACACATTATAATCTAAAGAAAACCCTGATCTAAAGAAATTCAATAAAAAGAAACTGATGAGAAACAAAGTCATTGATAATCTTTCAGTCTGGAAAAGGTTATAAAGACCTTTCTAAACATTTGGGGCTCCAGAGAACCACAGTGATTCAATATTAATCACTAATTGAGAAAACACAAATGGAACACTGGTGAACCTTCCCAGGAGTGACCGGCCGACCTAAAGAAATTACTCCAAAAGGGCATGAAGAACTCATCCAGGAGATCCCAAAAGAACCCAGAACAACATTTAATGAACTGCAGGATCTCACTAAAGCCTCAGTTAAGATCAGTGGTAATGATTCAATAATAAGAATAAAGAGACAATGAAAACGGTCTCCATGGGAGTATTCCAAAATAAAAAACACTGCTGATCAAAAACAGAAGAACACAACCACCCGTCTCACATCTATCAACAAACATCCTGATGATCTTTGGGTAAATATTCTTTGGATTGGCAAGATAAAAGTGGAATTTTTTGGAAGGTGTGTTGCCCATTACATCTAGCGTAAAACTCATAACACATAATTTCAGAAAAAAGATCATCATACTGATTGTAAAACATGGTGGTGGTGTGATGGTCTGGAGCTGCTTTGCTGCTTCAGGACCGGGACAACTTGCTGTAATAGATGGAACCAGGAATTTGGCCTAAGCTTTTGTTCCTTATAACTTTATTTTTTCCCCTTTAATTACTTTTACCTTTATACTTTAAGTAGTTTTGAAAGCAGTACTTTTATACTTTTACTTAAAGAGGAAAAAGCTTGAGTTGATACTTTAGTGACCTTTGTGTGTAAAGAGTGAGACACTTCTCCTCCTTACCAGCAGGAGGGGTGAATGCTTTAAAAATTCAGATGAAGCTTCACTGAATGGTAAAGTGAGTGGAAGTACAATATGGGTGTTTCTAATAAAGTGGCCAGTAAGTGAAAGTTCAGTGTAGGGATTTCCAATAAAGTGGCCAAAGACTGAATGCACAATATACGTGTTTCTAATAAAGTGGCCAGTCTGTAGAAGTAGAAGGTAGGGGTTTTCAATATAGTGAAACATTGGGTGTTTCTAATAAAGTGGCCAGTCAGTAGAAGTTCAAACTAGCTGTTTTTAATAAAGTGGTCAGTAAGTAGCAGTAGAAGGTAGAGGTTTCCAATAAAGTGGCCAGTGAGTAGAAGTAGAAGGTAGGGGTTTCTAATATATTGGCCAGTGAGTAGACATAGAAGGGAAGGAAATAAAGTGAAAAAAAGTGGAAAACTGGGTGTTTCTGATAAAGTGGAAAATTGGGTGTTTCAAGTTCAAACTAGCTGTTTCTAATAAAGTGCCCAATAAGTATAACTATAAGGTAAATGTTTCTAATAAAGTGGCCAGTAGGTAGAAGTAGAAGGTAGGTGTTTCTGATAAAGTGGCCAGTAAGTAAAAGTAGTATGTAGGTGTTTCTAATAAAGTGTCCAGTTAGTGGAAGTCCTAAAAAGCTGTTTCTAATAAAGTGGCCAATGAAGTAGAAGTAGAAGATAGGTGTTTTAATAAAGTGGAACATTGGGCGTTCTAATAAACTGGCCAGTTAGTGTAATTTCAAACAATCTGTTTCTAATAAAGTGGCCAGTTAATAGGAGTAGAAGGTAGGGGGGGTCCAATAAAGAGGACCATTGGGTGTTTCTAATAAAGTGGCCAGTTATTAAGAGTAGAAGGTAGGGGGTTCTAATAAAGAGGACCATTGGGTGTTTCTAATAAAGTGGCCAGTTATTAGGAGTAGAAGGTAGGGGATTCCAATAAAGATGACCATTGGGTGTTTCTAATAAAGTGGCCAGTTATTAAGAGTAGAAGGTAGGGGGTTCCAATAAAGAGGACCATTGGGTGTTTCTAATAAAGTGGCCAGTTATTAGGAGTAGAAGGTAGCGGGTTCCAATAAAGAGGACCATTGGGTGTTTCTAATAAAGTGGCCAGTCAGTAGAAGTTCAAACTAGCTGTTTTTAATAAAGTGGTCAGTTATTAGGAGTAGAAGGTAGCGGGTTCCAATAAAGAGGACCATTGGGTGTTTCTAATAAAGTGGCCAGTTATTAGGAGTAGAAGGTAGGGGATTCCAATAAAGAGGACCATTGGGTGTTTCTAATAAAGTGGCCAGTTATTAAGAGTAGAAGGTAGGGGATTCCAATAAAGAGGACCATTGGGTGTTTCTAATAAAGTGGCCAGTTATTAAGAGTAGAAGGTAGGGGGTTGCAATAAAGAGGACCATTGGGTGTTTCTAATAAAGTGGCCAGTTAGTAGGAGTAGTAGGTAGGGTTTCCAATATGGTAAATTATAGAAAATTGGGTGTTTCTAATAAAGTGGCCATTAAATAAAAGTCGCAGTAGAAGGTAGATGTTTCTTATAAAGGGGAACATTGGGTGTTTCTGATAAAGTGGCCAGTGAATGGAAGTAGAAGGTGTGTATTTCTAATATAGTGAAACACTGGGTGTTTCTAATAAAGTGGCCATTGAGTAGAAGTAGAAGGTAGGTGTTTCTGATAAAGTGGCCTATTAATAGAGGTTCAAACTAGCTGTTTCAAGTAAAGTGGCCAGCGAGTGGAGGTTGTGTAAAGCTAGTAGAGGCTGATTCTCAGGGTGGGTTTTTTGGGCTGTTATTTGTCTGGTTCTGGGTAAACTGGGTCATGATTTAGGCCGCAGTTGGGACTAACACACCTCCGTTATGGTAATGATGTGAAAGTCAGGACGCGCCGACCCGGGACTGAACTCACTCTCACCGGCTGATCCGCCTCCGGGCCCAAACACAACCTGCCTTATTTATCACACTTATTTCACCAGGAAACAGAGGACGTCTTCATGTCTGCAGATCAAGAACAGCTTTTAAAAGATTATAATGATACAAAATGTAAAAAATGTGACATAATAAAAAGAAATAAATTAAACGTTTTCACATACTTGTCCTGTCTCTTTGTCAGCCTCCAGTTTTTTTCCTCTTTTTTGTTTGTTGTCCTAACAATGTGTTCATAGAGCACATGGCTCTTTGTGTCACTTCTTATCTCCGCCCACGTCTCCAGTGCTCCCACCTGTGTTCATTTGTAGCTCCGCCCTGCTCATCAGCAATCCCAGGTGTTTTCCATTCCACATTTTTGTATTTAAGTCCCTTGTGTTTCAGGGTTAGTTTGTCTGGTCTTGTGCGTGTGTTTGACAGCAGTCAGGATGCTCTTTCTTTGTTTTCTGTTTTGTAGTTTTTTCAGTGTTAATTCCAGAAGTCCTGTCTGTTCATGTATCTTCTTTTAAGTTTAGTTTCTTGGCTTATTGTTTGTTTTCTTGTAAATAAATGACACTGCAATTACCCTGCATTTATGTCCACCTCACGTCCTCCCCTGCTGCAATTCATGACAAATGTTTTACCTTTTTAATATGGATTTCATTTTTGAAACAGATTCATGAGTTAAGTATATCTTAACTGCTCGTATCCATCTCATATCCCATAATAACAAATGTCATCATTAATTCTTGTTAGCTTTAAAAACTGCATTTTAAAACGTACAATTAACAAAAAAGGCAAAAAAAAAAGTATTTCCCAGTTTTTGATATAACTCAAATGCAGTGTCTCCAAACTTTTGACTGGCACTTTATTCCACAATCTGCACCTTTTAGATGTACTAATGAAGCTGAACATCGCTAAAACGAAACGCTCATATTATGTACTAAAACATTGAGCCAGAAACACCAAACATCTAAACATGCTGGATCAGCTGTATGTAATATGCCCTAAACATACAGCCGGAGTTTGCTGGTGTTGCGCCGAATAGAGTCCCATGCCGATCTCTGCAGCTGCGCTATAGCATTAGCATTAGCTTAAAGCTAGCATTTTTCTCATTACGACCCTTTAATGATCTCATAATTTAGAGGATCCAGTGATGTTCAGGAGTAAAATGTACACAGAATAAAACATACAGGGTTCTGAACAGAAAACCCTATTCATTTTTCTAATACGGAAAATACGCTTAGACACGGAAGCCGTACGAGGACTACAGTGGCTGTGTCCAGAAACCCAAAAAGTGTTTGCTTTTTACTACCGATCCTCCACCTCTCCTCCGTGACCTGGAAACTGATTTCGTGACGCCATCTTGCCGCCTGTCCGAATACCGTAGGAGACGAAAGAAGCCGCTTAAAATCCTCCTCGATGAGGCTTCCAACTGAGGATACATCAGAGCATCCTACTCCGGAAGACTTTAAGGATTTTCGAATGACATCACTGCGTCCACGCCCACAGAGCACGCGGAAATGTAGAAGGCTATGCACAAATATACGTCATATATCTAATTAAATCTAATCAAACAGTAAAGTAAAGTAAAAGTAAAGTAATATAATTTTTTGTTTAGATAAGCAGATAAGCTAACACGCTATTCATTTGGCACATGGATTATATACTGGAACTGAGTTTAAATGTTCTTTTATGCAGTTAACACAACTGCCCACATATATTTATTATTTATATTGACTTTTTAATTTAAATTACATGTATATACTTTTTTTTTAGATATATATAACTTTTTATTATATTTAATATTTATTATTTATTCATATATGTTATTTGTTTTATTACATTCAACAAAATCATATTTCACGATTAAAATAATTTATTATTGAAGCGGTGATTGGCTGGGCAGTATCCGGCATGTACTGAAAGTGAGGGTTGTGATTGGCTCAGTTCATTGGTAGTCAACATTCTATCTAAAAGGGATTAGCTGTTACATCCAATTACAGCTCCTTTCCTCCATTCCTCGATTCTTCCACCTTCTTCCGGGGTAGGAAAGGAGGAGAATTAGGAAAGGAGGAGTAGAAGAGGAGGAGCAGCAAAAGTCTATTTCAACATCTCCATTCCGCCTGAATCATTCACAGTCATCTCACCCACTGACCAACGCTAACATGCCACTTCAATTAAGCATCAAATCTGAAAAGAAGAAAACAGATCAATAAGAAACAGATATAAAAGCAGCAGATGATTCCTCAGACTGTCTGTTCTGACCCGGGGGCTGTGCGTCCGTGACCTCTCCGGAGAGGGGATTGGAATTTCGGGAGATCTAATTTATCTTCAGTGCAGGTCGCTGTCACTGATCCACTGAAAGAACAGTCTGAAAGACGAGCAGAGGACAGCAGACCTCTCCACACTCCTCCTCCTGATGACTTTAAAACACTGTCTCTCCAGTGAGGAACGAATCCGAGTTCACACTACACTGAATTACATCACTCCTCCGGAACATCCTCCTGAATTATGCAGGGATTTTTTTATTTAAGCTCCTTGTAAAATTTATTGCAGAGTAAGATGCAGCAAAACTCCCTCTACTGTTCTGAAACTTTGCCAAGTAAGAAGTTCATTTGCTCTGGAAGGAGGTTTTATTTAAAGATGTGATGGTTCCCCTGGTGAATAAAAATATATATGTCTAATTATACTTAAATTGTATTGAGAAATGTCTAAGTATGCTGTAAAAAAGAATAGATGTGTGTACTTGTTACGCCGGGGATGAGACGGGAGGCGGATTTATAAGCGGCTAAGAACAATACTTTAATAAATAACAAATAAACAAATAAACAAACAGGGGAATAACGAATAAATATATATATACATAAACAAACAGGGAAAACCAACACAGAGCTAAGCTAAACAGATAAGTACAAACAAGGCTAGGGATAAATATACAAAGGATAAATACGAAAATATATACAAAATAAACAAAGAAACGAACAGGCAAGAAACGTGACTAGAAATATACAAGAAATAAAGGGAACTAGAAATAAACAAGAAACTAATAGAGCGTAACGAAACCGTGAACAAACAATAGCAAACGTGGCGAGACAAACGACAGAGGAAGGTGCAAAGACCGACCGCAAACGTAGACTAACAGGTACTATTTATACTAAACATGAAACAATGAACACCTGGGGAGACAGGTAACGAGGGGCGGAGCTACAAATTACACACACGTGATGGAAAAGTACAAGAGAAACACACTAGGAAACGGGGAAAACACAGGAAAACATAGCGAGGGCGTAACAGTACTTACTTAAAATATATTAAAAGTACATTAATATTATGCTTTTACCAAGTGTTTGAAGGTAATCTTTGGTCATACTTTAGTGTATTTTAAATAAATGGACTACTATGAAGTACACTTTTAGTTTAATGTAATTCAGTATATGTCTAAAATACTTATTGCCAAGCATACATTTGTACATTTCTAGCAAGGTGTATTAAAAAAACAACTGTTACAGTAGTTCACTTTGTACAAGTGCAATGTATCATGTAACATTTTTGAAAGTAAATTAAATTACTACATAGGAAAATCTTTTAAACATATATTTAGGTATTACATTAATATAACAGTTAAAATTTTTAATAGTTTTACCCAAGGAAGTATACTAAAAGTGTGCTTCTTACAAAAGACAGGAACAAGAAGCATATTTGTTCTAGCTGGAGTATTAAAGGGTTTATGGGGTAAAAAATAGGGTCAAATGTTTTGAAAAACAAAAACATAGGTACAAGGTATAGTAGGTGTTTCTAATAAAGTGGCCAGTGAGTAGAAGTAGAAGATTCATTAGGTGTTTCTAATAAAGTGGCCAGTCCGTGTAAATGCAAGGTATAGTGGGTGTTTCTAATATAGTGGCCAGTGAGTAGAAGTAGACAGTATAGTAGGTGTTTCTAATAAAGTGGCCAGTGAGTGGAAGTAGAAGGTACAGTAAGTGTTTCTAATATAGTGGCCAGTCAGTGGAAAATTCAAAGTATACTCTGTGTTTGCAATAAAGTGGCCAGTTAGTGTTCAAGGTACAGTACAGTAGGTGTTTCTAATAAAATGACCAGTGAGTAGAAGTAGACAGTATATTAGGTGTTTCTAATAAAGTGGCCAGTGACTGAAAGCACAATAATTTAAGTGTTTCTGATAAAATGGCCACAGTGAATGGAAGAAGAAGGTACAGTAGGTGTTTCTAATAAAGTGGCCAGTCAGTTTAAATTCAAGGTACAGTAGGTGTTTCCAATATAGTGGCCAGTTAGTGTAAATTCAAGGTACAGTAGGTGTTTCTGATAAAGTGGCCAGTGAGTAGAATTTAAAGGTACAGTAGGTGTTTTCTAATAAAGTGGTCAGTCAATGTAAATTCAAAGTGTACTCTGTGTTTCCAATAAAGTGGCCAGTTAGTGTAAATTTAAGGTACAGTAGGTGTTTCCAATATAGTGGCCAGTCAGTGTAAATTCAAGGTATAGTAGGTGTTTCCAATAAAGTGGCCAAATAATAGGAACACAAGCTACACTAGGTGTTTCCAATATAGTGGCCAGTCAGTGTAAATTCAAGGTACAGTAGGTGTTTCTTTTTTTTTTTTTTTTTTTTTTTCTGATTTTTCCCATTTTTTTCTCCCCAATTTACACAGCCAATTACCCAACCCATTCATTAGGACTCCCCCTATCACTAATGATACCTCAACACACCAGGAGGGTGAAGACTAACACATGCTTCCTCTGATACATGTAAAGCCAGCCACCACTTCTTTTCGAGCTGCTGCCGATGCAGCATTGCCGAGCAGCCAGCGCGCTTGGAGGAAAGCACAGCGGCTCGGCTCTGGTACATCAGCTCACAGACGCCCTGTGCTGCAGACATCACCATAGGAGTGATGTGGGGAAAGAGCGCCATCTACCCACCCAGAGGGAGCAGGGCCAATTTTGCTCCCTCTAACGCCGGCAGCTTGATGGCAAAGCTGCTCAGTAGGTGTTTCTAATAGAGTGGCCAGTGAGTAGAAGTAGAAGGTACAGTAGGTGTTTCTAATAAAGTGGCCAGTCAGTGTAAATTCAAGGCATACTCTGTGTTTCCAATAAAGTGACCAGTCCAGCTAAATACAAGGTATAGTGGGTGTTTCTTATAAAGTGGCCAGTGAGTAGAAGTAGAAGGTACAGTAGGTGTTTCTAATAAAGTGGCCAGTCAGTGTAAATTCAAGGCATACTCTGTGTTTCCAATAAAGTGACCAGTCCAGCTAAATACAAGGTATAGTGGGTGTTTCTAATAAAGTGGCCAGTGATTTGATGTAGCAGGTACAGTAGGTGTTTCTGATAAAGTGGACACTGTATAAATAAGCAGCTGTGTTTAGGTGAAGTCAGTACAGTTCTAGAAAAGCTCTGGAAGCGTTTCTCTCTCTCTCTTTCTTTTTCTCTTTTCTTTCTGAAGTTTTTTCTTGGTTCGGCTGTTTGGTGATGATGTTCCGGCTGCTCGGGGTGCAGTGGTGTTGGTGGTAAGCGTGTCGGCTGTTTGGTGATGATGTTCCGGCTGCTCGGGGTGCGGTGGTGTTGGTGGTAAGCGTGTCGGCTGTTTGGTGATGATGTTCCGGCTGCTCGGGGTGCGGTGGTGTTGGTGGTAAGCGTGTCGGCTGTTAGGTGATGATGTTCCGGCTGCTCGGGGTGCGGTGGTGTTGGTGGTAAGCGTGTCGGCTGTTTGGTGATGATGTTCCGGCTGCTCGGGGTGCGGTGGTGTTGGTGGTAAGCGTGTCGGCTGTTTGGTGATGATGTTCCGGCTGCTCGGGGTGCGGTGGTGTTGGTGGTAAGCGTGTCGGCTGTTAGGTGATGATGTTCCGGCTGCTCGGGGTGCGGTGGTGTTGGTGGTAAGCGTGTCGGCTGTTAGGTGATGATGTTCCGGCTGCTCGGGGTGCGGTGGTGTTGGTGGTAAGCGTGTCGGCTGTTAGGTGATGATGTTCCGGCTGCTTGGGGTGCGGTGGTGTTGGTGGTAAGCGTGTCGGCTGTTAGGTGATGATGTTCCGGCTGCTCGGGGTGCGGTGGTGTTGGTGGTAAGCGTGTCGGCTGTTAGGTGATGATGTTCCGGCTGCTCGGGGTGCGGTGGTGTTGGTGGTAAGCGTGTCGGCTGTTAGGTGATGATGTTCCGGCTGCTCGGGGTGCGGTGGTGTTGGTGGTAAGTGTGTCGGCTGTTTGGTGATGATGTTCCGGCTGCTCGGGGTGCGGTGGTGTTGGTGGTAAGCGTGTCGGCTGTTAGGTGATGATGTTCCGGCTGCTCGGGGTGCGGTGGTGTTGGTGGTAAGCGTGTCGGCTGTTAGGTGATGATGTTCCGGCTGCTCGGGGTGCGGTGGTGTTGGTGGTAAACGTGTCGGCTGTTAGGTGATGATGTTCCGGCTGCTCGGGGTGCGGTGGTGTTGGTGGTAAACGTGTCGGCTGTTAGGTGATGATGTTCCGGCTGCTCGGGGTGCGGTGGTGTTGGTGGTAAGCGTGTCGGCTGTTAGGTGATGATGTTCCGGCTGCTAGGGGTGCGGTGGTGTTGGTGGTAAGCGTGTCGGCTGTTAGGTGATGATGTTCCGGCTGCTCGGGGTGCGGTGGTGTTGGTGGTAAGCGTGTCGGCTGTTAGGTGATGATGTTCCGGCTGCTCGGGGTGCGGTGGTGTTGGTGGTAAACGTGTCGGCTGTTGGCGGGGATGATAAATGTTCTCTCTGACTGGGAGCGTTGTGTAATTGCTGGTGTGGGTGTCCCCTCAGTACTCCCCCATTGTTTATGTACCCTAGTTTTCTACAGCGCTCAAACACGGCGCACCAGTTTAGAGGATTATGGGCTGAAATAGATTCCAGTAGGTGGTTTGTTGACATGAGGATGATATGTATAAAATAGGAAAGCATATTCTGTGTGAATATGATTTAGAGGTTTTATTTTTTGGAGGTTTCTAATCAGCAGGGAACAGAAGTGTGTGTGTGGGAGGGTGTGATATTAATAATACGGTATACATCTAAAATTGCATATGTAAAATGTGAAAAACTGTTTAATTGGCATATGTTTGTTAAAGCAGCAGTACTTAAAATATGCACAAAAAAATCACCGGTCAAGTTGAGCTGATTCTTGTGTACAAATGTAAACCAGAAAATAAGGATTTTTTGCTTGATTTAAGTCTTACTTCACTCATTTTAAGACTTTGTTATCGATCTTATTTTAAGAAATCTTACTAAGAAAAAATTGTTTACCCCATTGGCAGATTTAGTTTTGCTTAATTTAAGCATTTATGTCTCAATTTACAAATATTTTGTCTATTTTTTGCCAATTGATGTTTTGCACCCAAAGAGGTATTTTTAAGCATAAAAAAAATCACATTCTAGTTGGAGCATAAACTGTTCTATGGCGTCAAAATAGGGTCAAAAGTTTTGAGACCAAGAAAGTTAAATTTGAAAATGAAAGGACTATTACTGATATATTATTGATGATCAAGTAAACAGAGTTTAATGCTCAGTTTTGTGGTTTACCTTCACAAAAAAATCTGTTTGTGTTTTCAGTTTTCAGTAGCGACTGGAATGACCTTAATGGGTGGAGTTTATTTCCAGCAGCCAATGACCAACTAGTCCCCACCCACCAATAAAAATAAGCTCTTAAACTGAAAACAAGAGCGAGAGACGCGTAGACACTGTGAAAAAAAAATATTGAAAGCAAAAACGAATTTATTATGAAGGTAAAACACAAAATGTAATATTAAACTTGTATTCCCGATTTGAGAGGGGACAAGATATATTGCAATTAACTGTATCAGTGTCCTGCTATAACCATCTATGCAGTGTTTAATATAGTAATTTTAAACACTGAAACAAAGTGGTCTAAGTGGTCTAGAACTAAACGCTTAAAATAGATCACTCAGTGGTTTAATACATCTATATAATATATGAGATTCACATTTTAAACTGAATAACTGAAATAAAGTAACTTTTCAATTATATTTATGGGCAATCAAGCATCCATGAAAGCAACTTGGATGCCAGCTTAAATAATTTGTCAAATTTATATAAATTCTATATATAAAACCTTTCAGGGAAATTGGTGGATTTCAATTAGGAACACTTCTAAAGCTTCTCTCAACCCCTTCAACCTTGAACACTTTAAAACAGACCTCAGCTCAGCTCATAACGACAACTTTCCACAAGTATAAAAAAGGGCACCTTGTATAAAATGTGTGAAACTCTTCCCGGCACGTTCAGCGTGCTCATCTTCAGCACTGATAGCTTCCCATTCCTCCAAGGACACATTTATTCATCTTCCTGATCTGTCTGGACTAAAAAGGACAGTTTGATGCCTTCACTCTCATCAGAGAGACTCCAGGGTGAGATGTTTCATTACGCTTCTCTCAGAGTCATTAAATAACTACACGCATCCGGACGCATTCACTGCCTATCACTGCAGGAAACACCGGTTCAGCAGCATTTAGAAGCCGGGCACTTTAAGCCCTTACAGCTTCTATAAACAACCAACCAAACAAGATTTCCTTTTCTTTAATAACTATTTCACCAGGTAATTAATGATTTAGACATTCAGTATCCGCTATAAATTACACTCTACTATATCTACTCTGAGATATAGTAGACAAGCAATCGCAAAGTCTCAAAATGAATGAAGTAACACCTAAATCAAGCAAATATCACAGTTTTTTGGCTTACATTTGGACACAAAAACAGAATAACTTGACTTGTGACTTTTTGTGCTTATTTGAAGTTTAAACTACTTAAAATAAGGTGAAACTTCTAAGTGAGTCTGATTAAGAACATTTTTCCTAAAATAAGCAGAATAATCTTACACTAATACAATGCTTAGTAAGACAAAAACTCTTCACTTGCGAAATTCTATTTATTGCCTTGAAAGTTAATCATTTAACTTCCTAAGATTTCGTTTTTTGCAGTGCAGTTTTGCGTTTTACCTTCATAAAAAATGTTTTAGCTTTTAGTTGGTTTATTCACAGTTATGCTTCTCTCGCAATGAGTGGAATGACCTTAATGGGCGGGGTTTATTTCCAGCAGCCAATGACCAACTAGTCCCCACCCACCAGTAAAAAAACAGGCTCTTAAACTGTGATTCAGCAGCTTCTATAAATGATTCAGTGTCTGCCATTATTAATTCCATATCTACAGTATGTGTTTGTTTTAGCTGCTATGAATGATTCAGTATCTGATACAAATGACTCAGTATAAACTATGGTTGTTTCAGTAATTGATTCAGTGTCTGCTAGAAATGATTCATTATCTGTTATAAATGATTCAGTATATACAAAGGTTGTTTCAGTAACTGATTCATCATCTGCTATAAATGATTCAATACATATTATGGTTGTTGTAGTAACTGATTCAGTATCTACTCTGAGTAATTCAGTATCTGCTATAAATTATTTAGTATATACTCTGAGTGTTTCAGTACCTGATTCAGTATCTGCTATAAATGATTCAATGCATACTATGGTTGTTTCAGTAACTGATTCAGTATCTGCTATACATGATTCAGTATATACTCTGGGTGTTTCTGTAACTGATTCAGTATCTGCTATAAATGATTCAGTACCTACTATACATGACTCATCATCTGCGATAAATGATTCAGCATATACTATGGCTGTATCAGTAACTGATTCAGTATTTGCTTAAATGATTCAGTACCTACTATCAATTATTTTTCATCTGCTTCAAATTATTCAGTATATAGTATGGTTGTTTCAGTAAATGATTCAGTAAATGCTATAACTGATTCAGTACCCACCATACATAACTCATCATCTGCTATATATGATTCAGTACCTACAGTACTATGTTACAAACTGTTATAAATGATTCAGTATAAACTATGGTTGTTTTAGTAACTGATTCAGTATCTGCTATAAATTATTCAGTATAAACTATGGTTGTTTTAGTATCTGCTATAAATGATTCAGTATATACTCTGAGTGTTTCAGTAACTGATTCAGTATCTGCTATAAATGATTCAGTATATACCCTGGGTGTTTCAGTAACTGATTCAGTATCTGCTATAAATGATTCAGTATATACTCTGAGTGTTTCAGTAACTGATTCAGTATCTGCTATAAATGATTCAGTATATACCCTGGGTGTTTCAGTAACTGATTCAGTATCTGCTATAAATGATTCAGTATATACCCTGGGTGTTTCAGTAACTGATTCAGTATCTGCTATAAATGATTCAGTATATACCCTGGGTGTTTCAGTAACTGATACAGCATCTGTTATAAATGATTCAGTATATACTCTGGGTGTTTCAGTAACTGATTCAGTATCTGCTATAAATGATTCAGTACTTACTATACATGACTCATCATCTGCGATAAATGATTCAGCATATACTATGGCTGTATCAGTAACTGATTCAGTATTTGCTTAAATGATTCAGTACCTACTATAAATTATTTTTCATCTGCTTCAAATTATTCAGTATATAGTATGGTTGTTTCAGTAAATGATTCAGTAAATGCTATAACTGATTCAGTACCTACCATACATAACTCATCATATGCTATATATGATTCAGTACCTACTATGTTACAAACTGTTATAAATGATTCAGTATAAACTATGGTTGTTTCAGTAACTGATTCAGTATCTGCTATAAATGATTCAGTATATACTCTGAGTGTTTCAGTAACTGATTCAGTATCTGCTATAAATGATTCAGTATATACCCTGGGTGTTTCAGTAACTGATTCAGTATCTGCTATAAATGATTCAGTATATACCCTGGGTGTTTCAGTAACTGATTCAGTATCTGCTATAAATGATTCAGTATATACCCTGGGTGTTTCAGTAACTGATACAGCATCTGTTATAAATGATTCAGTATATACTCTGGGTGTTTCTGTAACTGATTCAGTATCTGCTATAAATGATTCAGTACTTACTATACATGACTCATCATCTGCGATAAATGATTCAGCATATACTATGGCTGTATCAGTAACTGATTCAGTATTTGCTTAAATGATTCAGTACCTACTATAAATTATTTTTCATCTGCTTCAAATTATTCAGTATATAGTATGGTTGTTTCAGTAAATGATTCAGTAAATGCTATAACTGATTCAGTACCTACCATACATAACTCATCATCTGCTATATATGATTCAGTACCTACTATACATGACTCATTTGCTATAAATGATTCATTCTAAACTATGGTTGTTTCAGTAACTGATTCAGTGTCTGCTGTAAATGATTCAGTATCTTCTATAAATGATTCAGTATTTGCTATAAATGATTCAGTATCTGCTATGGTTGTTTTTATAAATGATTCCGTATCTGCTATAAAAATTCACTACCTACTATACATGACTCATTGTCTGCTATAAATGATTCAGTTTAAACTATGGTTGTTTCAGTAACTGATTTACCTCATCTTTGGTTTTTAAATATGTTTGATGCATGATGGGAAATTACAGTGTCCTCCCTATCACTCCAGTCTTTCATCTTCAACAGTTTGAAGACTACGAGAAGAGTGGGAAAGTGATGGATGGACGTAATTACGCCCTCGGGATAAATTTCAATCAGGCTCAGTGTCTCTGCTGTTGATGAGCTTCACCTCGCGTATCCTGTAAATTACAGTTTCCAGACAGGAAGAGGAAATCTATACAGAACACAAACTCATCCTGTTAGAATCAGGACTGTCACTGCTGTCACTTCTGTACTGTAAATGAAGGGATAATAGAGGCGGGAGGGACGGGGGGACAGGAGGGACGGGGACAGGGATACTGTAAGTCTCCAGAGGAAGGACACAGACCGAATCCATCAGCTCCATCCGGAACGTTCCCTCGGCCCGGCTGACAGCATCTCCGGTCCTCTGAAGGTGGAGAATCTGCAGAATTCATTGACATCGTCTTTGTCCTCGTCTCGCTCTCGTCTCACACTCGTCTCGGCTGACAGGCGGGACGGGTTTGGGTTCGACTTGGTTTGAGGGGAGTTATATAATAGGAAAACTCAGATACTATAAGTTTTACACACTGATTTCATCAATCTGTTACACACACACACACACACACACACACACACACACATACAGCGAGAACGTCCTCAACTCACCCATGTCCAACAAGTGGAATACAATACAGCACAATCTGTTCTGATTGGTTCACACCTTTACACACATATATTAAGAACATATTAAGAATCTCATTCTTAATTCTTAATCCATAATGTTTAAAACGATGTTTCAAGATTAAATTCCTCTGGGAAGGCTTTCCTCAAGATTTAGGAGAGTATTTTACACCTGTAGTTCGTTTCTATGGTACGGATCAGTTGATAGAAGAGTTTTCTCCCTCTGTTTGGTTTGTTTTCACACAGGCATGAAAACCTGAATTACACTAACTCGATTTTTAGATTCAAATCTATCTTCATTTGAATGATCCGATATCAATTCATATAAACCCAAGATCGATCCTTAGAATTAGCCCATTTTCCCCGTACATGCGTACAGTTTTAACGTCTTGCAGTTATCAGTTTAATCTCGGGGGCTGACTGGGTGAATCTACTGTTAGCTTAGCGGGTTAGCCGATTTACCGGGTAAGCTAAACCTGCTTTAGCCGGATTTCTGAGTACCAAACACGGCTGTGGTGCTAAGCTAACCCCCAGCAGGGCGCTAGCAGCGCCAGGCGGATGTACAGTGTAACAGATTTAACTGTTACAAGGAATAACTTTAGATTAACCTGTAACTGAGTGATTTAACGTGTAAACAGTGAAATTATGTTGGTGTTCTCTATGAAGCACTGTTACTAATTCAGATTATTTATGAAGAGTTTTTCCTCTAAATTTAATAAAATGGCAATCTCAAAGTCAGGCGACCTGGTGTTGTGCTGAAATTCAGCACCCCCCGCCAGGAAAAGCACCACCTCTCGGGAGTGTGCACATACGTCTTCTTGGCTTTAACTTTTCTTATAGAAAATCAAAATATCCAAGATGCTGTTCTAAGTTACGCTGACTCCTAAGACATAATAAAAAATAGTCATGTCACCTGCAGCCTCTCCTGTGAGGTGGTGCTTTTCCTGGCGGGGGTGCTGCTAAATTCAGCACCATAGTAGTAGTGCCGAAATCTGCACCCCCACCATGCAAAGCACCCTCTCTCGGCAGCAGGTGCACACCGTCTTCTTGATTAAAGCACTTTTAATTTCACTTAGAAATACACTCCGAGAGGGGGTGCTTTTTCTGGCAGGGGTGCTGAATTCAGCACAACACCGGAACACCGAGGTGTCACGTGATCCGCCGTGACTGGAAGGTTAGACGCGGGTGAATTCTGGGAAATTGACTCTTAGTGAGAGCACAAGAGTTCGTGGCAGGCTGACAGACAGTAACAGGACTGACATCGATAGTTAATTGTCTGATTGGTATCTGCGAGTGTCTGTCCTTGGTTTGGCCAGCGTGACATTATGTTAAAACATCCTGTGAAACAGGGCTTACATAAGATGTGTGGAGTTGTGAGTTGTGTGGTTCTCTGAGTGCTGAACTGTTTTGCTGTATTAAATATCACTCAGTAAAGTAAGTGAAAAGTCTGTCAGAGTGCATGTCGGTAAAATATCATAAGTTGGATGAGTTGGCAGGTCTTCAGATGAGGTCTTTTGAGGCAGGTGTTTTTTGAGCATGTGTGTGTGTGTGTGTGTGTGTGTGTGTGTGTTCGCTTGCTGGAGGAGTAGAAAGTTATGATGTGAAATTGCTAAAGCGTGAACCCGAGCAGACAGGCTAAGCTTTGTTCTGTCACTCAGTGCTATTCTCAGAGAAAATCCCAGCGGAGCGTGAAAAAACTTCAGCCCCGAATATCACTTTCCACTTTCCTTAACTATGAGTATTTCACTTCTATAACACTGTGCATATTAATATTGTTACTGCTGCACTGGTATACACTCATATTATTATATATATACTGGCATTGGCAGTATATATAAATTGTTTTAAAATAAACTTTTATTTTGAAAGCGCGCTGCAAAATCTGCACCCCCTGCCATGCAAAGCACCCCCTATATCTTGCGTTTCTAATTAAAGTTAAAGCTGAAACAATTATCTCCACTTTTATCAAAAAGACGTGGGTGCACGCTGCCAAGAGAGGGTGCTTTTCATGGCGGGGGTGCAGATTTATGCACTACTATGGTGCTGAATTCAGCACCCCTGCCAGGAAAAGCACCACCTCACAGGAAAGGCTGCAGGTGACGTTTCTTTTTCCTTACTTTCTATGACTCAACATAGCTTAGAACAGTATCTTGGGTATTTAAATTTTCTTAGTAAAGTTAAAGCCAAGAAGACGTGGGTGCGCGCTCCCGAGTGAGGGTGCTTTTCCTGGCAGGGGTGCTGAATTCAGAACAACACCTGCGTTACACGCGAGGTCAGTGATGAGAGCAATGAATCGCAACAATCACAATAACAATATATATCAATATACTGCAATAAAAACGACTTTTGGGTAATGTCTTGTTCTGTTAACAGACTGGGAGGGTTTGGGTTATCTAACGTTTATATTTTAACTTCTGCTAAAAATCTCTATGAAACGTAAAGTTACATTTTTTTTAATAAAAGGACACAATCATAAGAAGTGCTTTCAGTAGAAAAAATTTAAAACACAGGACCGAATTTTTCACATTTTTATTCTTTTATTTAGTCTTTGTCTTCCCTGTCATTGTCCACCCTGTCATTGTTCACCCTGTAATTGTTTACCCTGTAATTGTTTATCCAGTCATTGTCTATCCTCTAATTGTCAACCCTGTCATTGTCCACCCTGTCATTGACTAACTTTTCACTGTCCAACCTGCCATTGTCCACCCTGTCATTGTGCACCCTCTCATTCTCCACCCTGTCATTGTCCCCCATATCACTGTCTACCCTCTTAATGTCCACCCTGTTACTGTCCACACTGTCACTATGCATCTTGTCATTGTCTTCCTTCTCACTTTCCACCCTGTCATTGTCCACACTGTCATTGTCTACCTTTTCATCATTCACCCTGTCAATGTCCACTCTGTCATGCCAATGAAAGTGAAAATAACAGTAATTAAGTTGGGAAATATATTTTAAAGCAGTCTGTAGTCCTATTGAAAAAGTTTTCAGAGTTAAAAGTTAGAGTTTATTGTTTGGGCTTTTTCTCTTCTTGTTTTATTGTTTTGTTTAATATTAAAGAGCTTTGTTTCTGGAGGAAAGAAAGAAAACAGGTCTTTGATTTTCTGCAGCGTTAATGATCCGGAGGGGAAGCCGAGTTTGAGATCAAAAGCTGGGCGGCGTCACGTGATCGTGTATTAACTGCAGCGAGACCAATTATCCCTTAATAAGGGCCGCAGTTCCTTACAGCCGACCCGGAGTTCCCTCTTCAGAGACCCAAATCCAGAATAAACAAAATAGGCCGGGATGATCCCGCCGGATCTTCCTCCTCTAACAGCTATGCCATAACAAAACTATAGCAACCACATCTGATACCACAGCAACCACTTAGCAAACATTTGACAAAACCTTGGCAACCACCATAGCAATACTTTAGAAACTACCTAACAACATCATGGCAAAACCACGGCAACCACATTGTAACATCTGAGCACCTAGCAACACATTAGCCACCAGCAACTACAGTATACCAGCCACCAGCAACTACAGTATACCATAGCAACACCATAGGAATCACCTAGCAATACTTTAGCAATGTCATGGCAACCTCCTTGCAATACTTTAGCAAAATCATAGCAACCACATAACAATACTTTAGCAACCAATAGCTATACCATAGCAACACCATAGCAACCACTTACCAATACTTATGCAACCAACACCATAGTAACACCATAGTAAATAGCAACACCTTATTAACCACCACATAATTACTGGAAGTATCTAGCAAAACTTTAGCAATCAACAGCTATACCACAAAAACACCCTAACATCCACTTTACACCTTGGATACCACAGCAACTAATTAGCAATCACCTGCGATATTATAGCAACCTTTCAACACCATAGCAACATCATAGCAAGCACCTAGCAACCCTATACTGACACTTCAGCAACTACCAAACAACACCATAGCAAAACCATGCAACCACATTGTAACATCTAGCAACACATAAGCTACCAATAGCTATACCATAGCAACACTTGTTGCAACCACCTGGTATAATATACAATAGCCGTAACAAAAACTTGGGATCCTACAGCAACCACTTACGTAGCAAAATTTTAACAACATCATAGCAGCCAACAAACAATAATTTAGCAACGAACAGCTATACCATAGCAACACTAGATAAATACCAACCACTTACCAGTACTTCAGCAACCAACAACTATACCACACCAACCCAATAATAACTTGCAAGCAATCAAGTAGCAACACTATAGGAACTACCTGGGATACTCTAGTGACCACCTAGACAATGGCTATACCATAGCAACACTGAAGCCACCACCTTGGACACCATAGCAAAAACTTGGGACACTATAGCAAACACCTTGCAACACTATAGCAACACCATAGCGACCACCTAGCAATACCTAGCAATCAACAGCTATACAATAGGAATACCAGCTAGTAACCAAATAGTGACCTACAGAAACCACCTGGAATACTATAGCTACCATTTAGCAACATCATATCAAGCAACAGATAATTATATTAATCACCTAGCAACACTTTAGCAACCAAAAGCTATAACATAGCAACCACCATAGCAAAACCAAGGCAGCTCCATAGTGACATCTTACCAGGCACCTAGCAACACATTAGACACCAACAGCTATACAAAAGCAACAACATAGTAACCACCTTGGATACCGTAGCAAAAACTTTCGGATACTACAGCCACCACCTACATAGAAACACTATAACAACATCATAGCAACCACCTGACATACTATACAATATCAACCACTTATCAAAATTCATAGCAAAACCAAGGCAACCACATAGTAACATTTTACCAGGCATCAACAGCTGTACCATAGCAACACCATAGCAACCACCTTGGATACTACAACAACCACCTATGTAGCAACACTATAACAACATCATTGCAATCACCTGGTAAACTATACAATAGCGAGCACCTATCAACACCATAGAAGAATCATAGCAAACACATAGCAACACCACAAGAGCCACCTGGGATACTCCGGCAGGCTGGCAAAATGAAAATAGCCCAGACGTTTTTATAATATTTTCTGAACCTTGAACTCCAGCATTTCTCCTGCAGATTCATCCGGGTCTCCAGCCGTCTCTCCTGCCGCGTCCTGTCCTTGACTGCCCGTCTCACCGCAGGAGTTAATATTAGAACTGGGAGACTGAGAAAGACTCAGGGACTGGGGGACAAGAGTGTCTCCGGGAAGAAACCCCACCTCCCGTCTTCCCTCGCTGTGGTTCACTGTGGTTCACTCTGGTTTCTGTTCCCTGGTGAAATGGTAGACACAACGGCACGTGTGCACCCGCCCGCCCGCACGTGGGCGTGTTGCATGCATGCCCAACAACATGCGCCAGCGCCCTCCCCAAGGATGATGCATCAGAACGAGTGACGGGCGATACACTTGACGTGACATTGCCGTGACTTACGTACGTACAGGTGCCCACAGACTGAACAAGCAATAGAACAGCAGGCAGGAATCGCTGCCACCAGCCGCGATGGCGGCACTGCCGGCCAGCCCGCTCCTCCTCCTCCTCCTCCTCTTCCTCAGCTGGAAAAAGTCTGTTTCCATGACAACAGGAGAATTAAGGGCGCAGGAGCAGCATCCTGCAGGCGAGCGCCAGTTTTGGTGTCCGGCCACTTCAATTTACAGCATTGTGCGCCGGGCGGCGAGCAGCCTGACCACAAGGAACAGGGATCTGAATGAAATTCGCTTAAGCCGGCAATTCCCAGCACAGTTCGGAAAACCGAGGAGGATTCTGTAGGGAATAATGATTGGCGTGTTCCAACAACAACCACCCGTTACGCTGCACTGATGCTGAATAACCAGCATCTACCAGTATACTGTATATGCACCTCGTTTCAGCTCCACTGAGCATATAGGACACTTTGTAGTTCTATAACTTCAGACTGTAGTGAGAAAAAAAATAGAGGCCACCTAAAAATGATGAGTTTCTTTGATTTCACCAAATTAAAAACCACTGGAATATAATCAAGAGGAAGATGGACGATCACAAACCATCAAACCACCAAACTGAACTGCTTGAATTTTTGCACCAGGAGTAAAGCAGCATAAAGTTATCCAAAAGCAGTGTGTAAGACTGGTGGAGGAGAACATGATGCCAAGATGCATTAAAAAAAAACGGTGATTAAAAACCATCAGGGTTATTCCACCAAATATTGATTTCTGAACTCTTAAAACTTTATGAATATGAACTTGTTTTCTTTGCATTATTTGAGGTCTGAAAGCTCTGAATCTTTTTTTGTTATTTAAGACATTTCCCATTTTCTGTAAATAAATGCTCTAAATGAGAATATTTTTATTTGGAATTTGGGAGAAATGTTGTCTGTAGTTTATAGAATAAAACAACAATGTTCATTTTACTCAAACACAAACCTATACATAGCAAAATCAGAGAAACTGATTTTTTTTCCCCAGTTCTGTAAGTCAATTGTTTAAAATGTAATAATTTGAGTTAGCAGTTACAATTTTAGGTAATTTGCGATAAAATCTATTTTGTCCACATTGGAAAGGTTTATCTAACATTTCTTAGTACATTTCATCATTCCTATTGGCTCCTGGCGTGAATAATAGGCTTAAAGGATGTGTCCCCCCCCCCCCAACCCTCACTAACCGTCAGTGTGTAGTCATTCCCTCCAGGGCTGTTTACCAGTTACATTTTGGGTAGTTTTGGGCTAAAATCCCACTTTTACCTAATTTTCAGCAGTAAAAGATACTTCAGGAAATCTATAAAATGTTATTAAACATTGTGCACATTATGTTGTAAAAGGAAATTATTATTGATTTCTGACCTGTTAAAACTTGAACTTGAATATGAACTTGTTTTCTTTGCATTATTTGAGGTCTGAAAGTTCTGCATCTTTTTTGTTATTTCAGCCATTTCTCATTTCCTGCAAATAAATGCTCTAAATGACTCTAGATGATATTTTTATGTGGAATTTTGGAGAAATGTTGTCCATAGTTTATTGTTCATTTTACTCAAACGTATATCTATAAATAGCAAAATCAGAGAAACTGATTCAGAAACTGAAGTGATTTCTTAACTTTTTCCAGAGCTGTATATTATATAACATTATAAATGATCAGCTGTGAATATATAATATGCTGTGAAACAGACAACTGTAACAGTAACTAATAGTTAGTGTGCACATTTTCAAAGCATATTTTATTTTACAGTAACTACACAATTTGTGTATATTTTATATGCTCTTCTTTAAAGGGGAGTGTAATTTAATTCAATTAAATTCAATGTAATTTATATAGCGCTTTTTACAACAGAAGTTGTCCCAAAGCAACTTTACAGAAAAAAAAAAAGTTCACGCCTCTTATGAGCAACACCACAGAGATGCCAGAGAGGGTAAGGATCATTGGGTTGAATGCCTGTGGCACCAATTGGAAAAGCCAATGAACTATACGTTACTTGGCAGTAGCTTCCTGTTTATGATGTGTGTATCGTTACACTTATCAGGGAAAAGATAAATTGATGTATTTGTGTTTACACTGATCTTAACTGAGGTGAGTGGGATCCTGCAGTTCTTTAAATGTTATTCTGGGTTCTTTTGGGATCTCCTGGATGAGTTCTTCATGCCCTTTTGGAGTAATTTCGGTCGGCCGGTCACTCCTGGGAAGGTTCACCAGTGTTCCATGTTTTCTCTTGTTTGCTGAAGTTCACAAGTTTTAGAAATACTTTACCACAGCATGTCAATTCTATACAAAACATCAATTGTCCTGTAAAGAAATGTATCCCATGACACCGGAGCGACACCAAAGAAAGGGCAGCTTGTTATCATACTTTTATTCTTAAACAATCCCTAAATGTCATTCTGATTCATAATATCAATGCATATTTTTTTTTTTTGTACATCTCATAGTTCATAATGCATAATAATATGATAAGTGTATTATTAAGGTGAAAACATCTGCAAACATGAAAAATAAACAGTTTTTTTCTCGTTTTTTTTCTCGTTTTTTTACACAGCAAAAAAGAAGAAAGAAAATCGAAAGGAAAACCCACGGTTTGTACAGACACTCCCTGCTTTTCTTTGAAACTATAGTAGCGGAAGGAACGTTCTGGAACTTCTCGCTCTTTCTTAAAGCGCTTAAAACCCCCCCCTCCCAAAAATCACCCCAGAATCACCCCCAAAATCACCCCAAGTCCAAAAATTGACCTGTCCACTCCACAGATTAAGTAGAAACAGCATTCCTGATTCATGCGTTTGAGTCTTTTTGCTAGTTTTGCACACAATTTTCCTTCGTTAATCCTTAGTTATTCTTTCATTCGTTCGTTCTCGTTAAGCTCGGTAGGCTCAGTAGGCTCGTTGAACAGCGTTCGTTGCTGCCCCTAGTGGAAGACTGGTGAATAGCATGATTTTTTATGAATATATATATCTGTATACATACTGTATATTTGTATTTTATTTGCTGTAACGCGGCTCCCACACAACCAAGCACCCACCGCCCACCCTGCCCACACCTCCAGCCCGGAAGCCCCCCGACAGGGACCCCGCTATTGGCCAGTCTTTGTGCTTTGGGCTGGACAGGGCTAGCGGTGCGTTTAATCACATTATAACCTCAGACTCTGGCTTCCTGAGTTGGAGAACGCTCGGGAAGGGAGGTATAGAGCTATTATGGTTTATATATTTATTTGGCTCAGAAGTGCTCATCCGAATTACGGGGGAGAAGAACTCGGCTCTGGGACGGGAGCCAGGGAATATTCGAGGGAGAGAAAATCCAAAAATTCAAGTTTCCAGCTATTGACAGATTCTCACGGCTCGTCCGACGTGTGAGCAGACAGGCTGCGGATGATGGCACATACACACAAACACTCATACACACATATATACACACAAAAATATATACACTCAATCTCAGACTTGATTCAAACGGCTGGTATGGACAGTAGGCCGGAATTTTTGCTAAATGAATGAATAACTCAACATGAGAACTCAGATTGAACTTAAAGAGATGCGTTACTGATTTTAATGCTAATCTCTGTCTAATGCATCTGTAGTATGCAGCCAATCACCAGCGAGAATTCTGGCTCTGACTAAGTATTAGATTAGTATAGTGTAGTGTAGTGTAGTGTAGTATAGTATAGAACAGTATGGTATAGTATAGTGTTGTGTAGTGTAGAGTAGTGGAGTACAGTACAATACATTATAGTTAAGTATAGTGTAGTGTAGTGTGGTGTAGTATAGTATAGTACAGTACAGTGTAGTATAGTATACTACAGCACAGTGCAGTATAGTATACTACAGCACAATGCAGTATACTACAGTACGGTGTAATATAGTACAGTATAGTGTAGTATAGTACAGTATAGTATACTACAGCACAGTGCAGTATACTACAGTACAGTGTAGTATAGTATAGTACAGCATAGTACAATCAGTGTAGTATAATATAATATAGTATAGTTACATTACAGTGTAGTATAGTACATTACAGTATAGTACAGTGGAGTATAGTACAGTATAGTGCAGTATAGTATAGTACATTGTAGTGCAGTGTAGTATAGTATAGTACAATACAGTACAGTGGAATATAGTACAGTATAGTGCAGTATAGTATAGTACATTGTAGTGTAGTGTAGTATATAATAGTAGAGTACAGTGTAGTATAGTATAGTACAATACAGTACAGTGTAGTATAGTACAGTATAGTATACTACATCACAATGCAGTATACTACAGTACAGTGTAGTATAAAATAGTACAGTATAGTGTAGTATAGTACAGTATAGTACAATACAGCGTAGTGTAGTATAATATAGCATAAAACAGTGCAGTGTAGTATAATACAGTATAATACAGTACAGTGTAGTACAGTAGAGTACATTGTAGTGTAGTGTAGTATATTATAGTACAGTACAGTGTAGAATAGTGTAGTATAGCACAATACAGTACAGTGTAGTATAGTGTAGTATAGTATAGTGCAGTGTAGTACAGTACAGTACAGTACAGTTTAGTATAGTATAGTATAGTATAGTATGGCTGTTTGCTACAGATGCAGTGGATGGAGATTAAATTACTGAAGTACTTATTTAAGTTTCTGTACATGAATCCAAATGTTATAGATGCACCCTGTCCTGTTTAAAGCTCCGCCCTCAAAGCAGCATCCTCATTCAGTCAAACCCCGCCCCCAAGCAGCATCAGTTTTTTTTCAAACCCCGCCCCCAAAGCAGCATCCTCATTTACGCTCCAAACCCCGCCCCCAAAGCAGCATCCTCATTTACGCTCCAAACCCCGCCCTTAAAGCAGCATCCTCATTTACGCTCCAAACCCCGCCCCCAAAGCAGCATCCTCATTTACGCTCCAAACCCCGCCCTTAAAGCAGCATCCTCATTTACACTCCAAACCCCGCCCCTTTTAGCAGTGTCCTCATACAAATTTCCGAACCCCGTCTCCAAAGCAGCGTCCTTATTTACTCTCCAAACCCCACCCTCTCGAACAATGTCCTTATACAAATTTCCAACCCCCGCCCCCTTGAGCAGCGCCCTTATTCAGTCTCCAAACCCCGCCCCAATCAGCATCCTTATTTACTCTCCAAACCCCGCCCCTTCGAGCAGTGTCCTTATACACATTTCTTCAGCATCCTTATTTATTTGCCAAATTTCTCCCCAAGCAGCATCCTTATCCAGTCTTAGTTCCAATTAGCATAATTTACGCTCCAAACTCCACCCCTTCAAGCAGTGTCCTTATACAAATTTCCAAACCTCGCCCCAAACTCATTTTTACTCTCCAAACCCCACCCCCTCAAGCAGCATCTTCATTCAGCCTTCAAACCCCGCCCCAAAAGCAGCATCCTTATTCAGTCTCCAAACTCCGCCCCAACAAGCATCACTATTAAATATATATTGCTGTATTCTGTCCTGTTTCAAGCCCCGCCCCTCTAAGCAGCGTACTCATTTTATCTTTAAACTCCACCCCCCAGCAGCAACCTTATTCAGACTCCAAACCCCGCCCCCTCAATAAGCATCCTAATTCCCTCTCCAAGCTCCGCCTCCCAGCGAACAGTCCCACCCACGTAATCTCAGCAATGCATTTATACAATAATACAGTCATTAGAAGCCGACACTACAGTAATATACATTCACTCTGACCAACACTCACAACAGCGTCGGGAGTGCAAAAGTGCATTCACCTTTACGCAAATTACAAATCATATTCATAATAATCAGAATCATCAGAATCATCATAATTATATTAATATTAATAATAATAATAACAATAACATTTGCGCGAACTGCTGAAACCGAAGATTTGTTATGATGGGTGGAGAGGAAAAGGTCATGGAAGGTCATTAACGTAAAGTTATCATCATCATCGTCCTCGTTGTGTTTCTCGTAACACATCAAAGCAGAGGGAGGTGCTGGAGAGCATTCAGAAGTTTTCGGAAAACACGACGGAAAAAACATCGGAAAAAACATCGGAAAAAACTTCGGAAACGAGATAAAGCTCAGCCGCCGTCGCCGCCGCTTTGTTCACAGCATCAGTTCAGAACAGTGCTATTATGAATATTACTATTATCGTGAATCGATCTACGACCCGCTGCTTTAAACCGTTAATAATTTTTTTTTACGTGGTTTTTGCGAATTTTTGAAAGTTTTTTACATTTTTCGTCCATTTTTTTGCATAAAATGTGCGTTTGAGTCCTGACTGAGGAGACACGTCCCCGCACCGGTCCTCTCCCAACATTTCTCCCCAACGTTTTTAGCGTGCAGTTCAGGGTTCCCATGGTACGTCTGTGGTTTCCGTGGTACGTCCGTGGTTTCCGTGGTTGGAGGTGCTAGGGGTTGGGCGGGGTGTGTGGGGGGTGGGGGGTGTTCTGGTCCTGCTATGTGGCGTTCTGGTTGACCGCTTTGCCTCCGTTCATGGTGGGAGTCCCTGAGCTTTTCCTAGAGCGGTGCTTGTCTTCGATGTCGTGCAGCGAAGGCTCCCTGTACATACAGACTGCAGACACACACACACACACACACAAAATAAAAACCATCAGAACATTACATTATCTTGTACAGTATCGATCAAAAGTTTGGACACACCTTCCCATCATTGTTTTTTGCTTTGTAAGGCTGGTAATTCTAATAAATTCATCATGTGCAACAGAGGATCTCTAGCTCTTTCTTTCTTTTAAATACACTTTATTAAAGATTATTTTTTTACAAATACAAATATAAAATATCATATTTCATCACATTCATCACATATTACCAAAATAGTAACATTTTAAAAAGTTAAAAAGTCAAAAAGTTCCATTTTTTAACTAATGATCATTTTTGTTCTAGTTTTCCACAGTTGACTTTTCACTATACATATAATTACCCACAACACTTCTTGTTCTTTTTTTGGTAGGGTGCTTATAAAATAATCCATAAGCTATATATTTCATATTTATTGCTATATATATATATATATATATATATATATATATATATATATATATATATATGTCTTTAAATGTATCCCAAAGTTCTTTAGATCTATTTCAGATCTAACCTTATATTAAGAAATAAAAATATATATATAATGGTTCATCTTGATTACAATTAGGCATAGGGCATTTACCTGTTTTGATGTAACAGCTCCAATTTCCTATTTTATTCAGATTTATTATTAATGTTTTTACATACTACTGTATATTATTCTCCTTTGGTTGCAAATCTCTATAAATGACCATGTTACCATACACAGAATTAGTTATTACTTTATATATATATATATTTGGCATTATCATTTACCCAATGAGGAACTCTGGTAACTCTAATGAACGTATCCTGTGCAACAGAGGAAACTCTTGCTCTTCCATTACTAAGCCAGTCCTGATGAGTGCCAGTTTCATCATTATAATGTTTTTGATGTTCTTTGCGGTGACTGCACTTGATGATACTTTCAAAGCGATTCCGAACTGAGAGAGAAAATGCAGCCAAAACTGTCTCTAAGCACGAGGTGATACTTTAAAATGCTTCAAAAATATAAAATATAAAACGTATTCTGGTATAACTAAATGCTGAATAACTTAATGATTACTAAATCATTCCAGATTATTCAACTTCTCAACTAAGTAAAGAAAAAATACTTTAAGAAATGAAGGTCAGTCAATCAAAAAAATGACATCAAAGTGCAGTCACCGCAAAGAAACACATTGAAACTGATGAAACTGGCACTCATCAAGACCACCCCAGGAAATAAAGAGCAAAAGTTACCTCTGTTGCACAGGATAAGTTTATCAGAGATACCAGCCTCATAACTTTTGACTGGTATTGTTTTATGTGAATGCTCATGTCAGGACACTGATACTGTTAATTAGAATATTATTATCAATATTATTTATTATATGTAGAAATTTAGGGAGAGATAGTCATACCTTCGATGGGTCTGGGTAGAAAGTGTGAGGAGGGCTTGGTCTTCTTCACCCGGTTGCCCTTCATGACCTGGCCTTCTTTGGTGAGGCCTAAGAACCAGGCCCGGCCCGACTCCTGCTGCCGGTACACGGTGGAGGAGTAGATGACGTAGTAGTTCTCGAACACGGACTCCTTAAATTTACACTCCGGCGTGAACATCTCCTGCAGAGCACAGAGAAAACACAACCACAGACCACTTTACTGCCTGATCTACTGTTCCAGTGTTCCTGAGGAACGGAAGCACCAGCAGCTCTGAGCAGAACCACTTCCAGGTATTCAGATTTTTATATTTTATAAGGAATCCAGCTGCTGTCACTTCTACACTGCTAAAAATCCATTGGCAAAAACTGGACAAAATATATGTATGTATATAAGTCAGCCAAAAATCTGCCAATGGGGTGAGCAAATTTTTCTTAGTAAGATTTATATAAATATAAAAATGAGTGAAATAAGCTTAAATCAAGCTAAAATCCCTTATTTTTTTGGATTAAATTTGTATCAGAATAACTTGACTACACTGCAAAAAATCCATTAGCAAAAACTAGACAAAATATATGCAAATTAAGACAAATATATGTATTTTAAGCAAAAAAAAACTGCCAGTGGGGTAAGCAAAATTCTCAAAATGAGCAAAAATCAAGCAAAAAAAGTCACTGGTTTTGGACACAAGTATCAGAATAACTTGATTTCTGCTTGATTTGCTTATTTTGAGTTCAAATTAATTAAAATAAGGTACAAATTCTAAGTAAGAATGATTAAAATAATTATCCCTAAAATAAGCTAAATAATCATGACACTTACACACAACGCTTAATAAGATAAAAAGTCTTATCAGAGAAGAAAATAAGATTTATTGCCTTAAATTTAGAAAATTTCACTTGCTAAGATTTAGTTTTTTGCAGTGTAGTAACATTTGTGCTTATTTTGGGTTCAAATGACTTAAAATAAGATGACAATTTAAAGTGAGTCTGAATAAGATCATACACTTCTTACATTTAGACAAAAATTATTATCAGAAAACAAAAAGAACGATTTTTTGCCTTGAAATGAGATCATTTCACTTGCTAAGATTAATGTTTTTGCAGTGTATCGATGTTTAAAAACACACCAAGCTAATGTCTTTAGTGTTTAGTACAGGAACTTACTACTTGTAGCTTAACAGCAGATTTAAGCATAGAATAGCTAAAACTAGCAGAGCAGAGAAGCTACGACAACTTCGTCAAACACCGAAGTTTAGGATGCTCGAGTATTATCGTAATGATGTGGAATTAAATATGATAAAAAGTGAAATTGCTCTTGTAAAAAAGTATAATATTATACTTTTTCTCTTTTTACTTAATTTTTTACCTACTTAATCACAAAAAAGTTTACTTTATTTGGCTGTGCTAATTTTGTACTGTGATATATACTTAATATTGATATTTTATTTTTAGTATTAGTAAAATATAAACTTTATAAAACTTTTTTATGATAAAACTATACTTTTACTAAATGTGGCTATATAAGTCTATATTTCTGCAATCTAGTTGCAAATAATTATTTTTAGTTTCTCGTACAAATTAAAACTGCTGATGAACCTTTTATGTGTTAAAACTAAACTTTTTAAAAGTAAAAGTTTACTTTAGTTAGTTTAGTGTATAGGTATAATATCTTTAACAGATAGGGATATGTTTTTGTTTTTGTTTATATCTGTTTTTATACACTTTTCATCTATATTTTAATCACATTTTGGTATCACTTTAAAATAAGACTACCTTTATAAAGGGTTTACAATTAGTTTATTAATGGTTACTAATTAGGTTGTAAATGCCTTAAAAATCATTAATAATCAGTTATAACACATACGTAGAAAGAGCAACAATATATATATATATATATATATATATATATATATATATATATAGATAGCTCTGGGTTCACTATTTGACAAGCAACAGGTCATTGTTGCCCTTTCTACGTATGTGTATTTTTAAGGCATTTACAACCTAATTAGTAACCATTAATAAACTAATTGTAAACCATTTATAAACCCCTTATAAATGTAGTCTTATTTTAAAGTGGTACCCACATTTTTAATGTGGTTTTAATGTTCAGTTGGACGCAGCTCAAGCAAATATACTTAAATTATACTAAATATTGTAAAAAAAAAAAAAAAAAAAAACACATGACTAGTATACTTTTAGTATAGTAAATATTTAGTGCAAATTTAGAGCATTTTTATTTACAAACAAGTACAAATTAGTGGTCCTAAAATAAAATAAGCATAACTTAAGTACAGATGTATTTCAGAATAATTAAGGTTGCAGGAATGACGACCCTACCAGGCTACTGTCAGCATATAGTGGGAGGAGCCCCAGTAAGGGGGATTGTGAGAACAGTGTTCTTATACTTTTTTTGTATTGACCTTTACAGAGTTTAAAGGGACACTAACACAGGTTGTCATTGCATTTAATTCATAACCAGTCGTTGTCTGGGGGCCCCAGGTCAGCTTGAGGCCTCTTGGCAATGGACTGGTTTGCTTGCCCTGTTGAGACGGGCCTGGCCCTGAGGGAACTCCCAGCTGGACCATGCCACTGTGTGTGTGTGTGTGTGGGTTAGACAGAGGCAGCGGGGGTGTTGGGGGGGGTGTTATCTGAGAGTGGTGGCACCCTGTCAGGCAGCAGACACCGCAGTGCCGCCGGGTCGGGGGGTGAGGGCATACTCTGTCCTGCAGAGCCGGCCTGGAGGACGCCAGCCAAGACTGAGCATCCACACACACACACACACATACTTGTTTCTGTGCATTGTTGGGGTCACAGGAGGAATTGTTACATTGTGGGGACCCTTTCCTAAGGTCCTACAAACTTGAAAAAAATCATGCTTTTACCTGTGAATCATAAAATCACTTTAAAAATCAAATATCTCACAAAAAAAGCTTTCTGACCTGAACAGGTGGTGAGTTGTGGGGACACTAGGGACATTTCAGGTGTTGAGCAAATCTGAGGACCATGATTATACTAAATTACTCGTTTTCATTATTTGTGGGGTCCAGTTTTTCCAGTTTCATATTGAGACAGAACAATGTTTTTTTTATTGTTAATGGAGCCAAGAATTACTAATCCATATAAACACATTTCACACACACACACACACACACACACACACACACTGTATGGGCCAAGTACTGAAACTAAACAAAGCTGTTAATTATGTTTATTTACCAGTAACTGTATTTTTGTGGCTATTGGTATAAGATGCATTTATTGAATTAGACAATTTTCAGTTTGAGTAATATTTAGGTTTTTATCTAGGTAAATAAGTTTTTCTTATGTGTTAGCTCATTGTATGGTACTGCACTCTCAATATAAATGGGTACTGTGTCTTTAAGGGAAACACTATTTTGGATGAATTACTGAAATACTGTAATTGTCATAAAGTTTTAAGAGTTCAGACATCAATATTTGGTGGAATAATCCTGGTTTTTCATCTCAGTTTTCAGTTTTCAGCATCTTGGCATCATGTTCTCCTCCACCAGTCTTACACACTGCTTTTGGATAACTTTATGCTGCTTTACTCCTGGTGCAAAAATTCAAGCAGTTCAGTTTGGTGGTTTGATGGCTTGTGATCATCCATCTTCCTCTTGATTATATTCCAGAGGTTTTTTTTAATCATTTTAAGTGGTCTCTTATTTTTTTTCCAGAACTGTATAGTATATTACCTTATAGTATCAACATATTTCTTAAAAAAAATGAAAAAACAATTAATTGTAATAATAATATGCATGCCCACTACTGTCTCTACCACTACTTTGGACCATTCACTAATGTAAAAGGGTGTGTCCACATACTTTTGGCTTTATTATTAATATAGTGTATAGAGTTTACATCACTGATATGTTCTGTGTGCCCTGTTGACGTGGTCTGAATATTAATATTTCATATGTAATCAGTGTAAAACAGCTCTGCCTGACCACCAGTCTGCCGTTTTCTAATCCAACCAATGGCATTCCACGAAGAAACGGAGAGAATGTGAAATTAGGAGAGTAAATAAATAAATATTCCGCAGCGCAGTAAAAGCAATCTGCCGGTTTGCCGGGTTGCTGCAGCCTCTGAGGCGCGGCGCGGGATCGCGGGAAGCCGAGGACAAATTAGAAGGGCTTTAATTCAAATTCCTGGCCGATCTGAAGGAGAAATAAAGGACCTGCTTGTGAAACAAAGCATGAGGGGGTCTTACTGTCGCATGCATTAGTCAGACTCACGGGGGATAAATAATCTGAGAAGCCCACCAAGCCCTTTTGAACTCATCAGCGAGAGAAGAACAGCATTTTCATTCAGAACCAGAGCAAATAAAACAGGGCTTCAACCAGAAAATGCTTAAAAAGAACGAAGTAGACGAGTAGAAAAGCAGGTAATGTTACAGGTTGTGGTTAGATTAGACACTGAGGACCAACTGTGCAGATTGATTTAGGGCGTGTCTATGGAGTCAAAAAAGGGTCATAAAGATTTTGAGTTTGTAAAACAGAAGTCACAAATGTACTGAAACTTGTAACTGCGTTTAAACAACTGCATGCACAAAAATCCAAATCCACAAATTAACTGGAATGTGCAAACTTGAAACTGAAAGTAATATTAATAATAATTCAAATGTACAAATGTGAAAAAATATTTTAATTATATATAAATATATATTTTTTAAATTTGTAAATCCAATCTCTTGAATGTGTGAATCAGTACTGCTCAAATGGCTTAAGCTGGGTCAGACCAAAAATCACATGGAATTTGTGAGGTTGTAAATGTGACAGTGGGTGTTTTTCACTGTGGAGCTAAAAATCCTCTCATTCATCTCCTCTGCTGCGGGTGCGAAGCTCTAGCTGCAGTTGCGAATTTTGACCCTGTTTTTACGCCTGATTGGCGGACCAATAGGAAAGCTTTATATAGACCAATCAGATTACGGGGTTTGTTTAACCAATCAGAACACTGGGTGGGTCTCTGCAGCTCGGAGTACTGGGCGTGTCGAAAGGTGTGGGCGTGTCGAAAGTGTGGCCGCCATTTTGGAGTCGGCCACCATGCGCCCCCCAGTGGATGAATTTACACTGAGGAAGGAGTTTAATAAAACAATAATATTCATAACTCTACCAATTTTTACCTGATTTACACACGGTTTGGTTTGTTACAAACAGCAGAGATGTAGTTATGATACAGGACACTGTGACACATTACAAATACCTGCTTTCATGCTGAAATACTTTACATTATGCTCTTTAACAAAGACAGACATATGGTATAGCATATTAATAAGTACATAAATTAATTGATTTATATATATATATATATATATATATATATATATATATATATATGTATATATATATATATATATATATATATATGTGTGTGTGTGTGTGTGTGTATATGTGTGTGTGCATCTATGTACATAAATATAAAATTAATTCATATTATTAGAACATAATATAAAGTATTTCAGCATGAAAGCAGGTATTTGTAATGTGTCACAGTGTCCTGTATCATAACTACATCTCTGCTGTTTGTAACAAACCAAACCGTGTGTAAATCGGGTAAAAATTTGTAGAGTTATGAATATTATCGGTTTATTAAACTCCTTCCTCAGTGTAAATTAATCCACTGTGGGGCGCATGGTGGCCGACTCCAAAATGGCGGCCACACTTTCGACACGCCCACACCTTTCGACACGCCCAGTACTCCGAGCTGCAGAGACCCACCCAGTGTTCTGATTGGTTAAACAAACCCCGTAATCTGATTGGTCTATATAAAGCTTTCCTATTGGTCCGCCAATCAGGCGTAAAAACAGGGTCAAAATTCGCAACTGCAGCTAGAGCTTCGCACCCGCAGCAGAGGAGATGAATGAGAGGATTTTTAGCTCCACAGTGAAAAACACCCACTGTCACATTTACAACCTCACAAATTCCATGTGATTTTTGGTCTGACCCAGCTTAAGCCATTTGAGCAGTACTGATTCACACATTCAAGAGATTGGATTTACAAATTTAAAAAATATATATTTATATATAATTAAAATATTTTTTCGCATTCGTACATTTGAATTATTATTAATATTACTTTCAGTTTCAAGTTTGCACATTCCAGTTAATTTGTGGATTTGGATTTTTGTGCATGTAGTTGTTTAAACGCAGTTACAAGTTTCAGTACATTTGTGACTTCTGTTTTACAAACTCAAAATCTTTATGACCCTTTTTTGACTCCATACGTGTCAGCGTGTCTTTGCTATCGTAACGACGGGAAAAGTACTCCTTGCGCGACTTGAAACACAAAGCAAAAGGCATGCACTAATTCTCTTAATTAATCATGGGCGTAGTTAATTTTGGATGTAACGTGAAATAAACCAATCAGAGTGTCACTTGCTCATTATTCCCTTTAAGAGCCAGTTGAGCTCTGACTTTAAATTAGTTAATTGCTATTTTAACAGTGCAGCTACCTGGACGTGTCCAACAAACGCTTCTCAGCAGAGGAAACTGAGCTGCTCTCTGTTCTCGCTCGTTCTTTTTGTTTATTGTTGATGTAAAAGTTGGGTTTGTGCACTGCTGCCTGTTCGTGTGTGTTGAGGATGCGCCAAGATAGCAATGAACGTCTGACTGTTGACATCTGTCTAGGTTGTATTCAGTAAGTGGAGCACCTGTGTTTTCTGTTGCCAAGATAGAGATAGCAAAACTCCAGAAATTTACCTCCAGAACACACCTCATTTCCAAACCACCACACCCATCAGTGTAGCTTGCTAAGATTTATCTATTTTTTTGCAAAAAAAAAACAAAACAAAACTGAATTTTAGCAAAGTTGGTCAAATCATCATTTTTTTTTCTGATATGAATTTTTGTCTCATTAAGCACTGTGTAACTGTAAGATTATTTAGCTTATTAACTTATGATTTTAATTAGTCTGTCTTTTTATAATTTGACTCAAAATAAGCACAAAAAGTCACAAGTCAAGTTATTGTCATTCTTGTGTACAACTTTAAGCCACAAAATGAGATATTTTTACTTATTTTTACAGTCTTACTTCACATATGTTGAAACTTTGTTATTGGGCTTATTTTAAGAAAATCTTAATTTCAGCCAAAAGAATGAATTTGTCTACTACTAATATTGTCACATCTAAAAATCTAAACAAATAAAAAAAGACATTCTAAATAGTCATACTGTAATTCAGGAGCGTGAGCTCTTCCAATTGGCAAATAGACAATATGAAAAAGGGGAAAGTGCCTACAAAGTGCAAAAAAAAACTAATTCTTAGTAAAATTATCTAATTTCAAGGCAATAAATCTTATTTTTTTCTCTGATAATTGCCTTATTTTGTCTTGCTAAGAATTTTCACATTATTTTTATTAATTGGAGTCAAAATTCTTGTCTTGTTGATTCTTGCGTCCCAATTTAAGCCACAAAATCTTTTTGTTGTCATTTAGAGCATTTATTTGCAGAAAATGAGAAATGGCTGAAATAACAAAAAAGATGCAGAGCAAAGATCATATTCATAAAGTTTTGAATAACCCTATTTTTTATTCTTAGTTTTCATGCATCTTGGCATCATGTTCTCCTCCATCAGTCTTACACACTGCTTTTGGGTAACTTTATGCTGCTTTACTCCTGGTGCAAAAATTCAAGCAGTTCAGTTTGGTGGTTTGATGGCTTGTGATCATCCATCTTCCTCTTGATTATATTGCAGAGGTTTTTAATTCGGTAAAATCAAAGAAAGTCATCATTTTTAAGTGCTCTCTTATTTTAAGTAATTTGAACTCAAAATAAGCCCAATCAAGCAGCAATCAAGTTATTCTGATTATTGTGTCCAAAAACAGTGACTTTTTTTGCTTGATTTAGGTGTTACTTCACTCATTTTGAGACTTTGCCATTGCTTTTTTTAAAGAATCTTACTAAGACATTTTTGCTTACCCCATTGGCAGATTTTTTGGCTTAATATACATATATTTGTCTTAATTTGCATATATTTTGTCTAGTTTTTGCCAATGGATTTTTTGCAGTGTGGACTCTTCTAATTGGCAAATTGACTAAATAAAAAGGGGAAAGTGACTAAAAACTCGTTCTGCAGCTAAAATAAAGGATGCATTAAATTAAAACTGATGAGAATATAAAATATATGACCAATCCTCCGACCCGCTGCCTAGACAGGACGCGGCGTGGAGATAAATCCGAGGGTGAACTGAAGCAGGACAGCTGTGTTTAAACTCCAATCTTTTATTTGACTCCTGACGGGTCATTATTATTCAGAAGGTAGAGCAGGTTGGGCTGGGCAGCCGCCGCTCGTGTCTAGACAGCTGCTTCAGTCACATTGCAAACCTGGAGAGAGGACACAGGGCTGATCTAAAACTGAACACGGACTGAAATACGATGAAACATCAGAGGAAAACCAGATATTACAGAATACTGACTGTCTGAATCTATTATTCTTTACAAAGCTCTGGAAAAACAATAAGAGAGCACTTAAAGAATTATGACTTTCTTTGATTTTACCAAATTGAAAACCTCTGGAATATAATCAAGAGGAACCAAAGCTGAAGTGCTTGAATTTTTGCACCAGGAGTAAAGCAGCATAAAGTTATCCAAAAGCAGTGTGTAAGACTGGTGGAGGAGAACATGATGCCAAGATGCATGAAAAAAAAACTGTGATTAAAAACCAGGGTTATTCCACCAAATATTGAAACTTTATGAATATGAACTTGTTTTCTTTGCATTATTTGAGGTCTGAAAGCTCTGCATCTTTTTTCGTTATTTCAGCCATTTCTCATTTTATGCAAATAAATGCTCTAAATGACAATTTTCCATTTGTAGTTGGAATTTAGGAGAAATGTTGTCTGTAGTTTATAGAATAAAACAACAATGTTCATTTTACTCAAACATAAACCTATAAATAGCTGTATATTTGAGCTTTTGGTGTTGGCGTGAAATTGTTTCATAGAGTAGATCAAGGCTTTTTAAACACCTATGACTTGAGTCTTGAGAAGAAAAAATGTTTTATTGACTGTAAAACTAATTTTTACAAATTTTACACAAAAAAGTACCAGTCAAAAATGTGGACATTGCTTTCAAGAAGTTTTCAGCTAACTTTAAAAATAACTTTGATAAAAGTATTATTTGTTTGAGCTTGAGTAAAATGAACATTGCCGTTTTATTCTATTCTACACTGCAAAAAATCCTTTGGCAAAAACTAGACAAAATATATGCAAATTAAGACAAATATATGTATATTAAGCAAACAAAAATCTGCCAATGGGGTAAGCTAAATTTTCTTAGTAAGATTTCTTAAAAAAAAGTCTCAAAATGAGTGAAGTAACACCTAAATCAGGCAAAAAAAAGTTTTTAGACACAAGAATCAGAATAACTTGATTGCTGCTTGATTGTGCTTATAAGTAAGAATGATTAAGATAATTATCTCTAAAATACGCAAAATAATCTACACTTACACAATGCTTAGTAAGACAAAAAGTCTTATCAGAGAAGAAAATAAGATTTATTGCCTTAAATTTAGAAAATTTCACTTGCTAAGATTTAGTTTTTTGCAGTGGATAAACTACAGACAACATTTCTCTTAAATTTCAAATAAAATATTCTCATTTAGAGCATTTATTTGCAGAAAATGAGAAATGGCTGAAATAACAAAAAAAGATGCAGAGCAAAGATCATATTCATAAAGTTTGGAATAACCCTATTTTTTAATCTTAGTTTTCATGCATCTTGGCATCATGTTCTCCTCCACCAGTCTTACACACTGCTTTTGGATAACTTTATGCTGCTTTACTCCTGGTGCAAAAAATTCAAGCAGTTCAGTTTGGTGGTTTGATGGTTTGTGATCATCCATCTTCCTCTTGATTATATTCCAGAGGTTTTCAATTTGGTAAAATCAAAATTTTTAAGTGCTCTCTTATTATTATTATTTTTTTTTACAATTTCAATGTTTGTGGAAGGTATATGAGTGGTGCAGGGGTTCTGCTCCACACTGGGGGTTGAGCTGGTATGTTACTGGATTAGCTAATAGGTTTGGTGCACGTAAACGACGTCTGACAAAATAATTACTCAGCGGTTTGCACTGCGGGCGTTCTGCTCCGGACCCGGTTTACTGCATCCGATCCGACCACAGCCACCGCCACCGCCGCTAGCCGAACCGCTGCTGCTCTCCAGCGCTAGTCGCTATACAATTAGCTTTTATTAGCCTTAAGATAATCAATCCTACTCTGCAAATAATGAAGCTGCTGCTGGAATGAGGAGCTGGGCTTGCCGTAGGAGAGAGTGTGTGTGTGTGCAGTATGTGTGTGTATGCAGTATGTGTGTGTGTGTGTGTACAGTGTGTGTGTGTGTAATGGGTGCATCAGTAGCGCTAGCAGCTACTACTATGGATTCCCCGGCTATTCCTCAGTGATTTTTTACTGCAGCAGAGAAACTGCAACAGCTACAACCATGATAGAGTCAGAGCACTACTGGAGGATACGCTGTAAAGCAAATTCATTTATTCAGCTGTGTTCAGGCAATTTTCATTTAATAATTTTACTAATCTGCTCATTTTTAGGGTCGGAATAACACAGCTAATACAGTGCCGTGAAAAATATTTGCCCTCCTATAGATTTCTTTAATTTTTGCATTTTTGTCATACTGTTTTTTTTTTCTAACGTCAGACAATGATAACCGTTTTAAATGATCATTTTATTGATATAAGAGAAAAAAAAACTATCCAAACCAATCTAGCCCTGTGTGAATAATTGGTGGCAACAACTGCAATCAAGGAGGAATTTAAATTCAGCACTGCAAAAAATCCATTGGCAAAAACTAGACAAAATATATGCAAATTAAGACAAATATATATTTATTAAGCAAAAAAATCTGCCAATGGGGTAAGCAACATTTTCTTAGTAAGATTTCTTACAAAAAGCAATGGCAAAGTCTCAAAATGAGTGAAGTAACACTTAAACCAAGCAAAAAAAAAAGTCCCTGTTTTTGGACACAAAAATCAGAATAACTTGATTTCTGCTTGATTGTGCTTTTGATTTTGAGTTCAAATGACTTAAAATTAGATACAAATTTTAAGTAAGAATGATTAAGATAATTATCCCTAAAATAAGCCAAATAATCACCTAAACACTTACACACAATGCTTAGTAAGACAAAAAGTCTTATCAGAGAAGAAAATAAGATTTATTGCCTTAAAATGAGAAAATTTCACTTGCTAAGATTTAGTTTTTTGCAATGAGACACATTGGGATGGGGAGGATTTTCCAGCTTAAACGTCCTGTTTAAGATCATCAACAGAATCTCAATCATCCAGACTTTAACTAGACCCTCCCCCAAAACCTTCATTTAGTTTTTTTTTATTTAGTTTAATCCATTCAGAGACAGTGAACTTTTTGTTTTTGTGCTTTGGGTCATTGTCCTGCTGCAGAACCCAAGTACTCCTGAGCTTGAGGTCAGTAAGGAACAGATGGCCGGATTCTGATTCTCCTTCAGGATTTTCTGGTAAACAGCAGAATTCCTGCTTCCATCTATTACAGCAAGTTATCCAGCAGCTCCAGATCATCACACACACACACCCACACACCCACACACACATCACCACCACCATGTTTTACTACGTTCAGTATAATTCAGTTCTTTTATTACTGAAATGATGTGTTATTATATAGTTTTACGCCAGATTTAATGGGACACACACCTTCCAAAAGTTCAAAAAATCTGTATTTTACACACATTTGTGTGAAATGATGTGAAGGTCAATTTGATGATAAAGATTTTATCATCTTTAAAAAACTTTAGAGCCCTAAAATAACATAATTATATCTATATTAGTGCAAGAAACACTGATAGTGCATTCGACAGGGGGGCGGAGAAAAGATCATTCTCATGAGAACTTTCAGTGGAGGAATATATTGTAGCTACAAATATGTTGATAGTCTACACAACATAGCGGTAATGCAGAGATATAAAAAGTAATAAACATAATAGATGTTACTATTTTAAATTCTGAAGGTTATATTACAGAAAGCTTTACTTAGACATAATAAGAAGACATTAAAATACAGATAAGATTTTTATTTTGAATTTTAGTTCAATTAATGAGATTTTATGGTCATGTGCAAATTTCTCCATAGTTGCATAACATAGTATTCTGGTTGTATAAGGGGGAAACATAGATAGAAGGATGAATGGATGGATGGATAGATATTTTCCTTATTTTATGGATAATTATCTTGATCATTCTTACTTAGAATTTGTACCTTATTTTAAGTAATTTGAACTCAAAATAAGCAAATCAAGCAGAAATCAAATTTTCTGATTCTTGTGTCCAAAAACAGTGACTTTTTTTGCTTGATTTAGGCGTTACTTCACTCATTTTGAGACTTTACCTTTGCTTTTTGTAAGAAATCTTACTAAGAAAATTTTGCTTACCCCATAGGCAGGTTTTTTTTGCTTATTATACATATATTTGTCTAGTTTTTGCCAATGGATTTTTTGCAGTCTATAGCTTTATAAAGCTTTTCCTATATCCAGCTCAATCTGGCTCTATACATTTCTTATTAAAACATTCTTATTTAACGTTTATTTTTTTTTTTAATTCTGATTAATGCAAATGCAATTTTTTTTTTTTTAGTTTTGGGAATGTTACTTTTAACTTTTAATGTTTCCAACCTGCAAAAACTAGACCAGATAAATGTACATTGAGATGTAAATGCTGGATGGATGGATGGATGGATGGATGGATGCTTTATTTATCCTGAAGGAAATTTAGGGTGGGTGAGGGTATTGAATAATTTTCTGTAAATTTGAACGTAACAGGAGGGTTAAGCTGAGAACACAAGGTGCGATTTTGGAAGAAAAATACGATTTAAGGTTTCTAAGGGCTAATTGTATATTAATGAAAGTTATTATAAAGTGTTACCAAAATATGTTTGCTATTCTTTTTCACAGCACTGAATTTGTGTGAAATCCTCCTCTATTAAAGCCGATAGAGTATGGTAAGCTGTATAGTATATAAAGTGAGATAGAGAGTGCGTATAGGTGCAGAGGCGGTCTTTGCATAGAGGCATTGCTAGACAACTGCCTTGGGCCCCTCCCACTGCAGCCCACTGTAGGGGCCCCTTACTAGCTGCAAACTTCCCATAGACCTACAGCTGGTAATTGGGGCCCTTTGGACAGTAATTCACACATAGTAGTTCATAAATGGAGATTCTTGTATGTTTAAAATGGAAACAAAGACAAAACAATAAATTACAAAGGAATACAGATTCCGTCCACACCCCCTCTCTTTCCCGTTAAAATGGAATATTCCATCCATGCCAGTGAACCGCGAATGAGCTGCTTGTGAAAGACAGAATTAAGGTGAAATGAAGTGTACAAGTGGGTTGTGAGCAAAGCCATGAAGCGCCACTACCCAAGTGGCGCTACAAAAGAAAAAAGAAGGAAGAGGCTAAACTAAAAACAGATGCTCTTCCAAAACTGATAAGCTTTTTTAGTGTGTCAGCACCACCGGACCCGAATGTTTTGGTGGAGGAGGGGGACTAGGAGGTGCCATATAGGGTTGTGTGGGTAGGGTAAATTCTATTTTTAGAAAAATAACAAACGAAAATAAATCCCAAATGTTGACAAAAATATAATCTAACGAATTTCAAAACATAGAAACGAAAAACGTTAAAATGGTATTGATATAACATAATATAATATAACAGCTGGATCAAACAGTTTAGCGTCAGTCACAAGGAAAGCGCTCTCTCTCTCTCTCTCTCTCTCTCTCTCTCTCTCTCTTCCGCAGCGCAGAGCTGAATGCGAGGCTAGAAATAATTTGAAAACTCATTTTAGTTAAATAAATTAAGATGAGTGAGGACCTGTAAAGTTAATCAAATATTGTCAAATATAAAGGATAGGTTGAGGTTTTGGGGAGCTGTTTCAATTATTTGAAACTGAAACTAACTGAAACTGATATTATTCTGCGCACTAGATATCTATATATATCTATCTATAGATTTTGATTGTGTTTTAAATGAGTTTGTATTTTATATTATTTATTTTTTTATTCATTTTAAATATTTTTAGTATTTTATTGATCAAACACCCTTACACAAACTCTGCCTCCTCTCATATTTTCACTGTACATTTTGATGTGATTGATAATTATTCTTTATCATTAAATTCAGTTACAATTCTAGATAAAAATTACTGATTGACTCACACAAATGCTCAGTCACACTGCTTTACTTTTTTGGCATTCTGGCGTATATTTTATTTAAATATATGTTTATTGATTGAACATATAAAAAGTGCAATTAGCATTGAAAGCTTCAATTTTCTTTTTTAACTATTTTTTTAAATAAATATTTTCTGAAACCTATTTCTCGCATATTAATGTTGATGGGCCCCCTAGCTAAATTCGCCTTGAGCCCCCAAATTGCTAAGTCCGCCACTGCGTAGGCGTGAGAGAGGAGTGAGCTGGAGTGCTCCTCATCACGAGCACTCTTTCCCGCACGTGTGAAACCCCGTGTAAATGCTGGAGATCAGAGCGTGTTTCGGGGAGGGCGTGATGCGCGCTGGAGCTTAGTTAAAGATAGATGCGTTTAAACTACAGAGAGAGTTGTGGTTACCGCTGCGCTGAGAAGTAGGTCAGAGCCAACAGAGTCTCATAAATAATCCAGGAAAACTCCAGAGACTGGAAACCCCACACAATCCAGCAGTTTAACACTGCAGACCAGCAGCTGCAGCAGCTGCAGAGCCACGATCCAGACCTAACATCTACAAATAACACACACACACACAGGAACCCCCACACATAAACACACACTCACGTGGGCGGAGTCAGACGGTGAAAATAAAATAATGCACACGTTTTGTAAGTCTAATCATTTTAATGCATCAATGTCTTTATATAGGTTTATAAAGCTTTTCCTCTATCCAGCTCAATCCAACTCAAGATAAGTTTCTTATTAAAAAGTTATTATTTAGCGTTTTATTATTTATTTTATTCTGATAATGCAAATGCAACATTTTCTTTTATTTTTAGTTTTGGGAATGTTACTTTTAACGTTTCCAACCTGCAAGAAAAACTATATCTTAGCAAGTGAACTTTTTAAAGTAAAAAAAAAATGATACACTGCAAAAATTCCATTGGCAAAAACTAGACCAAATAAATCTAAATTGAGACATAAATGCCTACATTAAGCAAACAATTTTTTTTACATTTTTTAAACAAGCCACAATCACAAAGTACCAAAATGAAAAAAAAAAAAAAAACTCAAAAAACTCAAATCAAAGCAAAAAATTCCTTATTTTGTAGTTTAAATCTGAACACAAGAATCAGAATAACTTAACTGGTGACTTTTAGTGCTTACACTGCAAGAAAATCTATTGGCAAAAACTAGACAAAATATATGCAAATTAAGACAAATATATGTAAATTAAGCAAAACAATCTGCCAATAGGGGGGAAGCAAAATTTCTTAGTAAGATTTCTTAAAAAAAGCCTCAAAATGAGTGAAGTAAAACCTAAATTAAGCAGAAAAGTCACTGTTGTTTTTGGACACAAGAATCACAATAACTTGATTCCTGCTTGATTGTGCTTATTTTGAGTTCAAATTACTTAAAATAAGGTACAAATTCTAAGTAAAAATGATTAAGATAATTATCCCTAAAATAAGCAAAATAATCTAACACTTACACAATATTTAAGTAAAACTACACTGCAAAAAACTCAATCTTAACAAGTGAAATTTTCTAAATTTAAGGTAATAAATCTTATTTTCGTCTCTGATAAGACTTTTTATCTTAATAAGCATTGTGTGAAAGTGTAGATTATTTAGCTTATTTTAGGGATAATTATCTTAATCATTTTTATTTAGAATTTGTACCTTATTTTAAGTCATTTTAACTCAAAATAAGCACAATCAAGTTATTCTGATTCTTGTGTCCAAAAACAACAGTGACTTTTCTGCTTGATTTAGGTGTTTCTTCACTCATTTTGAGACTTTGCCATTGCTTTTTGTAGGAAATCTTACTAAAAATTTTGTTTACCCCATTGGCAGATTTTTTTGCTTAATATACATATATTTGTCTTAATTTGCATAAATTTTGTATAGTTTTTGCCAATGGATTTTTTTACAGTGTAAAAATTCTTATCAGAGCAAGAAATAAGATTTTTATTGCTTTAAAACTAAATAAATTCACTTGCTAAGATTTATTTTTTTGCAGTGCAACATGCAAAAAAAACCTATATTTTAGCAAGTGCAGTTTTTACAATTTTAAGGAAATAGATCTTAATAATCTTAATCAGTATTACTTAGAACATTTTCACCTTATTTCACCTATACTAAGTAATCCGACTAGAAAATAAGCACAATAATTCAACAATCAATATTCAACAATTCAAAACTCAACAATCAACAATCAGTATTTTTTGCCTCATTTATGTCTTACTTGACTCATTTAGAGCATACGAAAAATTCGCTGATGCTATTGGCAGATTTTTTTCTTGATATAAGCATATACTAGAGCGAGCATTGTTGATGATTATGAAGCTTACAGCCAATGAAAACCTAAAAATCAGTGTCTCAGAAAATTAGAATATTATATATAAGACCAATCAGTACTTTTGGCAGTGTGCTGAAAAATGAAATCCACAAGCTGCTTGAGGTCTAGAGTGAAGTTTCCACAATCAGTGATGGTTTGGAGAGACATGTCATCTGCTGGTGTTGATCCACTGTGTTTGTTCTTCTACTGACAACTTTCATGGAGAGGCAGATTTCATTTTCCAGCAGGACTTGGCTTCACACTGCCAAAAGTACCAATTGGTCTTATACATATTCTAATTTTTTAAACACTGTTTGGGTTTTCATTGGCTGTAAGCCGTAATCATCAACAATAATAATACATGAGTTTAAACTCACATTTAAAACTGAATTACTGAAATAAAGCAACTTTTCAATGATATTCTATAAAAAAAAAAAAAAAAGTACTAGTAATATACATTTACAGATACCAGATACAGTACCAGCAAAAAACTCATCTTGAGCTGGATATTTGTTGATTTGTTGGCATGGTGTGATGTGTATGAGTTTATTGATGTAAAATCAGGCTAATTAAAGCAAAAAGGCCTGAAGTTTGACATTTAGCTGAGGAATAAGAGCAGGCTGCTCTCGGCAGTTTAGATTTAAGCTCTGCGTCGGTGGCGCCCTGCACGGGACGGATGCCTCAGGGGTGTAACTCTGATATCTGATTCAAGACTTAAAGGATATTTCTCTTTACAGTGTGTGAGATGGTAGAATCGCTCAGCTCATTACACACAAAACTAAAGCCTACTGTGAAACGCTCTCAGTTCTGGTGGTCTAGAACTTAGTGTAAACCTTTTTTTCTATCGTTACTGAACATAAAAAATGTATTTAAACCATACCTGTCAAATTTTAGATTTAAAAATAAGGGATATTTTCCTCTGTCCGCTTAAAGTTGTCCCACCAGCCCAACGTAGGTTCAGTATCCTTTACATTTTAATACAGGTTTACCAAAAAAATCTAAAATAACCACATGTGAACCACTTACACACTACAATTAGATTATCAGAATCTGAAATGTTGCGGACATTCCTACATATGTCATTCTTTTAATACAGCCAAATTAAAAACACTTTTCCAAATATTTTTTTAAAAGTTAAGATTTCATGTCTTTTTGGCATAAATGCACTCTTTTTTATAATATATTTTTTATTTATTTATTGGATTTAAAATTGAACAAAGGGTGCACAAATTCTGCAAACTGAATCTTTTGATCACTCCACCACTGATCAGTTTAGTTAATTTTTAACATTTCTAGTTCAAGCTGTATTTTTTTTTATTTTAAAAGGTTTAATCTGTGTGTTTTTATTCAGAGACGAGTATTTTTAAGCAGCTATCAGAAAAATCTCATCACAGTTTACATGATTAGCCTACCGTTACCTTTCTTTTAGAAAAATCGCTGAATATCCAGATCTGTTTTAACATCAGCTGCTCCGACTAGCTGCCTGTGGCTTCCCCACACTGACCCTCCTTTGCAAGCTGATTGGCTGTTTCTCCTGAAAGGCGGGACTTTCTCCTTGAACCGGCTGCACGATTGGTTAAGAGACACAGAGCGGTCAGTGCCCTGTCTCCTCAATAATATATATATTTTTATTTTAATATAATACAGGAAATTTACGGGAAAATACTAATACGGGAGGACAGCGGGAAAGAGGAGTAAAATACGGTAGTTTCCCGGCAAAAACGGGAGACTTGACAGGTATGATTTAAACAGACTGAATCAGTCCAAATCTGTCTAAAATCTGCACACAGATTGGCTAAAAACAGTGAAAACAAACTACTCTCGCTTTCATTCAGCCTCCAATCAATAAAAACACTTTTTATTTTGAATATTCTGATGTTAAGTTAAATCCAGACATCTAGAAAGAAAGCACAAGTAAAGAGAAGTGCAAACTAGCGAGATAACTAACATTAGCAGCGGGCTAGCTAACCCTAGCAACAAGCTAATTAAAATACTAATGTTAACGAGGAGAGAAGTAAAGCTAGTGACAAGCTAGCTAAGCTTAGCAACTAAGTTACAAAGCTTGATTACACCAAAAAGTTAACAGGAAGTGAAATGAAGCTAGCAAAGAGCTAGCAAACCTTAGTGATGAGTTAGCTAACCTTAGTGACGAGTTAGCTAAAATACTAATGCTAATGGGGAGAGAACTACCATTAGTAATAAGCTAGCTAACCTTAGTGATGAGCTAGCTAAAATACTAATGCTAATGGGGAGAGAACTACCATTAGTAATGAGCTAGCTAACCTTAGTGATGAGCTAGCTAAAATACTAATGCTAATGGGGAGAGAACTACCATTAGTAATGAGCTAGCTAACCTTAGTGACAAGCTAGCTAACCTTAGTGACGAGCTAGCTAATTTAAGCAATAAGCTAGCTAACCTTAGCATTGAGCTAGCTAACCTTAGCATCGAGCTAGCAAACCTTGGTGATGAGCTGTTTGAGGGCAAATTGTGATTCTCTTTTTAAATATTGTTTACATTGTTTTTTATAGAATAAAAATGAATGTAATTTAATTTGTATTTTTTATTTTTAAATCTTAATCTGGCCTCAATCTTAGAGTCTCAGTTTTTCCTGGTCTCTGTCTTGACTCGGATTCGACTCTAGCGGTCTTGACTACAACACTACTAGAACTTGTAAGAACTGAGCAAAACTCTGGACCAACTGGGCTGAGTTTAGAAAGACTTTTTTTGTGTATTTTTAGCATTTCTACCTTTTTAACCATGCATCTATTTCTACTTTTAGATGGTCATGGTGTCATCATTCCACCGGTAAAGCATTTATACTGACTGTTATTAAGCATGAAGGTAAAGCAGGTTAATTTCAGATACTTGGGATATAAATAAATCGCTCCTTTCAAGTCTGAGAAACCCTTTTTTCCACCTACAAAAGTAGAATACTAGGTTTTTCAGTGTGAAAACTGATGGAAACATGGACTAATTTGCTGAAATGCACCACTGTTCTTATAAGTCTGAATGGAACTGGTTCAAGAACCAGAGTTCTTTCTGTTGGAAAAGCTCTATTAGAGGCTTCTAGGCGTAACAATATCTAAGAACATTGACTTCTCAGCTTTTAAGCCATGTTTAAAAACATTATTAACAGTAAAACGTGTTTAATTGCATACATTTTTGGTGATGGCTGTATATTACGCCATCACACTATATAATACTTAAAATGGCTTGTTCAAGGGTTCCTTACCAAAAACCAATGGTTCCATACAGAGTGTGAAAACTGTAAACCATGTTAAGAAGCATTTAATGATAAGGGAAATGGAATTTTACACAAATATTCAAGGTCCAGATTGAAAGACCTCTGTCCTAGATAATCCTTCAGAGAATCATTTTTAAGTATAGTCCTATAAGGATGAAGATAATGAGACCTTTAACGCCTGAAGGACTCTTGAAGAACCCTTAAATAATTATTTAAAAAACCTTGAAGAACACAATTTTGAGGGCAGTATTTCAAGTATAATGGTAGTGAGCCCTTAAAGTACTGAAGAACACTTAAATAATCTTTAAGGAACCCTTATATACTGTAAGTATAGCACTTCAAGGGTAAAAAACAGTTAAAAAGCTCTTGAACCCTTGAAGAACCCTTAAATTGTTCTTGAAGGGTCATTAAAGAACACTGTTTTGACTCTAGTATTTTAAGTGTAACAATATAAAGCTTAAGGTAAAGTAAAAAGCAGTAAAAAGCTCTTGAAGGACTCTCAAAGAAACATTTTAAAGTATTTTTTTACATTTAAGTATAGTATTATTTAAGTATTTAAGTATAGTATTATTTAAGTATTTAAGTATAGTATTATTTAAGTATTTAAGTATAGTATTATTTATATTTAAGTATAGCACTTTGGCGGAAAAGTCAATGAATCCTTGAACTCTACATGATCCCTTGATGAATTCCTAAAGCACACTTTTTATTCATAATATTTCCAGAGTAACAGCAATGACCTCTTGAGCTCTTTAGTGGTAAAGCCCTTGAACTCTTGAAACTTTTGACAATCGCTTAAAGAACCCTTAAAGAAACTTTACTAAGTATCACATGTCAAGTATAAAAGCAATGAGCTCTTGAAGTCTTTAAAGAACTGTACTTCAAGATAAAATGAAGTGAATCATTAATTAAAATCCCTTGAGAAACCAGTAAAGAACTGTAGAAAACCCCTTTTATAAGTACAGTACTGAATCAAACTTAAGTCAACTTAAACCTAACTAAAATGCAGGTTCTGGAACCAGAAACGAAGGTTTGCAGCGGAAACCAAATAATTTTAAGTTCTGGAAAACATCAAGAGAGCACTTCAGTTTCTGAATCAGTTTCTCTGATTTTGCTATTTATAGGTTTATGTTTGAGTAAAATTAACATTGTTGTTTTATTCTATAAACTACAGACTACAGACTATTCATAAAGTTTTAAGAGTTCAGAAATAATCTATATTTGGTGGAATAACCCTGATGGTTTTTAATCACAGTTTTTTTTCATGCATCTTGGCATCATGTTCTCCTCCACCAGTCTTACACACTGCTTTTGGATAACTTTATGCTGCTTTACTCCTGGTGCAAATATTCAAGCAGTTCATCTTGGTTGGTATGATGGCTTGTGATCATTCATCGTCCTCTTGATTATATTCCAGAGGTTTTCAATTTGGTAAAATCAAAGAAAATCATTTTAAAGTGATCTCTTATTTTTTTTTTCCAGTTCACCGTATTTAAAAATTATATTACATGAACTTATTGGGTTTTACAGTGTGGAAAACAGGTCAAAAAGGGAATTCTCTTGCTTGTACTGCCCATGATGGGTAAAGATGCTATACGTCTCTTGCACGGTGTGGCATTAGAAAGTAATTGGCAGGCAGAATGATCATTTCTTTGGCATTTATGGTCCAAACCAATGGTCTAACACTATTATTCAAGGTTTATCATCGCTCTCCTTGTCGTTTTTGGACAGAGCAGGACAGATTTTCAAGAGGCAGCTCTCTGATTTCTGAATTTCTGAAAAAACAGAGCATCTCCATCATCACAGCTTTAATGGACGAGCTCCTTTCAGTGCGTTAGCATCACCTGGAGTGTGTTCTGAGACATTTCTGGAAGAGGAGAAGAAGAATCTGAAGCCGGTGGGATCAAAGTTTTTCTCTCTTTTCCGAGGCGAATTGAAGGCTTGCATCATTAGAGCTGGAAGAGGAACAGGCGAAGCTCCTCAAAGCTCCTGGAGCAAAAAAGCTCCAAAACCTCCATCCCGCAAATCTCCAGAGATACAGAGATAATGAGCAGGATCAGAGTGGGGAAACTTCCCTGTGTAATTGCCCCCCTGGAGGGCTACAGCAGCATCTCCGCATTGGTGGAGTCTAACCCAATTCTACCCACAAAACCCGAGCCGGCAGCTCTGACAGGAAAATCACTGGAGCTGGATCTTGTGACGGAGCGAACGCTGTTAAACAGCAACATCACTGTGCTTTAAAAGCCTTAGGATTTTAGATTTCTTAGCGCAGCGTTGACCAGAATCCCACTCTTTAAATTGGATTTGCTTTTTGGATTTTCTCTTACTGATGGCCAGAGGGCTACATCTCACAACAGAGCGAACAACTACACAGTAGCTTCAGTGCTGCTGAGAAAATACCGTATGTAACCTTAGATCAGCTGAAGCTGCAAGTTTTGGCTTGAAATATTGTTTTAAAGCGAAGTGGGGTGAAGAAGAGAACTGCAGCATTACACTGTGTTCCAAATTATTATGCATATTTGTATATGTTAAGTATAACCTCCCAATGATACCAGTAATTTTGTTTAAAAAAATAAAAATCTCAAAATGCACTGCTCCACATTATTAAGCAGGCCACAGGTTTCAAGCAATATGAAAAAAAAGAAAAAAAAATCTGGTGTTTTTCTTCTGTATCTTGGCAGCGGGAAAAACAGGTGCGCCACTGACTGATTAAAACCCTGACAATAGTCAGCAGCCTAATCTTATCTTAGTCATGCAGGAGAACAGGAGCGCAGTGCGTTTTGTGTGCACTCAGCAAGTGTACAAGTGTACACCCCTGCACCCTACACACACAAAAATAAATGCACTGCAACGTCACAAATCCAGCGTTTACATCAGCTTTTTACATCTGCTGAGGAGCACAAAAGCGACGTGTTCTTAAGACAGGAACGCGCCAAAGTCAGAGCTCACCTGACTCTTAAAGTGAATGATAACCAGTGTTGGTAGTAACGGCGTTAAAACTAACGGCGTACTAACGCCGTTACTTTTTTTCAGTAACGAGTAATCTAACTAATTACTCTGACTGTAACTATAACGCTGTTACCATTTCCGACACCTCGTTACTGCACGTTACTTTAGCCGCTCAATTAACTTTTTTGTTTTAACTTCGCTTTGCCCTGGTTAACAACTCCTCTCTCTTTCCGGTGAACTTGAGCTTCTGGCCGCTGTGCCTGTAGGTTTACGTGGTTTGGCGTGGTGAAGTGAGGCACAATTGTGACGATTTGCTGCTCTAATTAATTCAGTGATTGCCATGGACAACCCAAGTTCCGAATTAAGGACGTTAAGCTCTTTTTAGCTGCTCCGGTTTTTGTGGTGCTGCTGCTTTCTCTTTTAGAGCTTAGATTCTCTACCCGAACCCGACCTGACCCGAGGACCGACCCGAAATCGGGCTCCTATTTGAGTTTTATATAAAGCTCTGGTGTGATAATCACAATGTTGCTAAGTAACCAATTATTATTGTTCACTAAAGCGAACGAAATAGCGAAAACTGAAAGTGAAAAAACATTTGTGTTAACTGAATCTAATAAAAACGGTAATTAAAAGGAAATACATAACTATCTCGAACTGTATTTTGTGTTTATAAAACTAACTAAAACGACCTAAAATTACTGATAGAATACCCTCATTTTCGTGTGTAATTTATTTATAAGCGCTGTTGGACAGCGGAGTTGTACAGCGGGAGGTGTTGTGCCGAGCGCGCAGCACCTGGTCCATGGCATTAGTTCTTGTGTAAAGCGCTCGCGCTAGCCGCAAAATACGACAGAAAACACTGAGAAAAATAAAAAACAAATCAAAATTAAACTATAATAAAAATGAAAAATGGAATCACGTAGCTGTGGGCGCACGTGAACTCCTCCGCGTTTGACTTGCAGCACTGTGTGTAGCTGTTCTTAAAAAAATATTTTAATTAAATAATAGTTCTATGCTTTTATGTTACAGTGTTAATTAACATAATTCTGATCATTCAATCAGCCCGAAAACAGACAGTTTATGGGGCGGATCGGGTCGGGCTCATAATGACAGTTTATGGTTCGGGTTGAGTCGGGCTCGGGCAGAACGTGCACGGGCTCCGGCTGGGTCGGGTCGGATTTTTTGGGCCCAATCTAAGCTCTATTCTCTTTTGGTGAAACTGTTATATTAATACCATTTTAACGGTCATTAGATTGTTGGTTTTGTCCATTATTTTGTTTTGTTTATATATACATATTTCCTTTTTTTCCTTTCCTTTTTCCGTTTTTTTTTCAGTATTACAAGTTTTAGTAATTTTCTTTGGTTCTGTGGAGAATTTAGTTTTTTTCTTTTGAAATTCGTTAGATTATATTTTTGTCAACATTTTGGGTTTATTTTCGTTTGTTATTTTTCTAATAATAATAGTAAATACATAATTGATTTCCTTTTTTTTTGACAGGCGAATAATAAAAAGTAACGTGATAGTTACTTTTACTGGTAACTAGTTACTTTTATAGTGGAGTAACTCCGTTAGTAACTCAGTTACTTTTTTGGAGTAACGAGTAACTATAACTAATTACTTTTTCAAAGCAACGTGCCCAACACTGATGATAACTTGCACACTGATTGGTTTATTTCACGTTACGCCCATAATTAACCACACCTAAGATTAACTAAGAGAATTAGTTCATGCCTTTTGTGGGTTTCAAGCTGTGCCCTCACGATACCAAAGACACAGCACACCCTAAATACAGCTGAGTATTGCTCAACTGACCAAGATCACAAAAATTAGGCCCTATATCTAAGTAATTAATGTTGAGTTAATAGTAAATTACTATAATCAATAACTCAATATTCCCATGTAGTTAATAAGAAGGATTTAGGTGTTAATGCTGCACTATTCATTATGTACTTATTACCTTAGTTACCTATTAATTTAGAACAGTATTTTAATTCATTTAGTGTCACCGAGTTTTTATTCACATGTAAAGTTGTCTTTTTTGGAAATAAAACATGTGTGCATGACAGTAACACTGTAGTTATAAGAACTAGAAAGAAAACCCCAGACTCTGGAGATAAATTATTAAGTAATGTAAAGCGATAGCTGTATTTCTTCATCAGATTTGCATCGGAGAGATAATGGCGTTATTAAATGTGTGCCGGTTCATTTTTATACATCATGGATTTCCACATTAACATGGTCCTCATCGGGTCCATTTCCTCCAGCCCGGTTCCCCAGGACATAAATTGAATCAGAGCTGGTAGTGCTGAGGGGAGACAAAACTAGCCATGTGAAAAACGCCGGCTGTCAAAATAAGCTCTAAAGAGGAGCTGAATAAAACTAATGTTCTTCTGCTGTAAAACAGGAAGTGTGTGATTATTATTCATCAGTGTAAGAGTGTAGTGTACTCTGGAGGAGCAGAGTTAGCGGGAGTATGGAGATGAATTGACCAAGAAAAGCCCCAATAATGAGCGGTAATAGTGAATATTATGAATCTACTATTTCTTTAGCTTGTTTTAAATGTGGCTCAGTTAATTTCTGCATGACTAAAAGCTAAATAAAAGTGTATTTCTCAATAAAAGACAATTTTCTCTCCCAAATTCAGCTATGCCGATTATTTGCAGTATAATTCCCAACACCAGGAGGGTGAAGACTAGCACACACCTCCTCCGATACATGTCAGTGAAGTCAGACTCCGCCTCTTTTTGAGCTGCTGCTGATGCAGCATTACCGAGTAGCATCACAGCGCTAACACTCGGAGGAAAACACAGCGACTCGGTTCTGATACATCAGCTCACAGACGCAGCCTTGTGCAGATCCACATCACCTTTTGGAGTGATGAGGGGAAAGAGAAGAGTGCCGTCTACTGTACCCACCCAGAGAGAGAGAGCAAGGCCAATTGTGCTCTCTCAGGGCTCTGGCAGCTGATGGCAAGCTGCATGATCGGGATTTAAACCAGCGATCGCTCAGAGCACCTAAGTGCCATTTTCTTTAGGGAAACTAACCACATAAAAAAGTGTATTCTGTTTACTTTAGTACAGTGAGCAACCTGAGAGGTATAAATGGGAGGCAATATTATGTGAGCATACAGCTCTGGAAAAAATTAAGAGACTTCAGTTTCTGAATCAGTTTATCTGATTTTGCTATTTATAGGTTTATGTTTGAGTAGAATGAACATTCTTGTTTTATTAACTACAGACAACATTTCTCCTAAATTCCAAATAAAAATATTGTCATTTAGAGCATTTATTTACAGAAAATGAGGTGATGAAAATGGCTGAGATAACCAAAATGATGCAGAGCTTTCAGACCTCAAATAATGCAAAGTTATACGAGTTCAGAAATCAAAAATTGGTGGAATAACCCTGGTTTTTAATCACAATTTTCATGCAACCTTTCATGTTCACCTCTACCGGTAAAAGTTATCCAAAAGCAGTGTGTAAGACTGGTGGAGGAGAGCATGATGCCAAGATAGCAAGCATGAAAGCTGTGCTACAGAAATCAGGGTTATTCCACCAAATATTGATTTCTGAACTCTTAAAACATTAGTATTGCTGTTCTTTCTAAATGAATTTGAACTTGATTTCTTTTATTTATCATTATTTGAGGTCTAAAAGCATCTTTTTCGCAATTTTGGACTAATAAATTTAAATTTGGGATAAATGTTGTCAGTAGTTTAAGAGTAGAACAAATTAGCAATGTTATTTTTCCTCAAACATTTACCTATACATAGCAAAATCAGAGAAACTGGTCATTTTTAAGTAGTCTCTCTTAATTTTAAAGTTGTTAATACCAAAGTTTCTCAATGATTTTTGGCTCAACGTCAGTCATTTTTATGTACTTTTCACTCATGTGTCATTAAAGATTCTGAAGCCTTTTATCTTCTGTAAAACAAGCCGTAAGGTGATAATGGGCCTGTGTGAATTAGCATGTTCGTATAGGGATTAAGTAACGCACCATGCACACCCATTACACCATCTCCCATTGAAAACTAATCCAATTTCAATGGAGCTTAAAACATCTTTTGTTGGGAAATACATTTGTTTGCATGCACTTTAGGATAAGTAAGTACTCAACCTTCTAGCCTGCTGTTTAATGCTGTATTACTGCATGAATAGAATGAGCGTAATCAGACTGAAGTATTCTCAGCCTTTTCAGGTCTATTCAGGTCTTTGAGGCGCGCACTAAGAGGCTGAATATCTGAGCACTCGCTGTTTCAGAGGAGCAGAGTTAAGAGGTTCATCATTAATATGAAGAGCTTCAGTGTTGCTACCGGAAAAACGAAGCAGAGTTGAAGCACCTTCAGCGAGGGATGCTGCAAAAACCCCTCCTGAACCTGCTAATGGTCACAAGCCATCAAACCAAGCTGAAGAACTGCTTGAGGTGTTGCTTTAGGAGTAGCACAAGGTCACCCAAAAGCAGTGTGTAAGACTGGTGGTGGAGAAGATGATATCAAGATGCATGAAAGCAGTGATTAAAAAGCACTCTTCAAATATAAATAATATTGTTTCTAAATCATTAGGAACTTTGAGGTCTGAAAGCAATTCACCTTTTTCTTAATTCTCTACAAATAAATGCTCTAAATGAGAATATTTTTATTTAGAATTTAAAATAAATATCCCCAGTAGTTTACAGAATGAAACAGCAATGTTAATTTTACCATTTTTGTTTTACCAATTATACCATAACCAGAACAAACTCCAGACCTAAACTCCATTAAAAACCTCTGGAATAAAAGCAAGAGGAAGATGGATGATCACATGCCATCTAAACTGCTTGAATTTCTGCACTAGGAGCAGCATAAGGTCACCCAAAAGCAGTGTGTAAGACTGGTGGAGGAGAGCATGCCAAGCTCATACATAAATTATTATTAAAAATCAGGGTTATTCTATCAAATATTGATTCCTGAACTCTTCAAACATTAGTATTGTTGTTTCTAAGTAAATATGAATTTTGAGACCTGAAAGAACTGCACCTTTTTCACTACTTTTTTGCAAATAATTGCTTTAAATTGTCACGCCTGATAGTGGTGAACATATGAATGAACAATGAACATATGCCTCTCCAGAACTACAATCTCCAGCTTGCACTGTATTTTTGTCTCTGGTTTTCTCTTTTGTCTAGGTTTTTTTTTTGGCATTCTGATGTATCGGTTTATTGTCTCTCTGGTTTTTACCACTGCTTCTATAATGACTATGCTTTATTTTTAGCCCTAGTATTAAAGCCTCTTTTACTTTTAACTGCAAGCATCTGAGTTCAGTCTATGCCATTACAGAAATATTGGCAGTATTTTATAAAATAAAGAAAACGACTGAAATAACAAAAAAGATCGCAAAGATAATGCAAAGAAAACAAGTTCGTATTCATAAAGTTTTAAGAGTTCAGAAATCAATATTTGGTAAAATAGCCCTACTTTTGTAATCACTTTTAATCTCCTCCACGAAGATTTGGAAAACTTTATGCTGCTTTACTCCTGGTGCAAAAATTCAAGTAGTTCAGCTTGGTTCGATCATCAGCTTGTGATCATCCATCTTCCTCTTGATTTTATTCCAGAGGTTTTCAATTTGGTAAAATTAAAGAATCTCATCATTTTTAAGTGCTCTATTATTTTTTTCCACAGCTGTAAAGCAGGCGAAAATCCGAAGCAGAGTTGAAGCACCTTTGGCGAGGGATGCTGCAAAAACCCCTCCTGAACCTGCTAATTAAACGCCCTGCATCCCGGCCCCCTCCGGCCGAGCGTCCTGAGAGCTCCTCAGCCTGCGAGTGGTTAGCAGCTCCGCCCGCATGATTCAGCCATCAGCATTGTTAGTAAATATTGAATGAACTGGCAGTAATGTTTGTGATCCCCCCTGATTCCGCCGCTGTTTTAGCATATTAATTTCCCTCGGCGCGTGTCTGGAGAGAGCTGCTCCATATGGCCAAGCAGAGTTTTTTCCCTCCCATTTAATTAAAACCTTCTTTTAGCTCTTTCAAAGACGCGTTTCAAAAGGGACTCCCTTCCTCTTACTCCAGTGATCATTTATAAAAGCCGTCCGTGACGACTCAGAAGCAGCCAGTCATTTCAGTTCAGCCCAATCTTCTCGTTAAAGGGCCTGTATTAATACATATACAGCTCTGGAAAAAACATGAGACCACTTAAAAATGATACGTTTCTTTGATTTTACCTAATTTAATATAATCTGGAATATAATCAAGAGGAAGATGGATGATACCAAGCTGATCATCAAAACAAACTGAACTGCTTGAATTTTTGCACCAGGAGTAAAGCAGCATAAAGTTATCCAAAAGCAGTGTGTAAGACTGGTGGAGGAGAACATGGTGCCAAGATGCATGAAATTAAAACTGTGATTAAAAAACAGGGTTATTCCACCAAATATTGATTTCTGAACTCTTAAAACTTTTTGAATATGAACTTGTTTTCTTTGCATTATTTGAGGTCTGAAAGTTCTGCATCTTATTTGTTATTTCAGCCATTTTTCTGTAAATAAATGCTCTAAATGACAATATTTTTATTTGGAATTTGGGAGAAATGTTGTTTGTAGTTTATAGAATAAAACCACAATATTTATTTTGGAGAAACTGATTCAGAAACTGAAGTGGTCCCTTCATTTTTTCCAGAGCTTTATATATGCAAAATATTAAATTCAAAATAATATAAAAAAACACTGAATTTTTAAGGTCAGTATGTATACAGACACTACTGGGATCTTAGTGACAGTGCCTTAGTCAAATTGACCACTTGGAGCACACATATGGTACTTCGGCATCAGCAGCCGGAGTCAGAGAGAGCATAAAATGACGTGCGTCAGGAAAGTATTCCTTGCATGGCATGAAATGTGCAAAAGGCTTGTATTAATTCTCTTAATAAATCATGGGTGTGTGTTTTTACTCGCTTTTTTTACGTAACGTGAAAGAAACCAATCAGCGCATCACTTGCTATTTTTATTTAGTGCTTTTTGACTTGCTATTTTAACAGCGCAGCTTCCTGGACGTGTCCAATGCTTCTCAGCAGAGGAAACTGACTCATTAAAAGGAACAGCAATGTTATTTTTTCTGTGTTCTGTTTGTTGATGGTGTAAAAATTGGGTTTTTTGACTGACTGTTGATTGTGATCTAGACTTTTTTTACAGTCAACGGCGCACCTTTGTTTTTTTTTGTTGCCAAGATAGCAATAACCACCACCATCAACCATCAGCCTTGATATATTCACATGCACTGTTGCTTTTTAAAAGATGAAGAAGAAAGGTGTACAAAAATAGACTGTTGCCGTGGTGTAAGATGGCGATGAGCATCAGAAGACAGAATGTACAATCTAATACCTTTTACAAAACTACAATGGCAGTACCCAAATACTTCTTTATTTAGGTGATTTTGGAGTTTTTGTCCCAAGTTTATTTCACTGTTTGGACCAAACAATTAGTCCTATCCAGACCCATTGCAACAAGGCAAGCAAACCAAAAAACTGCCTATAGGGCCCCGAACTAACCTGGGGCCCCCAGATAATAACTGAAACTGTGACGGAGCTCCAGCAGCTCATTTACAGGAACAGCAATGTTATTTTATTCTGTATTTTGTTTGTTGTTGGTGTAAAAATTGGGTTTGTTGACTGTTGCCTGTTCTTTTTACACTCAGTGGCGCACTGTTGCTTTTCAAAAGGTGAAGAAGAAAGGTGTACAAAAATAGACTGTTGGCGTGGTGTAAGATGGCGATGAGCATCAGAAGACAGAATGTACAATCTAAGCCCTCGTTATTTCCAGTCCTCCGTCACTATGCTGCACCGTGTAGTCCATTTCCTCCATATATTGATCATTACGGAAGCGCGGCTGATTGCGACTTCATTAGCTCCCACTGATGGATAGGACTTTTCTGCATTTAGAAACACAGTTTACTCTCAGAATTGATCAGAGCGTTAAATCCACAGCGGCGGCGGCGGGAAATGAAATTACTCTGCTCCTCACAGATAGTCTTTAACAGTATTAAGAGCTGTGTGACCGGCTATTATATAAGTTGTCAGCGGTAGTAGCTCACTGCGACACACTCCTACCAGCGCGTTTCAGCTGCCGGCGGCTGAGCAGCAGGAGTGCATATGCCTGTCATCCGCTATAACTCAGCCGGAGCCCGCGGTGGGGGGGGGGGGGGGAGTCCGGCGGCGCTGCGGTTAACACGTGACTCGCCCTGCCTGCGTCCTGCAGCGTTTGATGCAGGGTTTATACACCTTTTACAAGGTAAAATTCAAGCACTTTTTATATAAACATACACAATATATGTCTTTAAATTAAATGTTTTAGTTTATATTAAATACAGGGCTCTAGACTCATTTTTTGCACTGGTTGGACAGGAGACTTTTATTTTGACAGGTAGCATAGTGGATTAGCTGCAAAAGCTAACGGCTTTGTGTTTTTTAATAACAGGTTGATTTTTTTAGTGCTGGTTAGAGTGGGGAGGATCTGTTGTTTAATATTTGATGTGGATTATGGCTGTAATTTACTTAAGAGATTTATTTATTACATTCACAATGCTGGAATACATTTGTCGGGCTGATGCTAGCTAGGCTAACAGACTGCAGATCTTAATGGAGATGGCTAAAGGCTAACTGGCGATGCTAACTGTATTTCTGAACTAAATTAATCAGTGTTTTTAACAGCAGATTGGTGTGTTTGTGCTGGTTAGTGTTTGTAGATCCTGTGGTTTTATAGGATATGTGGATTATGACTATAGTTTACTCCAGTCTGAAGTTAATACCTTTACAACACCACAATACAGCTGCTGTCAGTTCAGTGCTAATGCTAATAGCTAGGCTAACACTGCTGGTGTTAATCTGTTCACCCCTCAGTCACTGACTTTACAAATATTATATTATATTGTATTGGATCGGTCCCCTCTCTACTTTCAAGGCCCATTTTCAATTTTTTCCAGCACCTTTCAGCTGTGATAAATTAATGATGACAGTGATATCTCAAAACTGTCATTCAACGATAATCAATATATCGCAAATCTATTCTCCACACTATACAGCGACTAAGTAAGTAAATAAAAAGCAGGAATTATGGATTTATTGGTGTCAGTTTCACACTATTTAAATACCAATGTCCTTCACTGTATGTTTACCAGTGTTGGGCACATTACTTTGAAAAAGTAATTAGTTATAGTTACTAGTTACTTCTCCAAAAAAGTAACTGAGTTACTAACTGAGTGACTCCATTATAAAAGTAACTAGTTACCAGTAAAAGTAACTATTGCATTACTTTTGTGTTACTCCCCCCACGTAAACAGTCAGATAGTTATTAATTGTAAATTAAATGCAGTTAGAATTTCAAGCATTTTCAAGCAATTTCTCCAAAATTCCAGAACTTTCCAGGCCTGGAAAACAGAACGTTAAAATTCGAGCACTTTTCAAGCTCTTTTAATGCCCATTTAGAAGTTTTTCAGCACCTTTTAGCTGTGGTTAATTAATGATAACAGTGAAATCTCAAAAGTGCCATTCAACGATATTCAATATATTGCAAAACTATTCTCTACACTTCACAGCGACTATGCTACTGAGAGAAAAAATAAAATATGTTTAAGTAAGTAAATAAGTAGCAGGAATTATGGATTTACTGGTGTCAGTTTCACACAATTTGAGAGCTGAGAGCATTTATACATACATATACTCAAAATATAATCAAAATATACTTAAAATCTACTCAAAATTATTGATTTGCATTTTGTCACACTGCAAGAGATGGTATAATGTTAATGTAAACACAACCAGATATGTGTTTTTTTTAATAGCAGAAGGAGAAGAAATTAAAGCAAAACATATGTTTTTATTCATTTAATCACTTCTTATCATTTCTAACATTTTACTTTACTTTTACTATTATCTATTTGCTTATTTTATATTTTATATATTTTTTTTACTTTTTTATGTATCAAATCTGTTTTTTTTACTATTTTAGAATTTTCTGTTTTTCATATATATTTTTATTAAATTTATTTTTTTTTATTAAAATTAGTATTTCTTTTATTTATGTATTTATTTATTTTTTAAATATATTTTTTTATTTTACTGAAATGTTTTCAATCCCTTTGATGTTATAAATGCTCGGCAACAATGTTTTTTCCCCCGAGTAAAAATAAAGGTTGATTTATTGATTGATGTGTTTTTTTTTATTTATTTAACTTATTTAGTTAGATAGTTATTTAGCATTTTTTAAGCACTTTCTCCAAAATTCCAGCACTTTCCAGACCTGTAAAACAGAACGTCAAAATTCAAGCATTTCCCATGATTTCAAGCACCTGTAAGAACCCTTCAAAAGGAGCCGAATGCGAGAGCGTGGCGGAGTATCGTATTAAACGGTTAACGATTCCTTAAATGGTTAGCTTCCTCCGCCGGCTGAGGCACACTTTCGCTCTGGAAGCGTTTATGCTAATGTGAACTGCCATGTGCCAAATGGAGAGGCTATAAATGCACAATGCCAACCTGTTCAGAGAGACTGCTGAGGATATACAGTATAATAGACATGCAGCATGATAGCGAATAACAAGACGCTGTAGATCTATATGCTAATGCAGATTAATAAATTATTCACATACCCTCTCTATCTCTCTCAAACTCTCTCTAACTCATGCATATGTATGATATTTATGTGAGAACGTACTGTATATATATATATATATATATATATATATATATATATATATATATATATATATATATATATATATATATATATATATCCGCTGATCAATCGTCACATTTATACTGCATATACAGCTCTGGAAAAAAATTCTGAACTCTTAAAACTTTATGAATATGAACTTGTCTTTTTTCTTTGCATTATTTGAGGTCTGAATGTTCTGCATCTTCTTTGTTATTTCAGCCGTTTCTCATTTTCTGTAAGTAAATGCTCTAAATGACGATATATTTATTTGGAATTTGGGAGAAATGTTGTCTGTAGTTTATAGAATAAAACAATAATGTTAATTTTACTCAAACACAAACCTATAAATAGCAAAATCAGAGAAACTGATTCAGAAACAGAAGTAGCTTCTAATTTGTCCAGAGCTCTATATGAGGAAATATATATTTAGGTATAAATGTGACCTATAACATTATCAGATTTTTCACGCACAAGTCCCAAGCGTAGCTAAACAGAACCCATTTAAACAAATGAGAAAATTATATTTTAATTGCTCATTTATATATTCAGGAAAATGGTCCAATATTATATTTTTATGACAAAACTTAAAGCAAAGTTTTAAGTATTTGAAAGTATCCTCAAGTGCAGTCCCTGCACACACCATCAAAAACGTTATAATGGTGGAACTGGCACTAATCAGGACCACCACAGTTGCAAAGTATACGTTTATCAGAGTTACCAGCCTTAGAAACCGCAAGTTAACAGTTTTTACAGAGTATCTTGGTTTGTTTAACACTTTTGAGCTACTATATGAGGATTTCCTATGTGTTCCGACATAGTCTGGATGACTTCACTATTCATTTACTATGTGAAAAAACATTAAAAAAAAACATTAAATGAGAAGATGTGTCCAAACTTTGGTCTTCTATTATATATCAGTCTAAAATTTACTTTTTTGTTATTGTTCCCTCTGGATCCTTCTGGGTTACACAACAATGTCTTTGATGATGAGTGTATATGCAGTCTATGTGTAGGGGGTTAGACAATGAAACTGAAACACCTGGTTTTAGAACGCAATAATGTATTGTGGTAACGGACAGATCTGGTGGAAACGGCAGAGTTGAGGTGCACATTGAATTCTGCGTGATTTGATCAGCCGTGGTTTTATGTTTTTTGGATACAATCCGGGTTAGCACCCGAACATCCCTTTCAGACAGCTTCCTCTTACAGCATCCACAGTTAATCCTGTTGGATGTGGTTGGTCCTTCTTGGTGGTATGCTGACATTACCCTGGATACCGTGGCTCTTGATGCATCACAAAGTCTTGCTGTCTTGGTCACAGATGCTCCAGCAAGACGTGCACCAACAATTTGTCCTCTTTAGAACTCTGGTATGTCACCCATAATGTTGTGTGCATTGCAATATTTTGAGCAGACCTGTGCTCTTACCCTGCTAATTGAGCCTTCACACTCTGCTCTTACTGGTGCAATAATGTGCAATTAATGAAGATTGAACACCAGGCTGCTCCAATTTAGCCATGAAACCTAAAATCCCACACTAAATGATGACAGGTGTTTCAGTTTTACTGTCCAACCCCTGTATGTCAGACACTCTTTTTAAGGGTAGATAAATAGGGAAGAGAATGACTTACCGAGCTGTAGAGGAAACCTTCTCCGTTCATGCCAATGTAGAAGCCAGCTTTTACCCCCTGGATCGCCACCACCCTTAGTCCGACCGGGATGAGGTTAAAAAGGGCTAGAAAAATCAAAAAGCAGGTGCAGAATTAGATATTTGTACCACGTTTTCCACTGATACAATGCCAGTACCCAAATACTACTTTCTTTAGGTGATTTCAGAGCTTTGACTCAATTTTATTTCACTGTTTGAACCAAACAAGTGGTCCCACCCAGGCCCGTTGCAACAAGGCAAGCAAACCAAACAATTGAGGCCCCAGATAATGACTGGTTAAGTATTGAATGCAACGGAAAACTGTGTGAGCGCCCCATTAAATTATGTGACAGTCAATATAAGAGAGTACAACGACACTGAGGGCTCCTCCCATCAGTTGACTGAGAGGTTAGTGATTCCTGCAGTCGGCAAAATATGAAACTTCCACAATCCATTCTGCTGGAGCTCCCCAAATGCCTTGAAAACAGCCCTAGTCCTACTCCATTTAAAGGGTATTAATTTCTGATTCATGTTGGAATAGAGGGGTGGGTCAGCTACATGGTCTTCAAATTAGACCAAGACACAAGATCCCAGTTAATACAGAATGTTATAAGAACGTTTTAGCAACGATTTGGAAAAAAACGACCACCAAATTAAAATCCTCTGGAACATAATCAAGAGGAAGATGGATGATCACAAGCCATCAAACCACCAAACTGAACTGCTTGAATTTTTGCACCAGGAGTAAAGCAGCATAAAGTTATCCAAAAGCAGTGTGTAAGACTGGTGGAGGGAGGAGAACATGACGCCAAGATGCATGAAAAAACTGTGATTAAAATCCATCAGATTTATTCCACCAAATATTGATTTCTGAACTCTTAAAACTTTATGAATATGAACTTGTTTTCTTTGCATTATTTGAGGTCTAGAAGCTCTACATCTTTTTTTTTGTTATTTCAATCATTTCTCATTTTCTGCAAATAAATGCTCTAAATGACGATATTTTTATTTGGAATTTGGGAGAAATGTTGTCTTTTTTTACTCAAACATATATTTATAAAGAGCAAAATCAAAGGAATTCACTCCCAAAAGAATCTCACAAATGTTTTATTACATAACGTTCAGAAAACATTTCATGTATTTTTTGCTTTATTATGATTTCAAATTATGATAACCATTTAATTATCTCATGCAATCTAGCTAAATTTCCTGTTCCACCTTAAATGATGCATCTGCAGGTATTGTGGCTGCAGTATTTAAGGTGGCAAAAAAAGTAGAACAAAAAGCTTCCTATTAGCGATTCATTAGGAATTAAGAATACACGATAATTAAGCCCACAACCAATAGTACTTTTGAATTGATCTATTTGGTTGACGTATTGTTTTTTTTGAAGGGATGTCCCTTGTTTCTTACACTGAGAATTTCAACATCTTTACCTTGTAAATTTGTTTTTGGTTTAAAGGGGAAAGGTGACCTCTGAAAATAAGGGGTAGTAGTCTCAATGGCAAATGGGATTGGACCCAAGTGTGCTCAGTTTAGTGTGGGCTGTACAAGCTAGCTAAATTTCCTGTTTCACCTTAAATGATGCATCTGCAGATACTGGGGCCACTGCATTTAAAGTGGGTTTAAGAAGCTCCCTATTACCGATTTATAAGGAAAAGGTAAAATTAGGGACACACGATAATAAATAATTTGCCACGTCATTAACCCACAACCATTTGTACTTTAAAATTGATCTTGATTTAGACGACGTATTGTTTTTTTTAAGGGATGCCCCTTGTTTCTTACACTGAGAATTTCTGTATCTTTATCTTATAAATTGTTTTATAAGCTAGCTAAATTTCCTGTTCCACCTTAAATGATGCAACTGCAGTTACTGGGGCTGCTGCATATAAGGTGGCACAGAAAAAGTAGAACAAGATGCTCCCTATTAGCGACTCATCAGGAATTAGAGACACACAATAATTAATAATTGCCACATAATTAGCCCAAACCATTAGCACTTTTAAATGGATCTATTTGGATGACATATGATTTTTCGAAGAGATGTCCCTTGCTTCTTACATGGAGAATTTGAACATCTTTACGTTGTAAATTGTTTTTTTTTTGGTTTAAAGGGAAGGAAGATCCTTGAAAATAAGGTGGCACATATAAGGTGGCACAGAAAAAGTAGAACAAAAAGCTTCCTATTACTGATTCATCAGGAATTAGGGATACACAATAATAAAGCCCATAACCATTAGTACTTGATCTATAAATTTATCTATTTGGATGACGTATTGGTTTTTAGAAGGGATGTCCCTTGATTTTTTTATGGAAAATTTCAACATCTTTAGCTTGTACATTGTTTTTTGGTTTTAAGGGGAAGGAAGACCCTCGAAAATAAGGGATAGTAGTCCAAATGAGAAAAGGGATTGCACCCAAGTGTGCTCAGTTCAGTGTGGGCTGTGCAAGCTAGCTAAATTTCCTGTTCCACCTTAAAAGATGCTTTTAAATTGATCTAATTGGATGACGTATTCATTTTTTTTAAAGAATTTCAACATCTTTATCTTTAAAACTAGTGTTTAGTATCAAAGGGAAGGGTGACCCTTGAAGAAAGAATTTGCCACATCATTAGCCCACAACCATTAGCACTTTTAAATGGATCTATTTGGACGACGTATTGGTTTTTTGAAGGTATGTCCCTTGTTTCTTACACTGAGAATTTCAACATCTTTACTTTATAAATTGTTTTTTGGTTTCAAGGGAAAGGAAGACCCTCAAAAACAAGGGGTAGTAGTCCAAATGAGAAACAGAATTGCACCCAAGTGTGCTCAGTTCAGTGTGGGCTGTACAATATAAAATGTTGTATAGATAAAAATAAATATGTTGGGCAGTGAAGGCAGCACGAGCCGTGGTCTGCTATAGCTGGATCAGATACGGCACCGTGGAGCAAAGCCAACTCGGGCTTGTCCACCAAGCTAATTCAATCTCATATGATCAAAATCAATGCGAGCTGGACGGGGTGTGAATTGGCGTCAAAAGGAATATTCCAGCATTTTCAGCCTAATCTGTATCTTGGTGCTTCTGTATCATACTTTATTGATCACTACAGATCTAACAATGAATCTAGAACAGAATAACTGAATATACTGTACATAAATGTATTAATAAAAGCTATTGTTCACAGTCTACCCCTTTACTTATCCCACCTATCCAATACATTTAATATAATTGAGAAGTTACTTTATTTCAGTAATTCTGTTCAAAATATTTTTCACTTTATTGTTGATGATTATGAAGCTTACAGCCAATGAAAACCCAAAAATCAGTGTCTCAGAAAATTTGAATATTATATAACACCATTTGATACTTTTGGCAGTGTGGGCAGTGTGCCAAATCCTGCTGGAAAATGAAATCTGCATCTATTTTAAGCGTTTATTCCTTTTATTGTTGATGATTATCTCTTACAGACAATTAAAAAAAAACAAAAATCAGTGTCTCAGAAAATTAGAATATTATATAAGACCAATTGGTACTTTTGGCAGTGTGGGCAGTGTGCCAAGTCCTGCTGGAAAATGAAATCTGCTTCTATTTTAAGCTTTTTGTCTTTTATTGTTGATGATTATGGATTACAGCCAATAAAAACTCAAAAGTCAGAGTCTCAGACAATTAGAATATTATGTTAGACCAACTGGTTCTTTTGGCAGTGTGGGCAGTGTTCCAAGTCCTGCTGGAAAATGAAATCCGCATCTCCATAAAAGTTGTCAGTAGCAGAGGGAATCATGAAGTGCTGTAAGATTTTGTGGAAAAACAAAACTGCACTGACTTTAGACTTGATAATAAAACACAGTGGATCAACACCAGCAGATGACATGTCTCTCCAACAACTTGTCTCTCTTAACAACTTTTATGGAGATGTGGATTTCATTTTCCAGCAGGATTTGGCACACTGCCCACACTGACAAAAGTACCAATTGGTACTTTAATATGATATTCTAATTTTCTGAGACACTGATTTTTGGGTTTTCATTGGCTGTAATCCATAATCAGCAAAGTAATTTTACACAAGAACAAAAATCTCGGTACCACTTTAAAATAAGACTACCCTTAGAAAGGTTTATAAAGGAGATTACTATTAATAATTATTAATAAGGTTGAAAATACTTTAAAAACTTGTATTAAGCAGTAAAAAAAAATAACAACATGTTTAAGGTGTTTAGCAATGAAACAGTTTATCATGAGTGAGATGGGAGTGGCTACTCGATTTACACACTAAATGTGATGAGATACAGCATGTCATATAAAACACAAATTTGCAAAGTAGTGATTCCACACTCATTTATACTATCAAACCTTAGATCTTTCTAGATACTGATCTGACTTTGACCGGCGTTAAACCTATCATATTAATTTATTTGTAAGTATGTTTAACTATTTACTATAAATTAAATGACCACGTTGAATTACATTACTAAGCAAACAACGGAGCACTGCGGCCTTTTTTTAAATGTATGTGTTATAACTGCTTATCAATGGTTGTTGTAAGGCATTTACAACATAATCAATAATCAATAATAATTAATATTCTAATTTATAAACCATTTATAGACTCTTTATTAGGGTAGTTTTAGTTTTTTAAAGTGATACAGAAATCTCTTCATAAAGGACTGAGATGGGAGCGGCTACTTGATTTATACACTGCCCTCCACTACCTCCAAACAAAAATGTGATGGGAATGATCTTATCTTGTCGTATAACACCTAAAACATAATGACTTGAATTTTTTTTATTTAACTAGAGTTTAAGAGGCTAATAGAAGTTTTTTTTTTCTGGTGGTGCAGACTGATATTTTCTTTCTTTTTTAGACGGTGAGATTGTGAGTCTGGACAGCAGGGATCAGCAGGGATCCAGCTGTGAGCTTTTTAAAGAGGCTTAGCTGCTCCCAGCAAGTCTTGCTTACTTTGCTGCCACCTTACTAACGGATTTGTGTCTGTGTAGATTACACTTTGTGCCCTTTTTCTGAATTAGGAATGCTCTTTCCCGCCCAAATCTAGAGGAGGTTTTATCAGCAGAAGCCGAATTAACATGGAATTGACTTTTACAGGCGAAGTGATGATTGCTTGCTTTTGTTAAGGAGATTTGATTTGATTTGATGGCAATCAGAACAGATAGATGCTTGATTTGGCTTCAAGTTTGGCTTGCGCTAATAATAAAACATCGGAATCATCTTAAAACCTCTCTGACACAAATCCGACACTTGTCTGAAAGGATTGCGAACTGAATTTGACAGCAGCAGATTGGATTTCTCAAGGCTAGAAGCAGCAGCAGCAGAAGAAAAAGCAACAGCCGAGAAATAAACAGCCTTAAACATGCTGGTTACGTCATGCCTCTCCCAAAATAGCCTCCGGATTGCTTGGAGAAAGTTCGAGAAGCCTGTCTACATGGACCTGCCTGCTGATGCCCTTGTCAGGACGGATGCAGTGTGCATCACTCCATCATGTGCAGCGCTGCTTTCCCTATAAAGCTGCCGGAGCTCACCTTGGACTGAAAGGAAAGGGAACTCTCAGCGGGCGAGAAAAAAGGACTCATCAGAGTCTGGCTGTGTCACATATGATCTCCTGAATCTCCTGAAGACAGCAATGGCAACATGTGCCTCCTGACAGCTCCATATTTTTCTCAATTAAGTCTTTAACCCCTTAAAAGTCTCCAGACTTGGTGAACCAATGGAAACCATTGGTTCTTCTGTGGTTCAGGTCATTAAATATGGACCAGACTTCCATTGGCCCCCATTGCACCCATTACTCCATTGCCCAAAGGAATAATAATCAGTAATTACATACACAGTGGCGCAGAAAGGGTGATGAAATTCATCGTACCATATGAAAACACCTGAAGAAATAATTTTATATTTTTATACTTTTATAATCTAAAGCCTTAAAGCCCTTAAAAGTGTCCAGATTTGGTGGCTTGTAAGAGTGACAAAATCCTCCCAAGATCTACAGGATCTTTTCTTCATACAATCTTGATTTTTGAAGAAACCATTGGTTTATCTGCGATTCAGGTAATTAAATCTGGTCCTTGGATCACTGGAAATAAAGGAATCAGTTAATGTAATTGATTGGCCATGTGCCATGTAGTTCACCAGACATTGCCCCAAGGAATACTGATCGGTATTTACATACACTGTGACACAACCAGGCTGGGTAATCCTTAAGTTATAACATTGAAAAGAAACAAGTCAAGAACCACTGGTACATCAGACATACATCTCAAGCCATATCCGGTAGGTGGAGTAACGTAGGTTTACATCAGATAAGGAATGACAGAGATGGGAGTAGCTACTCGATTTACACACTGCTGTCAACGTATCATATAAAACACCTAATGTAATTATTTTACATTGTTAATACTTACATAATCTCAATTAAACCTTTAACCCCATAAAAGTGTTCAGACTTTGTTACTTGTAGGAATAAAGAATCTTTTCCAAGGTCTAAAGGACCTTTTTTCTTCATGCAAACTTGTTTTTGTCATGAAACCATTGGTTCGTCTGTGGTTCAGGTCATTAAATATGAAGCAGACTTCCATTGGCCCCCATTGCACCCATTTCCCTAATGCCTAAAGGAATATTAATCGGTAATTACATACACAGTGGTGCAAAAAGGGTGGATAATCCTTAAATTATAACATTGAGGAGAAACAGGCCAAGAACCACTGGTACTTCCGAGCATTCTCAAGTCATATTCAATAGGTGGAGTAACACAAACTTACATCAGATAAGAAATCTCTACGTAAATGACCGAGATGGGAGTAGCTACTCGATTTACGCACTGCTGTCACCTCCAAAAAAACATGTATTCTCCCTGATTTTACAAATTAAGGCAGGGATAGGAAATACCATTACTGGGGTTCATTTTCTGTGTCTTAGGGCAAGCCTATCTTTCGTACTTTTAATGACTCACACATTAACAGCACTTTTTCTAATGGTATAATTCTACATTAGTGCATGAGTGGTCATTCTGGCTTTTAGCCATCATAAAATCTCTCTTAGTAGCAGAGAAAGTGTTAACTTGCTCTTACAGCCTGCAACACTGAGGCCAGGTGGTTAAAGAATACATAAAATTAACAGGTATACCAAAGAAATGTTCAAAAAGGGATCAAAGGAAACGACTACACACTGACAGTGAGTGTCAATGACAGAAGAACCAAACATATTTTGAAGTCCGCAATTTTACAGACTCCAGAGCATTTTACTTTCCTTAAAACGAGCCATAAAATGATCTCAGATAATAAAGTAAACCCTGTGCAAAACCACATTAATATTTGCTCATATTCTGCTAAGCCTCCTCAAAAAGCCAGCATGCCCTCAAACCCTCACAGCTGGATGTGATCCCTGCTGTCCAGACTCGCAATCACCCCGTCTAAAAAGGAGACTTGGCCGGGCACCACCAGAAAGCTCTATTAGTCGTGATTAATGACCACAAACCTCCACGGCTCCATTAGCCGAGCGGTTGTGGCCACTGAATTGCAGGCACTCAGAGGCTGATCGCGTATTTTGTAAGTATTAAGTGGCAGCTGTAATCATTTTTACTTTGCCTGCAAGACAATCGTAGGAGTTCCTAAATAACACGCAGACCTTGATCACGGTTATCAATTAGGTGAAAACAGAACGACTACAATGGACTCTGGACCACGTCATCAGATCTTTATCTTATTGACTACCGCGGCGCCATTGTTCATGTTCAACAAAACATGACTCATCCACTGTCCCATACAACAACAACGAGGACGAGAACTGCTCTAGGAATTGGGCACATTCTCATTTAGGATACAGACTCATGCACTATAATCCTGGATACGTTTTTTACTTAAGAATTTACTTTAAAAAATTGAAGAAAGCAGTTGCCTTAAAAAGTTAAGTAATGGGTAATGAAAACTTAAGTTAGCACGACTTAGAACATCAAGTTATTACAACTAAAGCGGAAGTTGATTTAACTTCCGCATAAGTTGAGTTTACTTAACTTTTTTAAGGCAGCTCAAGGTTTTCTCACATTTTTAAAGTAATGGGGAATAAAAACTTGAGTTAGCATAAATTAAAACATCAAGTTATTACAACTAAAGGGGAAGTTGATTTATTTCTAAGGTAGCCCAGGGGGGGAATCACTACACACTGATGGTGAGTGTTAGTCAGAAACTGTTGGACACACCCAGTATGCAAATAGCCAATAGCCAATGAAAAAGAAGCTGTTAATGACAAAACAAACTCAGTTATTATTATAAGTTGGTTCAACTCAAAGATCTCAGTTTGAATAGTGCAGTATATGTGTCCACAAATGTTCAACTAAATCAAAATAGTTGAGTATTGTTCAGAAATATCCAATTTTATGTAAAACAGACTTAAATCATTTGAGTTCAAACAACGTATGGGTTTACAGTGTGGGGGTCATCACACTAGACCTCAATGGGTCTAGTGTGAAGTTTCCACCAATCAGTGATGGTTTGGAGAGACATGTCTGTCATCTGCTGGTGTTGATCCACTGTGTTTTATTATCAAGTCTAAAGTCAGTGCAGTTTAGTTTTCTCACAAAATCTTACAGCACTTCATATCTTACAGCTTCCCTCTGCTACTGACAACTTTTATAGAGATGCGGATTTCATTTTCCAGCAGGACTTGGCACACTGCCCATAATCATCCACAATGAAATAAACAAACATAACTTTTCAATGATATTATAATGATATATAAAAAGTAGAAGTCTTTACATAAATGACTGAGATGGGAGTGGCTACTCGATTTATACACTGTTCTTACCTCCAAAAAATGTGATGAGAATGATCTTATCATATAGCACCAAAAAATAATGATTTTTTTCATTTAACTAGGGTTTAAAAGGCATTTAAAAAGAAGTTTCTTCTTTTAGAAGGGGTGATGCCACCTTGGTAATGGATTTGTATCTGTATAGGTTACACTTTTGTGCCCTTTTGAATAAGTAATGTTTTTTCCTGGGGAACCGTCAGTAGGGACCCTTTGTAGCTCAACCTAAGCTAACATGACCATGAATTTTTCATGGAAGTTTGACCTGGAGTGGTTTGACAGGGGGTCTGAGTGGGATTAAGTTGGACTATAACAATGGAGCCCATTGGGAAAGCCCAACTAGATCCAGATAAACCCACTCAGAGCCAATGTAACCAACCTGTAACCATTCTAGCACACTGCCATGGCACTTTTCAAGGTCAGTATCACTGCCATACTGAAATATACTCAACATACTCCTATGTCTTGTTAACTAGTCAACAAGAACACCAAAAAAGCGGTAGAGGATCCATATATATACTGTAAGAAATTATCTACAATCTTCAATTGGCCAAAACTCAGATTTTTTGGTGTTGATATCCACTAAAACCAGTGCCAAATTGACTGCCATGCCACTTTTAAGGTCAGTGTCAATGGCATACTAAAAATACTTCACCACCTGGATGATATCTGTTCAACTAATCAACAAGAACCCACCACAAATGGCATAAAGGGAATCTGTATTTTATTCCTGCTGTGCTCGATAAATTCAAACCAGTGCCAAACACATGGATATGCCTTTATCAAAGTCACTATCAATGCCATGCTGTAAATAGTCCACTACCCAGATAAGTTCTGGCCAACAAAAAAAACAATAAAAATGCAATTGAGGGTCTCTGAATGCTGTAGGAAACGGTCTAAAAAGTCTGTAATCGCCCACAGAAAGAGTTAGAGACTGTAGCCCACCAGTTGATGTGGTGAAATTGGACACCCCTGCTGTAGACCTTTATCAGGGCTCAGTTTTTGACCAGAGATCCAGCCTAGCATTGACACCCAGCCAACACTGCTGTGCCCGATACACTCAAACCAGTGCCAAACACCCTACCATGGCCCTATGAAGGTCAGTATCACTGCCATAGTAAAATAACATTCCAAAAAAGGAGTAAAAATTGTTTTTTTGCACTAATAGATGGTCTACAGTCTCTAACTCCCCACCAATTGGGCATCCAAGCTTTATTACAGTTCAGTTACTGACCAGAGTGCCAACCTACCATAGTTGGTACCAGGCCACCATCAAGATTACTTAAACTGCCATGATAAAACCAGTCCATCACTCAGACAATGATCAAGAACCCACCTAATTGAGGTAGAAGGTCTGTAGAATAAGCTAAAGAAACCCTTTAAAAATCTCATTTTTTGGCTTTTGTTTTAATGGCTAGGTTGGCCACCAGGCTGTAGAACTTCATCAGAACTTTAATGACTCAGCAATGCCATTATCAAGATCAGTGCCAATGCCATACTATACTATATTGTACATTTGGTCAACTACTCAACAAAAAAACACCCCCCAAAAAAACTCCTCTCAAAAATGGGGTCGAGGGTCTGTATTAATTACCCAACTGTACAGTTTGACATGGTAGCCCATTTGTTGGTGCACCATGCCACCTCATGGCAGTGTTTTGCTCAAAGTTATATATTTTCTTGGTCCAATTATCTATAGAAAAATATTTATATCGATAAATATAACCAATAAATATAGTTTTTATTCACTAAAATATGTCAATGTGGGCGGAGTCTCTGCAGCTCCTTTGTAAGAGAGGGGAAAAAAGTAAGCTGCTTTCCCAAATCTGCTTCCTCACCTTTACACAAAAGTGGCTACTTCAATTAACTAAATGTTTTATTGACATGTTGGCGTTGTTTAATTCAAGTTTAAGCACATTTTTATTGTTTATTGTATTTAGGGCTGTTTTATACACTGATTTGGCACAAATTGTGTTAAGGTGGAATTTTTTAAGGTGGAAATGAGAATCTAGATGCTAACCAGTCACTACATTTTTTTTATGTTTTTGTTTTTTTTTATTCTTATTTTGGTTAATAAGCTCAATAAATTCCACCACCCACAAAATTATTTGACCTACTAATCAACAAGAACCCAACAAAAATTGGCTATAGGGTCTCTGATAATTACCAAACTCTACAGTTATACAGTATAACCCATCTTTTAAATCACCATGCCTTTATCAAGGACAGTATCACTGCCATCCTCAACATTATCCACCACCCACAAAATTATCTGGTCAACTAATCAACAAGAACCCAACAAAAATTGGGTAGAAGTAGAAGTATCTATAGCCTGAGAAAAGAAACCCTGGTCTACAGTCTATAATTGGCCACCAATGCAGAACTAGCCTCCCTATAAAGCAAGTGTCCCTCATAAAGTGGCAAGTGATTGGAAGCACAAGGTGGGTGTTTTTAATAAAGTTAATGGTGAGGATATAGCCCCAGCCATGCTAATAAGCCATTCTTGGCATCCGCCGGATAATTTATGGGCCCAAGAGTCTGGGGTTTCGCTCAGCTTTGAAGTCAGCACAAAATCAGGATAATGAAGGAACTGGACTCACAATAGCTTGTCATTTTTTGTTCACTCTGGCACAATGCTAATTGCTAAATGCTAATTCCACTTCGTTTCGTTCTGTTCGGTACACGGCATTTGCTGTCGGGAACAGACAGTCCGGGGTCTCACCTCATGCTAATAAGCAATGCAAATGACCCAATCAGTGTGCCTGCCTGCATCTGGAATAAATTTTCCAGTTAGTAATAAGGTTAAATGAAGAGAGAAAGCTCATGTCCCCAGACAACCTGGACTTTTATCAAGCAGTTCGGTCTTCCGGGCTAATCTCACGATTTGTTTTCGGGATCTTATTCTGGCCTCATTTCTTCTATCCGTCAGCAATGCTAATGCAGATGCAGCGGGGCACACACTATAGTATGCAGAAATAATTGCTGCCACTGATCTGCTGACTGCTGTGACAGAATCTACCTTTATCTACCTCGCTCTACTTTTCTTTACCTCACTCTACCTCACTTTAACTTTCTCTACCTTACTTTACATCCCTAAACCTTGCATGATCTCACGCTACCTTCCTCTACCTCACTACCTTGGCTTTCATAGAGAAAGGTAGCATGAGGTACAGTGAAGAAGAACGCTGCCTTCCTTTGCCTCACTCTACCTTTCTCTTTCTCACTCTACCTTTCTCTAACTTAATACCTTTCTTTACCTCACTCTACTTCGCTACGCCTCATTCAGTTTTGATCTACTTTGCACTCTACCTCACTCTACCTTCCTGTACCTCACTTTACCTTCCTCTACCTCGCTCTCACTCTACCTTCCTCTACCTGGCTCTACCTTCCTCTACCTCACTCTACTTTCCTCTACCTCACTCTACCTTGGCTTCCATAGAGAAAGGTAGCATGAGGTAGAATGAAGAAGACCACTGCCACCCTTTGCCTCACTCTACTTTTCTCTAACTTACAACCTTTCTTTACCTCACTCTACTTCGCTACGCCTCAGTCAGTTTCGCTCTACTTTGCATTGTCTCACTCTACCTCACTCTACCTTCCTCTACCTCACTCTACCTTCCTTTACATCACTCTACCTTCCTCTACTTCACTCTACATTCCTCTACCTCACTCTACCTTCCTCTTTCTCACTCTACCTTTCTCTAACTTAATACCTTTCTTTACCTCACTCTACTTCGCTACGCCTCATTCAGTTTTTCTCTACTTTGCATTGTCTCACTCTACCTCACTTTACCTTACTCTTTCTTCCCCTACCTCACTACCTTGCTCTACCTCACTCTACCTTGGCCATCATAGAGAAAGGTAGCATAAGGGTACAGGGAAGAAGAGTGCTGTCTCCCTTTGTCTCGCTCTACCTTTCTTTGCCTAACTCTATATTGCTCTACCTGCTCTTCCTTGCTTTACCTCACTCTACCTTCCTCTAGCCTAATACCTTTCTTTACCTCACTCTACATCCCTACACCTCACTAAATCAATCTTGCTCTACCTTGCAGTGTCTCACTCTACCTCACTCTACCTTGGCCTCCATAGAGAAAGTTAGCATGAGGTACCATGAAGAGTGCTGCCTCTCTTTGCCTTGCTCTACCTTTTTCTGACTCACCTTACCATGCTCTACCCTACCACTTTGCTCTATCTTGCACTACCTGCATTTCCTTGCTTTACCTCACTCTACCTTCCTCTACCTCACTACCTGCTCTACCCCACTCTACCTTGGCCTCCATTGAGAAAGGAACCATGAGGTAGAGTAAAGAAGAGTGCTGCCTCCCTTTACCTTTCTCGACCTTTCTCTACGTCACTCTACCTTGCTCTACCTTACTTGCTCTACCCACTTTGCTCTACTTTGCTTCTTTGCCTTGCTCTACCACTTAACTCACTCTATCCCCGTCTACCTCACTCTATCTTTCTCTACCTCACTCTACTTTGCTCTATGTTTCTTTACCTCAGCCTACTTCTCCCTGTACCTCACACTGCTTATAACTTTGTCTACCTCACTCTACTTCTGTCTACCTTGGTCTACTGCTCTACTTTCCTCTACCTTCTTCTGGTGTATTCCACCGCACTCTAATTTGCTCTACCTCATTATACCTCACTATTAAAAAGAAAACGTATATTATGATAATGATTAATATACAATTTATCATTCATTTCTTACTTGAGTAATATTTGCAACTGTTTTTTGAGATTAAAACCTTTAAAGAGTTTATTTTTCATTTTTTAGAAGCTCATTTCCCCTGACAACAAGAGCTTGCACTTAACACCAAGTTCGGTCTTCCAGGTTAATCTCGCTAACGATTTGTTTTTTAGGATCTTATTTTGGGCTTATTTCAGCTACTGTATCAGCAATGCTTATGCAGATGCATCCAGCGAGGCGCATACTACAGTATGCAGAGAGCATTGCTGCCACTGATGTGCTGACTGCTGTGATAGAAAGGCCATTTGGAAATGCATTACTTGTCTAATCATCGCAGTGGGCAGGAGTTCAAGGGGTCAATGATTTCAAGGTGAAGGTAATCTATTATATGGATAATCTATCCAGGAGATCAACATTGTTACTTGACCTAAAAGCCAAACGAACGATCTTTCAATCTCTCAATCTCTCAATCTCTCGCTCTCACTGCTTGCCCTCCTATACAGCTGAGCCATGGCTGAGCTTCTGGAATGAAGAAGCTACCCAAAAAAATGATTCAGAGTAGAAATATTTCAGGGGTTTTTTTTTTTGGTTGCTGAATTATGTATAAAGGTTTGCACTTCTCTCCCAGCCATGGTAAAAGGTTAGTATTAAACTTAAGGTGATCTGTGGAATAGCCTGAAGGTATTCCACCACCAGCGCCTGGCAGCAAGGTCTTCTTCTTTTGGATCTGCACTTGACTCAACACCATGGTTTTGTAAGAACAAGCCGTGAGAGCAAATCTAGTCTAGTCCCCTCTAGGGAAACTGAGAATCCAATGGCTGACACAAAGAGGGGGCGGGGGGGCAAGTTGTTAAAGTCGTTAAGTCGCTAAAGTGCCCTCTAGAGTCAAAGTGCCCTATTGACTGTGCTTCTCACAGGGATTGAGTACTGGCTATAGTGCTTCTACTTAATAATATATGATAATGAAGTGACTTCTATGCCACCCCCTACTACTAAAGAGTGTCCCTTGGGGTGCTTAGTCCAGTAGAGATTTTGAGTTAGTTGAACATTTGTGGGCACATATACGGTACTATTCAAACTGAGATCTTTGAGTTGAACCAACTTATAATAACGGAGTTTAGTCTGTTTCGCCATTGGCAGCTTCTTTTCCATTGGCTTCTGTCACAATCTGCACAAATTTGCATACTGGGTGTGTCCAACAGTTTCTGACTAACACTCACCATCAGTGTGTAGTGATTTCCACCCTGGGCTACCTTAGAAATAAATCAACTTAATTAATTTAATTTATGCTAACTCAATTTTTTATTCCCTATTACTTAAAAAAAATGAGCAAACCGGCTGCATTAAAAAAGTTAAGTAAACTCAACTTATCCGTTCTTACTGTTTAACAAAAAAATAAATAAAAAGTTAAATCAACTTCCCCTTTAGTTGTTATAACTTGTTTTGGTGAGTTATTTCTCCGTTTTTGTTTTCAGTTTCTCTTTTTTAGGTCTTATAACACAGTAATTATATCAGACAGTCACATGCCCTGATCTCTTTTACTCCAGAAGACATACAGCTGCTCAAAAATATAATCATTTAAAATGTAAAATGAAGCAGAATTCTTATATTTTCCTGGAACTGATCATGATTTGCTCAAAATTTTACTTATTATTTTTACTTATTTTTGAATGTATATATGACTATGAATATATTCACACATAAGATATATTTTCAAAAATGGTTAGACTAGAGTGTTTATAAGTTAAGAAGCATAAGAATATTTATTATTTGATTTCATTACATGGGTTATTAATTATTACTTTGATAAAATACATGGAGAAAGAGAATCAGGCGGATTTATTCATCTTGATAATCAATAATCACACCTCTAGGAAACATGTAGATACTAAAAACCTGACACTCAGAGCAGCCTATACCTTTCAGTATTTTAATCAGTACATATACAAAAATATAAACGTTTTTTAGTCTAAATAAATAAAAAAATGTTTAGTGCAAAATATCTACTTAGTAAAAATGTGCAAGTAAAATAAAAACTATATAAAGTAGTGCGCACACCATACCTAGCTTTAGTTGGAGTAAAGCAGGTATGACTTTTGAGTCTTTATTTACTGATATTATTTGGTTTGAAACATCATATAAATATGTTTGAAGCACTAAAGGTAAATAATATTGGTTGGGGACGGAGATTTTTCACTTTTTTAGGTGTTTTTCTCTCAATGGGTTTCTTGTAGATTTAGCTTTACCGCACTGGGGTGTTATTCATCACTATTTTTAGAAAGAGTAAGCTCCGCCCTTTCTAACCATATATGGATTATGTTGATGTGTGAAGGGATTCCTGAGTAATTAAGCTGAGAACACAAGGTGCGATTTTGAATGGAAAATCTGTCCGTAGGGGTCTAAGGGTTAATGGCAACCGGTTTTCTCACATTTTTAACAGGAAATGCCGCACCAATTAATTTTTAGATATTATCTATACTCTGCAACTATGAAAATCTCTTAAATATCTTTCTGCAAGTTTGGTCTCTTCAGTTGACCTAATAAACCTGAAAGGGTTCCAGACCTATTCTGGGATTCCTTTCCTTTCTGTATCACCTGATCTTCTCCTAGTTCTAGACCTTGTCCATTCCCAGGTGTTCCGCTCAGGGAATAAAACAGTGGAAATACACAGAGCGAGTGTTTGGGTGGCTAGAGTCACCTGTGTGACTCTGAGAAAGCAGTTCATTTGTTATGAAGCCGGTCCCTAGGGGGAAGCTGTTTGTCTGCGGTGATGCAGCACTGGGGACGGCGATGAATCCTCAGTTGTGCCAATGTTCTTGGTGTGAAGGTTGTGCCATCCCTATGATCCAGAGGGAGGCTGTATACTGTTAGTGTGAAAGTGAGGCAAATAGAACGTTCCTCATTAGGAGGTCCGCTGCTAATTAATAGACAGTTTGTACTCTTTGTGACCAAGCCCCAAATACCTGCCTGTTCCATCTGTTCTCGAGATAAACTCAAATAATAACTGGGTTTCATTTATTGCCATTGGCAACTTTGGTAACACTTTACTGGGATCCTCGATTGTATGGCCTTTTTGATGCTCAACTGACACTCAAATAACATTCAACTGAATGTCTATTAAATGCAACGTAACATTTTGTGAAATGTAAATGATTCAAAATAGAACATAACCCTACGCCTAACCATAACCCTAACCATTAATCAACCCTAAAATCTAACCCAACACCTAACCCCTAACCTTAACCATTAATCAACCCTAAAGTCTAACTTTACACCTAACCCCTAACCTTCACTAATAATCAACCCTAAAGTCTAACCCTACACCTAACCCCTAACCTTAACCATTGATCAACCCTTAAATCTAACCCTACACCTAACCCCTAACCTTAACTATTAATCAACCCTAAAGTCTAACCCTACACCTAACCCCTAACCTTCACCATTAATCAACCCTAAAGTCAAACCCTACACCTAACCCTAACTATTAATCAACCCTAAAATCTAACCCTAACCTTAACCATTAATTAACCCTAAAATCTAACCCAACACCTAACCCCTAACCTTAACCATTAATCAACCCTAAAGTCTAACTTTACACCTAACCCCTAACCTTCACTAATAATCAACCCTAAAATCTAACCCAACACCTAACCCCTAACCTTAACCATTAATCAACCCTAAAGTCTAACTTTACACCTAACCCCTAACCTTCACTAATAATCAACCCTAAAGTCTAACCCTACACCTAACCCCTAACCTTAACCATTGATCAACCCTAAAATCTAACCCTACACCTAACCACTAACCTTAACCATTAATCAACCCTAAAGTCTAACCCTACACCAAACCCTAAACCCTAACGCTAACCATTAATTAACCCTAAAGTCTAACCCTACACCTAACCCTAACCATTAATCAACCCTAAAATCTAACCCTACACCTAACCCTAACCCCTAATCAACCATAAAATCTAACCCTACACCTAACCCTAACCTTAACCCTTAATCAACCCTAAAATCTAACCCTACACCTAACCCTAAACCCTAACCATTAATCAACCCTAAAATCTAACCCTACACCTAACCCCCTACCTTAACCATTAATCATTAATTAACCCTAAAATCTAACCCTACACCTAACCCTAACCTTAACCATTAATCAAACCTAAAATCTAACCCTACACCTAACCCCTTACCTTAACCATTAATCATTAATTAACCCTAAAATCTAACCCTACACCTAACCCTAACCTTAACCATTAATCAAACCTAAAATCTAACCCAACACCTAACCCTAAACCCTAACCCTTAATTAAACCTAAGGTCTAACCCTACACCTAACCCTAACCCCTAACCCTAACCATCAATCAACCCTTAAATCTAACCCTACACCTAACCCTAACCATTGATCAACCCTAAAATCTAACCCTACACCTAACCCCAACCATTAATCAACCCTAAAATCTAACCCTAAACCCTAACCATTAATCAACCCTAAAGTCTAACCCTACACCTAACCCTAACCTTAACCATTAATCAAACCTAAAATCTAACCCAACACCTAACCCTAACCCTAACCATTAATTAAACCTAAGGTCTAACCCTACACCTAACCCTAACCCCTAACCTTAACCATTAATCAACCCTAAAATCTAACCCTACACCTAACCCCAACCATTAATCAACCCTAAAATCTAACCCTAAACCCTAACCATTAATCAACCCTAAAGTCTAACCTTACACCTAACCCCTAACCCTAACCATTAATCAACCCTAAAATCTAACCCTACACATAACCCTAACCCTAACCATTAATCAACCCTAAAATCTAACCCTACACCTAACCTTAATCATTAATCAACCCTAAAATCTAACCCTACACCTAACCCCTAACCTTAACCATTAATCAACCCTAAAATCTAACCCTACACCTAACCCCAACCATTAATCAACCCTAAAATCTAACCCTACACCTAACCCCTAACCTTAACCATTAATCAACCCTAAAGTCTAACCCTACACCTAACCCTAACCATTAATTAACCCTAAAATCTAACACACCTAACCCTAACCCTAACCATTAATCAACTTTAAACTCTAACTTTTTTTGTACTCAAAGGTACACTCTTCATAATTGTACCCTTAAAGGTACAATACTGGTCTTTACAGGGTCAGATATGTTTCCTCTGAAGTACAAAGTAATTCGCAACAGAAATAAGTACAGATTTGTACCATTAAACCATCTAAAAGGTACAGTATTCTGTATCACTGAACTAATAAACTATATATATTTTAATTGCACATTTTATTTGAAAGCCAGACAATTTTGGATCATCAAGTTCTTGGTTCATGGGTACCAAAAAGGACTTTCACTGAAAAGCACTTTTTTAAACCTTAATATAAGGTACAGAACCAGCGACAACCTTTGTACTCTTTTCTTAGTGTGTAGAGACATCTAAGTCCTCTAGAGGGATACTCACTGTAGTCGCTGTTCTCGTCTTTGCTGCCATCGATGGTCCCATCTGGATGCATCTGCAGGTAGAAGCCCTGCTGGCTGAACAGCCGGGTCACGATACCTTTCAGCTGCGGCTCTGGAAGGAAGAAATAAAGAGATGCATCCCCGCCCAGACCCCACGTTATACATCAGACCGCACCCTCAAATCTGCAATTTGTTGCTTCTTAAGGTGGTACATGTGAAGAGAGAAGTACTGTATGCTTGAGGAATGTTTGAATTTCGGGGCATTCAACTTTGATCCATCTCCGGGTCTATCAGTGAGTGCACTGCCAGGTTTCTCCGGGATTTTAATTGAATTGGCCCCCGTTTGCCTCATGTGCTTCATTTGCCTCATGTGCCTCATTTGCTAAAGGTGCTGGGAGCTCAGCAGGAGATCACCTGCTGAAATGGCTGGTGTTTCCTGGTGGAGATGACAAATCGGTACGATTGACTTATCCATGCTTCGCACGACCAAACGTGTTACTTCATAGGTGTTAACTGTTGCGACGCTAGACAAGCTTTGCTGAGCATGGGTAGTAAGTTTTAGGAGCCTTTAAATTAAAGGTATTTTAGAAGAGACTCGTTGGGTGAGACTCTTTTCCACTGCAGGGTTCATTGGTTGCACTGTTGCGGATTTGTTAGATTTCAGCTACCAGCCTTGTCTCACATTACTACTGGCATTGTTCAATGCTGCTAACATTAGCATTAGCATTCCAGAAACTGGGACCATCCAATGCATTCCAAAGCCAAGCCAAAGCCAAGCCAAACAGTAGACTCCACTGAACGGTTCTGTGGTCCCAAGTACGTTTCGTTTGCTTAGTTCACATTTAGTTCCACGCCAAGCTGCCCTTGTCCATGTGGAAAAATTACTGCGAAATGATTACCCTCTGTGCTTAGAACCATTTGGAACCCTTGCACTTACTCTAGTATTAGAACAAGTACAGGGGTTGGACAATGAAACTGAAAAACCTGGTTTTAGACCACAATAATTTATAGTCTCAACGGACAGTTCTGGTGGAAGCAGGAGAGTTGAAGTGCACATTGAAATCTTAGCACCCGAACATCCCTTTCAGACACCTTCCTCTTACAGCGTCCACAGTTAATCCTTTTGGATGTGGTTGGTCCTTCTTGGTGGTATGCTGACATTACTCTGGATACCGTGGCTCTTGATGCATCACAAAGACTTGCTGTCTTGGTCACAGATGCTCCAGCAAGACGTGCACCAACAATTTGTCCTCTTTTGAACTTTTTTTGGTATGTCACCCATAATGTTGTGTTCATTGCAATATTTAGAGCAGAACTGTGCTCTTACCCTGCTAATTGAACCTTCACACTCTGCTCTTACTGGTGCAATGTGCAATTAATGAAGATTGGCCACCAGGCGGTTGCAGTTTCATTGTTCAATCCCTGTATCTCTCGTATCTCCCAATCAATCGCTCTTCAAAGCTTGCCCAGTTCTGCACCAGTCCCGCTGCGAAGGAATGCATTTGCGAGCGGAACATGGCTAGGTCAATTCTCAAGCAAGGTGGTGGATTTGTGGGATTGTGGGGTGGTACCATGGGAGTGACTTGGCATGCGGAGACATTCCACAGCCGTGGAGGAAGTATGGATCTGTGCCGTGGTACAAATCCGAGGAGATTCAACTCGGCTCAGCCATTCATCATGGACTCCATCTATCCAGACCAAGACATCTTAGACAGGTAGGAAGTAGGGTCGTCAATCACCTCGATTGAGCCCGTCAGGAGAGCCAATACTAAATCATGTATGGAAACCGCAACTCTACAGTCTAGAACTGTAAATAAGAGTGGATGGAAGCAGGCACTTCGGGATAAAGTGCCAGTAGCGAGTGCCTAAAGAAGATTCGGCTTGTCATGTTGGGCGTCTTGTCACTAGGGTTACTACAGGAATCTGGCTGTATATAGGAACAGTACTGTATATGGTTGCATAGCCTGTATGGTGTTTGTCTGTTGTAGGCAGAAAAACATACAAAAAATACATCTTATCTTATCAACTCCTTCTCTGTGAGCTTCACAGACATATGTTGCAGTATGCCTGCCGCAGCATAGACTGAGCATGATGTCTTGAACCACAGAGATGTTCCATATCGCCCCATTGCATCGACAAAACACTCACATTTGGACACATATTTGCATGTGGACGGATGGGGTTGGCATGGTCATGGGAATGGTGAAATGAATCACCTCTATCACTAACGTCACCACGACTGACGAGGAGAAACATGACACACATCAGCAACACGGCAAGACACGAGCCCCCCCGCTCCGCCCACTCACTCCACAGTACAATCAATACAGCAAGTCTACAACAGTACAGCAGAGGACAGAACAGACGAGAGTACAGGTGTGTGGGGGGGGGGAGCAGACAGGGGGAAATCGAGGGGGAAATGTAGGAGAAAATCGAGGTCCTGGTTTAAAAAAAAGAGAGATAAAAGAGATAAAAGGACGAGGGCAGGGAGGGGTGAGAGGTTGGGAGCAACTACACTGAAAAAAATGATGAGTAAAATTTACTTAAAAAAAAAGTATTTTCACAACTTTCTGCATTTGCATTTTTTAAGTAAATTTAATTTCAGATCAATTTAAGTAACTTGAACTCAACTCGGTTTCAAGACTCAAATGTTACATGAAGTAAATAAGAAAGTAAAAAAAATAAACTTCAGTCAATCCTTTCCTTTAATTTATTTTTACTGAGTCAATCCTTTCTTTTAGTAAACTTTACTTCATTTATTTCTGCTGAATCAATCCTTTATTTTAGTAAACTTTACTTAATTTATTTTTACTAAATCAATACTTTCTTTTAGTAAAGTTTACTTCATTTATTTTTACTGAATCAATCCTTTCTTTTAGTAAACTTTACTTCATTTATTTTTCCTGAATCAATCCTTTCTTTTAGTAAACTTTACTTAATTATTTTTACTGAATCAATCCTTTCTTTTAGTAAACTTTACTTCATTTATTTTTCCTGAATCAATCCTTTCTTTTAGTAAACTTTACTTAATTATTTTTACTGAATCAATCCTTTCTTTTAGTAAACTTTACTTCATTTATGTTACTGAATCAATCCTTTCTTTTAGTAAACTTTACTTCATTTATTTTTCCTGAATCAATCCTTTCTTTTAGTAAACTTTACTTAATTATTTTTACTGAATCAATCCTTTCTTTTAGTAAACTTTACTTCATTTATGTTACTGAATCAATCCTTTCTTTTAATAAACTTTACTTCATTTATTTTTGCTGAATCAATCCTTTCTTTTAGTAAACTTTACTTCATTTATTTTTGCTGAATCAATCCTTTCTTTTAGTAAACTTTACTTCATTTATGTTACTGAATCAATCCTTTCTTTTAATAAACTTTACTTCATTTATTTTTGCTGAATCAATCCTTTCTTTTAGTAAACTTTACTTCATTTATTTTTACTGAATCAATCCTTTCTTTTAGTAAACTTTACTTAATTATTTTTACTGAATAAATCTTTTCTTTTAGTAAACTTTACTTCATTTATTTTTGCTGAATCAATCCTTTCTTTTAGTAACTTTTCCTCAATTTCTGCATACAATATTACCTAATTACAATTACTTAATTTATACAATATTACACAAATAAATAATGATGAATAATATATTAAAATTCCTGAAATTAAAAAATACTGTCTCAACACATGAATGGCGTGCAGTACATTTTCTTAGTATACTAAAGTATAGTATAGTACAGTATAGTGTAGTATATTAAAAAGAATGTATTACATGCTGTCCATGTGTTGAGACAGTGAGACTTGGTCTGTTTGCAAAATAAATCTTTGAGATTATGTAAATATTTGAATGTGTGTTTTAACTAAAAATATTTCAACTTCACGAATTATAATATATTATGTATCATAAATTATTTGATTAATATTGAATAAATTAAGTAATTGTAATTGGGTAATATTGCATGCAGAAATTAAGTAGTTTACTAAAAGAAAGGATTGATTCAGTAAAAAGAAATTAAATAAAGTTTACTAAAAGAAAGGATTGACTGAAGTTCAGTTCACTCTATGTAACATTTAAGTCTTGAAACTGAGTTGAAGTTACTTAGATTTTTCCTTAAATTAAAAAAAAGCAAATGCAGAAAGTTGCAAAACTTTTTTTAAATAAATTTTCTTAATTTTAAGTAAAATTTTAGATTTTTTTTTCAGTGCAGACAAAAAAAGACAAAAGGACATGAAAAACAACTAAACGAAATGAAACGAAACAAAACAGTCGACTGCAAACTACAGAGACTGGCCAGACAAAGGCGGCTGCCATCAGACAAGAGCCGGAGACCCCCCCACCTCCCTCCCCCCGCAAATAAAGGTGGAGATGAGCTGGGGATGGAGTGGGTGGAGTGGGTGGGGTTGGAGACAGAAGCACACGTATGTAGGCTGAGGTACTGACCTAGCCTGACGCCCTTACGGGACACCTGTGGAGGGTTCGAGGGCGCATCTTACGGGGGGAGAAGGAAAAACAACAGTTTTTTTACTCTCACACACACACACACACACACACACACACACACACACACACACAAACACACACACACACGCACACACACACACACACACACACACACATTCTCCAGCAACAGCTCTCTGATAAAAGGCAAGTGACTGGTAATGTGCTGAGGGGTGTGGATGGGGCCTGAGGAGGTGGTGAAAGTAGTGGTGGAAGTGTCTGTCTGTCTGTCTCTCTCTCTCTCTCTCTCTCTCTCTCCGTCCGTCTGTCTGTCTGTCTGTCTCTCTGCCTTGTTCTCTCTCTTGATGTAGCCCCTTCTTCCAGTCTCTTTTTGACATTTTTCCTTTTTTTCTCCCTTGACCTTTTGTTTTAGATCCTGTCTCCCATTCTCTTTTTCTTTATTAATTTATTCCTATCTGTCTCTCTCTCTCTCTCTCTCTTTCTCCCTGTCTGTCTCTCTGCCTTGTTTCCTCTCTAATGATGTAGCCCCTTTTCCCGGTCTCTTTTTGACATTTTTCCTTTTTTTCTCCCTTCATCTTTTCTTTTAGATCCTGTCTTTGACTCTCTTTCTTTATTAATTTATTACTATCTGTCTGTTTCTATCTATCTATCTATCTATCTATCTATCTATCTATCTATCTATCTATCTATCTATCTATCTATCTATCTATCTATCTATCTCTCTCTCTCCCTGTCTGTCTGTCTCTCTGCCTTGTTCTCTCTCTTGAGGTAGCCCCTTCTCCTAGTCTCTTTTTTGCTTTCTCTTTTTCTCCCTTCACCTTTTCTTTTAGATATTTTCTCTCTTTCTTTATTCATTTATTCCTATCTTTCTGTCTCTTCTTCTGTGTTGTTTTGATTTCTCATCCTCTCTTTTTCTATTTCTCTTTGCTCTTTTCTACTCACTCTTTCTATTCTTTCTCATTACCTCTCAGTCTTTTTTCTCTTTTTCTTCATTACCTCATTATCTCTCTACCACTATCTGACGCTTTCTATCTTTTCTCTCTTCTTCCACTCCCTCTTTCTATTCTTTCTTTTTACCTCTCATCCTTTCTTTCTCACTCTTTCTTTCTGGATTCTTTCTCCACTCTTTCTCCATCTATTTCACCCTTTTCTCCATCTTTCTTCCCATTCTGTCTTTTTATCCCTCTTTCCTGCCCTACCTTATTCTTTTTCTTTCTTTCTTTCTTTCTTTCTTTCTTTCTTTCTTTCTTTTCCTGTATTTGTTTATTCCTATAATTGTCTCTTCCTATCTTTATGTCCCTCCTCATTCTGTATTGTTTGTTCTTTCTATTAATCTTTTTCTGTATTTCTCTTCTTTTTCTTTCTTTCTTTCTTTCTTTCTTTCTTTCTTTCTTTCTTTCTTTCGTTCTCTCTCTTGATGTATCCCCTGGTCTCCTTTTTGTCTTTTCATTTTCTCCCTGCATCTTTTCTTTCAGATCCTGTCTCCCACTCTCTCTCTTCCTTTATTAATTTATTTCTATCTGTCTCTCTATCTTTATGTCTTTCCCCATTCTGTATTGTTTTTCTTTTTATTCATCTCTCTGTCCGGTACGGTCTCACTCTCTGCTCTTTCTGTACCTCTTTCTAATTCCATGTCTCTCCCCATTCTGTCTTTTATCTCCATCTATCCCTCTCTTCTGCTCTGCCCTATTCTCCTTCTCCCCACTTTCTTTCCCATGCTCTCTCTCTTTGTCTTTCTCCTTTTCTCCTCGCTCTTTCTATTTGTCCCCACCCTCGTTTCTCACCCTCTCTCTCCACCACTATCTGAGGCTTTCTCTCTGACTCCAATCTCTCTTTCTTTATTTGTTTCATCCTATCTTTCTCGTTCTATCTTTCTGTCTTTTCTCATTCTGTATGGTTTCCCTCTCTCTACTCTTTCTCCAATTCTTTTACTCTTTTCTCCATATTTCTTCCCTCTCTTCTTCTCTCCTGCTCTCCTCTCCCACTTTCTTTTACATGCTCTCTCTTTCTTTCTTCCTTTATCCTTTACTTTCTTCCCCTCTCCCTCTATCTCAGCTCCATCATCTTTCTCCATCCTCCATCCTGCTACTGATCTCTTTTTGTCTCTTTCTATTCTTTCAACTCTGTCTCTCCTTCTTCATTCTTTTTTTCTTTATCACTCTCTTCTCCTACTCCCTCTATCTCATTCACACTTTTTATTTCTTGCTCTCGCTCTTTTTCTTTTTTTCCCTTTCTGCCCTTTCATTCTCTCTTTCTGACCCCTTTTCTCCCTCTATCTCCCTCTTATTCTCTTTCTCTTTTTTACATCTTTTTTGTTTCTCTCCCTTTCTTTCTCTTGCCCGATTGCCCACTTTTTCCCTTTTGCAGTCTGTTCCTTTCTTTCTTTATTAACCCCATCTTTGTCTCTCTTTCTCTCTTGCTCTGATCCATTCTCTCTCTCTCTCTCTTTTAGAGGAGGAGCGAGGCAGGGCTTGTCCTACATCATGAGAGACATGCATTTTTTCATTTCTTTTTTGTGCGAAAGAGAACAACACCGTGTGTCCATGCCCAGACCTGACCACACACTGCAGCAGCAGTGCTCCCTCTCTCCCTCTCTCTATCCCTCTCTCCCTCACTCTCTCGCTCTGAGATAAGCTTTTACCATTAAACGTTTCATCTGAGAGAAGAAGCACGAGAGAGACGGAGCACGGGCGAGAGAGAAAGAGAGAGAGCAAGAGAGAGCCACTGGTGCACTGCGGTGCCACCTGTCCCTGACTGTCGTGCACATGTCGTGCACTGTTGCACTACATTTTGACCGAGAATAAATAAATGAATATGTGAATAAGTAATCAAATCAATCAATAATGCACGGTGTCCAGCTTTGCGTGTCGAGGTTGCGTGTCATGGCTGCCTGTCGAGGTTGCGCGTCGTGGTTGTAGGTCGAGGATGTGTGTCGAGGTTGTGTGTTAAGGTTGCGTGTAGTGGTTGCATTTCACGGTTGTATGTCAAGGTTGTGTGTCGTAGTTGAGTGTCGAGGATGTGTGTCGTGGTTGCATGTTAAGTTTGTGTGTTGCGGTTGCATGTCCAGGTTGCATGTCGTAGTTGCGTGTTGCGATAGTGTATCGAAATGCATGTCATGGTTGCGTGTCGAGGTTGAATGCTGAGGTTGCGTGTCATCGTTGTGTGTTGTGGTTGCATGTCCAGGTTGTGTGTCGTAGTTGTGTGTTGTGTATTGAAATGCATGTCATGGTTGCATGTTGTGGTTGCATTTCATGATTGCGTGTCGTGGTTGCATTTCATGGTTAAGCATCGAGGTTGCATGTTGAGGTTGAGTGTCATTGTTGCATGTTGCGGTTGCATGTCCAGGTTGCATGTCGTAGTTGCGTATTGCGGTTGTGTATTGAAATGCATGTTGTGGTTGGTGTTGTGGTTGCATTTCATGGTTGCATGTCGAGGATGTGTGTTGTGGTTGCATTTCATGGTTGCATGTCGAGGATGTGTGTTGTGGTTGCATTTCATGGTTGCACGTCAAGGTTGCATGTCATGGTTGCATGTTGAGGTTGCGTGTCATAGTTGCATGTTGTGGTTGAATGTCGTAGTTGCATGTCATAGTTGTGTCTCAAGGTTGCATGTCATGATTACAGGTCTTGGTTAACAGGTCTTGTCAACATTACATGTCATGGTTATGTGTTAAGGTTGCATGTCAAGAATGTGTCCTGGTTGCGTGTTGTGGTTGCGTGTTCAGGTTGCATGTCAGTTGCATGTTGTGGTTGCATGTCATGGTTATATGTCGTTGTTATGTGTCTTGGATGCATGTCAAGATTGTGCATCCTGTTTGCATGTCGAGGTTGCATCTCGTAGTTACATGTTGTCATTGCATGTGGTGGTTGCATGTTGTGGTTGCATGTCGCAGTTGCGTGTTGAGGTTGCATCTCGAAGTTACATGTCGATGTATTGAAATTGCATGTCAAAGTTGCATGTCATGATTGCATGTTGAGGCTGCATGTCGTGGTTGCATGTCGTGTTTGCGTGTTGTAGTTATGTGTCAAGGTTGCGTGTCATGGTTACGTGTTGTGGTTGCATTTTTAGGTTGCATGTTGGGTTACATGTCGAGGTTTTGTGTCGTAGATATATGTTGGGGTTTGCATGTTGAGGTTGCATGCTGTGGTTGCATGTCATGGTTACATGACGCGGTTGCATGTCATAGTTGCATGTGGTGGTTGCATTTTGAGATTAAGTGTCGAGGTTGCATGACAAGGTTGCATGTCACGATTATGTGTCATGGTTATGTGACAAGGTTGCCTGTCATGGTTACATGTCGTAGTTGCATTTTAAGGATGCATGTCATGGTTGCATGTCATGGTTGCATGTTGTGTTTGCGTGTTGTGGTTACGTGACGAATTACATGTCATAGTTACGTGTCATGGTTGCATTTTAAGGATGCATGTCGTGGTTGCATTTTGAGATTACGTGTTGAGGTTGCGTGAAAAGGTTGCATTTCATGGTTATGTGACGAGGTTGCATTTTAAAGATGCATGTTGTGGTTGCATGTCGTGCAGTGTTGCGGTTGCATTTTAAGGTTGCATGTTGTGTTTGCATGTCGTTGTTACGTGACGAAGTTGCATGTCATGGTTACATGTCGTGGTTGCATTTTAAGGATGCATGTCGTGGTTGCATGTCATGGTTGCATGTCGTGCAGTGTCGTGGTTGCATTTTAAGGTTGCATGTCATGATTATGTGTTGTGGTTACGTGACGAAGTTGCATGTCACGATTATGTGTCATGGTTATGTGACGAGGTTGCCTGTCATGGTTATGTGTCATGGTTGCATTTTAAGGATGCATGTCGTGGTTGCATGTCGTGCAGTGTCGAGGTTGCATGTCGTGGTTGCATGTTGAGATTGCATGTCGTAGTTGCGTGTTGTGGTTGTGTGTCAAGATTGCATGTCAAAGTTGCATGTCATGGCTGCATGTTGAGGCTGCATGTCACGGTTGGATGTTGTGTTTGCGTGTTGTAGTTATGTGTCGAGGTTGCGTGTCATGGTTACGTGTCGTGGTTGCATTTTAGACTGCATGTCGGGTTACATGTCGACGTTTTGTGACGTAGATATTTGTGGGGGTTTGCGTTTCGAGGTTGCATGCTGTGGTTGTGGTTACACAACGAGTTTGCATGTCATAGTTGCATGTCGTGGTTGCATTTTGAGATTACGCGTCGTAGTTGCATGTCGTGGATGTTGCAAGCGCGGCAGCGGTAGACTGGACATGCACAGCCGTCCGGCTCCCGGATGGGTCAGCAGTCAGCAGAGAGATACAGAGATACATGTGCATGTGCAGAACTGCAGAACACAGATATACAGAGGCTGCGCTCGGATCGATGGGGAACACGTGAGCTATGGAACAGGTGGGAGTGTTCTGGTCCGGTCGGGTTCTGCTTGCTCTTTTAGCATCGAGGTGAAAAAATCTCTGGAGCTGTGGACTGCAGCAGAGCCACGGGGGTGGGGAGGGGGAAAGGGGGATAGAGAGGAGAGAGGGAGGGTGGCGGTGAGATGAAGAGAGAGAGAGGGAGAGAGAGAGAGAAGGAGGAAGAAAGATGGAGAGAAAGAGTGAAAGCAAAGGAGGGGGGTTTAAAAAGAAATTAAATTAAGAGGTATGAAGAGAGAAAGAGAATTAGCATAAGAGAGGTAGACTGATAAAGAGGAGATAGACGAGAAATAAAGAGAAGGAATAAAAGATGAATGAGAGGTAGACAGATGGAGAGAAGAAAGAAATTGAAGGAAGAGAGAATAAGGTTAAGTGAGAGAAAGATGTATACAAGTATGAAAATAGAAAGAGCGAGAGAGGTAGACTTTATGATAAGAGAGAGAGAGAGAGAGAGAGAGAGAGAGAGAAAGATAGAGAGAGCGAGTGGGCATGGGAGAGGAATATTAACAGGTACAATAAAAGGGAGAGGGAGAGAGTAGTAGACTGTAAAAGAGGAGAGAAAGATAGAATGAGAGGTAGAATCAAAGAAAGAAAGAAAGAAAGAGAGAGATGTAGATTAAAAAAATGAGAAAAGAGAAAGGTAGAATGGATGAAAAGAGCGATAGACAGAGAAAGGGTAGACTGGAAAAGAGAAGAGAAAAAGATTAAGAATGAGAAAGGTAAAATGGACGAAATAGAGAGCATAGACTGTAAAAGAGAAGAGAAAAAGAGAGAGAATCATTGAGAAAGGTAGAATGGATGAAAAAGAGAGAGCGAGAAAGAGAGAGGGTAGACTGTAAAAGAGAAAAGAGAATGAATGAGAAAGGTAAAATGGACGAAAGAGCGATAGAGAGTGAGAGTAGACTGTAAAAGAGAAGAGAGAAAGAGAGAGAAAGGTAGAATGGACAAAAAAGAAAGAGATAGAGAGAGAGAGGAGACTGAAAAATAGAAGGGAGAAAGAGAGAGATAATGATTGAGAAAGGTAAAATGGACAGAAGAACGATAGAGAGAAAAAGAATAGCGTGAGAGAAGAGAGAAGAGAGAATAGCGTGAGAGACATTAACAGGTGTAAAAGAGTGAAAGAGAGGTAGACTGGAAAAAAGATAGAGAGGGAGTTAAGAGGGAGGAGAGAGAGAGATTAATAGAGCTATGAAAAGAAATGAGAGTGAGTGAAAGAGGCAGACTGATTAAGTGGAGAGAGAAAGGTAGAGAAAGAAAGAGAGAGAAAGAAGGGGGAATTGACAGACATGAAAAGAGAATGAGCAAAAAGAGAGATAAAAAGAGAGGGATGGACTTAAGAGCAATAGGAGGGAGGTTGGGGTTGTGTAGTTTATTGTGATAAAATTCATATTTATCTGTTTTTGCTTCAATGTTCAAATCAACTAATATTAGTTAAGGGAGAAGGGGTGGGAGTATTGAGGGGTATTAAGGAGTATAGTGGTGGGAGTATAAAGTGGTAATAAGTAGTATAGGGGTGGGAATATTAAGGGGTAATAAGGAGTAAAGGGGTGGGAGTATTGAGGCATGTAAGGGGGCTGGAATATCAAGTGGTATTAAGGAATATAGGGGTAGGAGTATTAAGGTGATTAAGGAGTATAAGGGTGAATTTATTAAGGTCTACTATGGAGTATAGGGGGTGGGAGTATTAAGTGGTATTAAGAAGTAATAAGGGGTATATGGGTGGGAGTATTAAGGGGTATTAAGCAGTATAGAGGGTGAGAGTATTAAGGGATATTAAGGAGTATAGGGTGGGAGTATTAAGTTGTAATAAGTAGTATAGTGGGATGGGAGTAGTAAGGGGTAATAAGATGTATAGGGGGATGGGAGTAGTAAGGGGTAACAAGATGTATAGGGGGTGGGAGTATTAAGTGGTATTAAGGAGTATAGAGGGTGAGAGTATTAAGTGGTATTAAGGAGTATAGGGGGTGGGAGTATTAAGGGGTAATAAGATGTATAGGGGTGGGAGTATTAAGTGGTATTAAGGAGTATAGGGGTAGGAGTATTAAGAGGTAATAAGGGATAAGATGTGGGAGTGTTAAGGGGTGATATAAGGGGTAATGTGTTGGAGTATTAAGGGGTATAAAGAGTATAGGGGGTGGGAGTATTAAGGGGTATCAAGGGGTGGCAGTACTAAGGGAAATATGTGACCGGGAGTATTAAGGGATATTAAGACATATAAGGGGAATGGGGGTGTTAAGGGCTATTAAGGGGTAAAGCGGTATAAGGGGGTGGGAGTATTAAGGGTAATGAAGGGGAATGGGAGTGTTAAGGGTTTAAATGGGGTATAAGGGGTACTAAAGAGTATAAGGCACTGGTATTATTAAGGGCTATTTGAGGGGAAAGGGGGGTAGGACTTTTAAGGGGCATTAACGGGTGCAAGTATTAAAGGGTATTAAGGCATATAAGGTGGACGAGAGTGTTACGGGGTAAAGGGGGTATAAAAAGGGTGGGAGTATTAAGGGTTATTAAGGCATATAAGGGGAATGGGAGTGTTACGGGGTAAAGGGGGCATAGGAGGGTGGGAGTATTAAGGGTTATTAAGGCATATAAGGGGAATGGGAGTGTTAAGGGGTAAAGGGGGTATAAGAGGTGGGAGTATTAAGGGGTATTAAGGCATATAAAAGGAATGGGAGTGTTAAGGGGTAAAGGGGGTATAAGAGGTGGGAGTATTAAGGGGTATTAAGGCATATAAGATGGACGGGAGTGTTCAGGGTTTTAATGGGGTATTAAGGGCTATTAAGGGGTAAAGGAGGTAAAAGGGGGTAATAATCGGGGCTGGACCCTCTCAGCACTGACCTGGTCTCCTCCGTACAGGTCTTTTCTTGCCGCTGCAGAAGCGGACCTTGCTGAAAACCCCCAGGAAGTGGCGCTCGCAGAGGGAGCGCGGGTCTTTGCTGGGGCTCGCGCGTCGCTTGGACGCCGAGAGTCGCTCGCTGTTGGACTCGCGCGCCTGGCGCTTCTGGCGGATCAGCGAGCTCGCGATCGCAGCCATGTCATCCCGCGCGATCTATCGGCGGAATATGCACGCGAGCGAGAGAGAGAGAGAGCGCGCGCGAGAACTACAGATAGATAAATATAGAAATATGGAGGAAAAGACAGAAAAAGACAGAAGAAGCTCCTCGTCTTGCGCGTCAGGTGTTTTCCAGGTGATGCGTCGCTTCGCTCCCCGCGAGCTCCTACATCTTCTTCATCATCCTCATCCTCATCGTCCAGAGATAATGATGACACCGGTAATATCAGTAAGAATAACGGCAGCAATAATCAGATCAAAGAGCCTTAATGAGTATAATAAAGCACCCCTGCCGCCGTCTCGTGCAGCGCGCCTCCACTATGGGCGGCCCATAATAACTCCGCTCAGTGGTGCTGCGGTCCGCGCGAGGAAGAGGAGCAGGAGGAGGAAGGCGACGGCAGCCTCAGCATCATCTTCATCAGCGCGAGCATGCTGGACAAGACACGCAGCCGCCGCGCTCTCGCGCTCTCCCCGCTCCCAGACACCAGCACACGCGCGCACGGAGACTGAATGAGAGCCGAGCCAGTCTCTCCCTACGCAATCATACGTGATTGAGATTCGGATGAGGGGAGAGGAAAAGAGAGAGGGAGAGAGAGAGAGGGAGGGGTGGAGAGGGGAGGATAGAGTAATGAAGAGAAATAAAGAAAGAGAGAGAGAGAGGAAGATAGAGTGAGAGAAAGAGAATTGAGAGGGGAGGATAGAGTAAGTAAAGAGGGAGAGAGAACAGAGAAAAAGAAAGAGAGAGAGAAGAAAGAAGGGGTGGAGAGGGGATGATTAAGGGTAAGCAAGAAGAGCGAATGAAGAGAGGGAGAACAGGGCAGATAGAACAATATAGAGAGAGATAAAGAGAGAAATAATGGAAAGAACAGGGAAGATTGAGAGTCTCTTTTATCTCTTTTTAAATAAATGCAACAATAACAGCCAACACAGGAGCTTAAATAACTGACAAACGTTCCACATCTCTCCATTCATCCATCCATCCATTCATCCATCCATCCATATTTCAATTGTCCATCCACCTGTCCAACCATCTGATCTTCTATCACTCAATCCACATCTACATCCCTCCATCCTTTCTGCAATCTATACATTCACTCAATACTTTTGCATCCATCCATCCATCCCAGTCCTTTTTTCGTGCATGCATCTCTCCATCTATCAATCACCCCAATCGTTTTCCATTCAACCATCCCTATCTGTCAATCCATTTGTCCATCCATCAACTTAACCAATTCCTTTTTCATCCATCCATCCAATCAATACTTCCTTCATCCATCAATCTACCGAAGATTTCCTTCTCTCCTTCATCTCTACATCAATCAATCCATCCAATCATATTTTCCATTCATCTATCCGTCCATTAAACTGCCCAATCCCCATTTCATCCATCATCTGAACATCTATTACCTAACCCTTCCTACATCCATTCATTCCTCAATCCACCTTTCCATCCATCCATTTAACCATCCATTCACCTGCCCATCCATGTGTCCACCATCTGACTTCCCCTATCAATCAACTCAGTCCATTTCACATGCTTCATCCATCCATTCAGATGACCATTTATTAGTTCACACAATCTTTCCTACATCTATCCATCCATCCATCTGAGCATATGTTTAACTCTCTGTGCATCCATCAATTGTGATAATCGTTTGTCCATCCTCCCATCTTTCCATCCATCAATCTGCACAATCCTTTTTCCATCCGTTTGTCCCTCCATCCATCAACCTGCACAATCCTTTTTCCATCCTTTCATCTCCATCCCAACATTCATCAATAAATCCATCAATCCATCCATGCCTCCAGTTGAGGGGTAATAATTCATGCTGAGGATCGATGTGCTGATTCAGCCGTACTGTAACAAATCACTCCCGTATCGACCCAGACCTGATTTACACACTTACATCATACCAAACACGCAGTGTGTGTGTGTGTGTGTGTGTGTCTTTGTGTGTGTGTGTGTGTGTGTGTGTGTGTGTGTGAGAAAGTCCTCCAATTGGTGCATACAGTAGCCAGTGGGTCACATTGTTTCATCCATCCATCTATTTATTTATTCATCTGACCATTTATGAATTCACCCATTCTCTCTTTCATTTATTCATTCGTCCCCCTCAATCTGTCCATCCCATCTGACTGTCAATCCAACCAATCAAGTTTTTATTCATCCACTCATTAAACAATCTATCTACTTGTCATTCTAAGGATCGAAGCACCAACCCATCCATGAGTCTATCCAATAATTTTTCAATCCCATAATCCATTCATCCATCCATCCAACTGTCTATCCATCTCAGCATCCAACCAGTTGATCCAACCAGTGATCCAACCAGTCCCTTTTTCATCCAAGAAACCATTCATCTGTCTGTCCATCTGACCATCTATCAATCCAACCACCCAGTCTTTTATCCATCCAACCATCCATTCATCTGTCTATCCATCTGCCCATCTATCAATCCAACCAACCAGTCCTTTATCCATCCAACAATCCATTCATCTGTCTATACATCTGACCATCTATCAATCCAACCACCCAGTCATCTGACAATCCATTGATCCAACCAGTCCTTTATCCATCCAAAAATACATTCATCCATTCATCTGTCTATCCATCTCACCGTTTATCAATCTGACCAGTCCTTCATCCATCAAACAATTCATTCATCTATCAATATGTCTATCCATCTCACTATCAATTGATCCAACCAGTCATTTATCCATTCAACAATTTATTCATCCATCAATCATTGATCTTACTATCAGTTGATCCAACCAGTCTTTTATACATCCAAAAATCCATTCATCTATCTGTCCATCTATCAATCTAACCAGGCCTTTATCCATCCAATCCTTTCATCCATTCATTTGTCTGTCCATCTCACCATCTATTGATCCAATGAGTCCCCTATTTATCCAAGAAACCATTCATCCATTCATCTGTCTATCCATCTGATCATCTATCAATACAACCATTTTTTTCCATCCAAAAATGCATTCATCTGTCTATCCATCTGAAGATCTGTCAATCCAACCATTCCTTTATCCATCTCATCTCCCATTCCAATCAATCAGTCTATTCTCCATCTAAGAAAGCATTTATCTGTCTATCCATCTGGTCATCTATTAATCCAAACAGTCTTTAACCGTCCAACAATCCTTTCATCCATTCATCTGTCTATCCATCTGACCAGTCTTTATCCATCCAGCAATCCATTCATCTATCCATCTGACCATCTATCAATCCAGCTAGTCTTTAACCATCCAACAATCCATTCATCCATCTGACCATTTATCAATCCAGCCAGTCCTTTATCCATCTAACAATCCATCCATCTGTTTATTCATCTCACCATCTATTGATCCAACCAGTCTTTTATCCATCCAACAATCCATTCATCTGTCTATCCATCTCACTATCTATTGGTCCAGCCAGTCCTTATCCATGCAAAAATCCATCCATCTATCTATATATCTTACCATCTATCAATCTGACCAGTCCTTTATCCATCCAACAATCCATCTATCTGTCCTTTCTCCATCTAAGAAACCATTCATCTGTCTATCCATCTGACCATCTATCAATTTGACTAGTCCTTTATCCATCCAACAAACCATTCATCCATCAATCTGTCTATCTATCTGTCTATCTATCAATCCAACTAGTCCATCATCTGTTCTCCATATATCCATCCATCTGACCATCCATCCATCCATCCATCCATCCATCCATCCAACCAGTCGTTTTTTCAAACCAACAATGCATTCATCCATCCATCTGTCTTTCCATCTGAACATCCACTAATCCATCCATTTCTTTAAGCTGTGACCAGTGATCTGGCAACAGAATCTGCCCACCTCACAACTTTCAGAAATTATTAAAGATACCGAAGATGAGCCTTCAGAAGTCTTATGGAGTCCATGCTTTAATGCATCTGAGATGTTTTAGTGGTATGAAATATTCAGCAGGTGGTTTTAATGTTATGGCTGATACAGAACAGAAATGAAACTCATGTATTAGTAGAGGGAACAGAGCAACGTTTGGTTTTGATGGTGAGATGTTACGAGTCTCCGGGGAGGGTTTTACAGCTCTGCACTAATCTGAATGCTGAAGGAGGTGCTGAGAGGTTCCTCTGCATGTCGTCGTTTCTCACTTTCATAGCTCTCCTGGGTGGCGAGACCCGGAGAACGGAACGAAATACACCACGGAACAGTTACGACAGCGCTAATGCTAACGCTAATGTTTAGGCGCCTCAGGGAAATGGAAACAGTGATTTATGTTAATGTTTAATGTTGATGAAATTCTGTCTGTTTGTGTTGCAACTGGATATATATATATATATATATATATGAGCTAATACCAGAAATGTATGAAAAAAGAAAGGGTGACATAAACATATCAAACCAGGTGTTGGTATGATGAGAACTAGGAATAACTGAGATGAGGAGATGTTGTTTCAAGGAAAACAGGGCTGTAAAAGCTCTGCTTTTTGTAAAATTGCTGTTTATGTATATACAGTGCCCTCCGTAATTATTGGCACCCCTGGTTAAGATGTGTTCTTTAGCTTCTCATAAATTGAGTTTTGTTCAAAATAATATAGGACCACGATGGAAAAAAAGAGTAAAATACAACCTTTAACTCAAGTGTTATTTATTCAGTAGGAAAAAAATCCCACATTAAGAAATAATTATTTAACATCAAATCATGTGTGCCACAATTATTAGCACCCCTGATGTTAATACTTTGTACAACCCCCTTTTGCCAACAAAACAGCACCTAATCTTCTCCTGTAATGTTTCACAAGATGGGAGAATACAGAAAGAGGGATCTTTGACCATTCCTCTTTGCACATTCTCTCTAAATCATCCAACGACCTGGGTCCTCTCCTCTGCACTCTCCTCTTCAGCTCACCCCACAGCTTTTCAATGGGGTTGAGGTCTGGGGACTGAGATGGCCATGGGAGGAGCTTGATTCTGTGTGCGGTGAACCATTTCTGTGTAGATTTGGCCACATGTTTAGGGTCATTATCTTGCTGAAAGACCCAGTGATGACCCATCTTCAGCTTTCGGGCAGAAGCCACCAGATTTTGTTTTAAAATGTCCTTGTATTTTAGAGCATTCATGATGCCATGCACCCTAACAAGGTTCCCAGGGCCTTTAGAAGAGAAACAGGCCCACAGCATCACTGATCCCCCGCCGTATTTCACAGTGGGCATGAGGTGCTTTTCTGCATACTCAGCTCTTGTGTTACGCCAGACCCACTTAGAGCATTTGTTGCCAAAAAGCTCTATCTTTGTTTCATCTGACCAAAGCACACGGTCCCAGTTGAAGTCATAGTACCGCTTAGCAAACTCCAAACGTTTGCGTTTATGATTGTGAGTGAGAAATGGTTTCTTCCGTGCATGCCTCCCAAACAGCTTGTTGGCATGTAGATAGCGCCTGATGGTTGTTTTGGAGACTTTGTGACCCCAAGAAGCTACCATTTGTTGCAATTCTGTAACAGTGAGCTTTGGAGAACTTTTTATTTCTCTTATCATCCTCCTCACTGTGCGTGGTGGCAAAATAAATTTGCGTCCTCGTCCAGGCTTGTTTACCACTGTTCCAGTTGTTTTAAACTTCTTAATAATTCCTCTGTAGATATGGACAGGTGTAGGCGAGTAGCGATTTTCTTGTAGCCATTGCCTGACTTGTGATGGTCAACACACATCTGCCTCACTTGAATGGTATGTTCCTTTGTCTTTCCCATGTTGAAGATAAATGGCCTCTGTGTCACGTCATATTTATACCCCAGGGAAACAGGAAGTTGTGAATTACTAATTAAATGTTCCTACATACTCTGATCAACTTTGTAAACTACTGTAGAAGTGACAGAAATACTTTTATTAAATTTATTTCCTAAGAATTGTTAGGGGTGCCAATAATTGTGGAACAGGTGATTTTATGAAGAATAATTATTTCTTAGTCAGGGATTTTATTTCCCCCTTAAAATTGACTTGAGTTAAAGGTTGGACTTTACTTTTTTTCCCATCGTGGTCCTATATTATTTTGAACAAAACTCAATTTATGAGAAGCTAAAGAACACATCTTAACCAGGGGTGCCAATAATTATGGAGGGCACTGTAAATAAACACTTACTTCACAGATAAGAAGCTTTTTCTTTACTTAAATTCCCACAGGTGCATAAAACTTTTGCACAATACTGTACATTACAACGTAAAGGTATCTAAATATTGTCATGGAGAACCTGGAAATAATACTTTCAGTATATCTGTACTACATATATTAATTTTTAAATATTTTTATTTGTATATTTGAGTGATATACCTATTGCACACGTCCATATATGTGACAAATATGGAGAAATATATTTGAGGGACATCCATTTATAAATATACCTGGGCGACATATTTCTACATATATATGAGTGAGATATCTATACATCAATATGAATATAAGTTTGAATACATAGATTTGATGAGTTTCAAAGTGTATTAAAATATTCTACAGCATAATATAAGAATATCTGTACATCAGCTCTTTGAAAGTTGGGTCATGCAACAGGACAATGACCCAAAACACTGGAGCATATTCACAACAGAACTAAAGAAAAAAAACAAATGTTCTTTTGGAGTGGCCAATCAGAGCCTAGATCTCAGATGCTATGGATTGACTTGAACAGAGCCATAGACATGATATGCCCAAAGAATTTAACAGAGTTTGAAGTGTGTGAAGAGTGTGAAGTCAGACTCCGCCTCTTTTCCAACTGCTGCTGATGCAGCATTACCAAATAACTCTCGGAGGAAAGCGCAGCGACTCGGTTCTGATACATCAGCTCACAGATGCAGCCTTGTGCTGATCCACATCACCCTTTTGGAGTGATAAGGGGAAAGAGCGCCATCTACTGTACCCACCCAGAGAAAACAAGGCCAATTGTGCTCTCCCAGGGCTCCGGCAGCTGATGGCAAGCTGCATGAGCGGGATTAGAACCAGCGATCTCCCAAACATAGTGGCAGCGCTTTAGACCACTGGATACTCTTGACCTGGATGAAGATCATGAAATTTCTAAGGGTTCACATACATTTTCCTGCCATTGGATTAGTTAGTTATTTTAGACTATATTTGTATATATTTCCCATATATATATATATATGTGAGGAATACTTTGTAACTGTGGTCATGGGAGCCATCTAATGGCTGTAGCTGAGCGATTCTGTAGCATAGCCTCAGATTCAGAGCTGAACTGATCCCCCTGTTCTGAGAGATGAAACACTGCAGATGTACTGAGATTAATGGATCAGACTAATGCAGTTCAGCCTTGCTGGGTTGTAAATATAATGCCTTTATTTATATAATTTGAGCTATATATTTAAATATATATTTAAACACATATTTGAATGAGACGTTTTTGAGCTGTATATTTAAATATACATTCGAATGAGATATATTTGAGCTATATATTTAAACATATTTGAATGAAATACAGTTGAGCTATATATTTATATATATATATATATATATATATATATATATATATATATATATATTTGCTCCGAGTATCTCGCGGCCGAGATGCCGCGCTCCGAGAATCCCGCGACCGAGACGCCACGCTCCGTGAAGCCAGCGGATGGGACGCCACGCTCTGTGACTCCCGTGGCTCATCCGCGCTCCGAGAATCCCGCGGCCGAGACGCCGCGCTCCGAGAAGCTCGCGGCTGAGGCTCCGCGCTCCGAGACCCTGCTCCAGAAGCAAGCTCCGGTCCAGTTTCTACAGCCTTGCCCACTGCTGAATCTGCGGTTCCAGGCCGGATCTTGGCGGCAGCCGCACTCTCAGCTCCCGCTGAATCGGCGTCTTCGCCAGCTGTATCAGCGCTGCCCGCGGCTCCGGCCGCCTCTGACCCTGTTCCCGCGGCTCCGGCCGCCTCTGACTCCGTGCCCGCGGCTCCAGCCACCTCTGACTCTGTGCCCGCGGCTCCGGCCGCCTCTGACTCTGTGCCCGCGGCACCCGCCGCGCCTGCCCAAGCTGCACCCGCCGCGCCTGCCCAAGCTGCACCCGCCGCGCCTGCCCAAGCTGCACCCGCCGAGCCTGCCCAAGCTGCAGTGCCTGCCACCCACGTGGTGCCCACTGCTTCAGCTCCAGTGCCAGCGGTGCCCGCCGCTCCTGTGTCTGCAGTGCCTGCCACCCACGTGGTACCCACTGCTTCAGCTCCAGTGCCAGCGGTGCCCGCCGCTCCTGTTCCTGTACCTGCTCCAAGAACAATGTTTGGCCCTAGGCCCCGTGTCCCTAGGCCAGCAAGGCCAGTGGACAGTTTATGCCCACTGTCCAGTCCCCTGTTCAGTCTCATTTCCCATCCCCTGTCCTGCCCAATATCCTGTCTCCATTTGTGTCTAGTGTCCGGTCTAACATCCAATGTCCGTTCACATCCTTAGTCCAGTCCCCTGTTCGATCTCCAGTCCAGTCCCCTTTGTTGTCTAGGGTCCAGTCTGTGTTTCAGTTTCCTGTCCCGTCCTTTGGCCAGTCTCCTCTCGTCTGTGCTCAGTCTTAGTCTTGTTTGGTATCCTGTTGTGTTTTCCACCCCTTCTTGCCCGGCTCCTGGGGATCTGTTTTTACGCGCCCCGGGAGTTGCGCGTTAAAGGGGGGTTTCTGTCAGGTCTTTTGTCTGTCTGCTTCTCATGTCTGTGTTATTCTCAGGTCTGTGTTTCATTCCCAGTGTTTTTCCACTCACCTGTGTTCATTTGTAGCTCCGCCCCTTCGTCCCAGGTGTTTCCTGTTTCCTGTGTGTGTGCACCTCTATTTAAGGTCCGTGTTCCATTTCCCCAGTGTCGATCCATGTACGTTTATCGTCTGTCAGTGCTCCATGTTTTCCCCAGTTTCCTCAGTCCTGTTTTCGGTAAAATCCCTGTGTATTTTGTATTTGGTTTCGTTAATAAATCCCATTTTGTTTGCATTTGCGTCCGCCTCCGCGTCCTCCCTGCACCCGCATCTGACATATATATTTAAACATATTTGAATGAGATATATTTGAGCTATATATTTAAATACATTTTTGAATTGGATATTTTGAGATATATATTTAAACATATATTTGTATGACATTCTCTTACAAAAACTTGAGCGATAAATATAGACAAACATTTTTATATATTTCAATGAGATATATTTAGATGAGATATTTATACATGCATGTCATGTATAAATGTGAAAAATATGAATATTTGCTAAACATATGTGACATATATTATATTTATACATATATTAAGACTGTATTTATTGGGACAAAAAGAAATAGAAATGTATATAGACCTTGAATGATGGAATTTTCTATTTTCAATCCAAAATTCGATGCATCACATTTTTCTTCATGTACTTTCAGATATCAGGATGAGGAGATGAGCAGCAGACATCAAAGGAAGTTTCATGTTCTGGTACAGACCACACACACACACACACACACACACACACACACACACACGCGCGCACTCACACACACACTCACACACACACACACACACACACACACACACACACACACACAGCAGCCTTAAAGACACTGCAGAAGCAGCGAGGGGGTGGATCACGTGGGCCAGGCATGAGAAGCCTCCTGCCTCCATGTGCTGGAGCTGCATTAAAGATTCACTCTGCACTGAGAGAGAGAGAGAGAGAGAGAGACAGTGAGAAGAGAGAGAGTGAGCAATAGAGTGAGAGTAGAAGAGTGAGAGAGAGTGAAAGAAAAAGAGAGGAAGAGAGACAGAGGGATAGAGAGGAAGAGAGAGAGAGAGTGAGAGAGCTAGAGAGAGTGATGAAAAAGAGAGAGAACGAAATCGATGAGTGAGAGAGAAAACAAGAGAGTAAAAGAGAGAAAAGTGTGAGAGAAGAGTGAAGGAAAGCATTAGAGAGAGTGAAAAAGAGAGCGAGAGAGAGCAATAGAGTGAGAGAGAGCGAGATAACAAGAGATTGAAAGAGAGAGAGAGAGAACAGAGAGAGAGTGAGACAAGGAGAGACCGAGGAAAAGAGAGAGTGAGAGAGTAAGATAGTGAAGAGAAAGAGTGAGAGAGAAAGTGGGAGACCAAGAGAGTGAGAGATGACAACATCTATACCATAGAAACACCTTAATAATCACCTAGCAACATGACAGCAACCAAAACATTATCATAGTAACCACCTATACGCACCATAGCAACCATCTAGCAAAACCATCATAGCCACTGCACATGAACACCTTACCATTACACATTGCCATTATTAGCCACCTAGTAATCTTAGGAACCAACAGCGGTACCATAGATACACTTTACCAACCACCTAGGGAAACTATACCAACCAACAGCTATAATAGAAACATCTTTTTAACCATCTAGCAACACCACAGCAACCAAAACATTATCAAAGTAACCAGCTAGGAACACCTTAGCAATCAACTTTTATACCATAGAAGCACCACAGTAACCATATAGCAAAATCTGAGCAATGACCTAAGAAGATGGTAGCTGAGGTGTTGTTACTGTGCTGTAAAACTGGTTACCATAGGGACAGCACAGTTATTGCAACTTGTTACCATAGGAACAGCACAGTAACACCCCGGCAATCACCTTGCTGCATCATAGCAAACACCTATCAAAAATCTTACACAGGGAACCACTTTTCAAGACCATGGCAACACCTTTAGGACACCATAGCAACAAATTAGAACTATTTCTTACAGGAATATTTTATGTATTATTATTAACAATCTACAGATGTTATATTAACAGATTTTAACACTGTTTTTCTCAGGATATATGAACGTAAATCAGTATCTATAATCCATATTTAAGTGTAAAATCTCTGCAGGAAGAGGAGGAGGAGGTTGAACTCACTGACGGAATGAGAGAGCAGAGCTTTTCCATATCAAAGGCAGAGAGAGGAGCTGCTTATACCGCATTAATAAATCAGTGCAGTTAGATTATATAATAAATAGGATGCCACCAAGGCCTTGCATGGGAAAGCATGGGAAAGCATGGGCTGGGCATCTTCTGGGTGTATTCTCCTGCCAGGAAAAGGCTGTGGGATTTTTCTATTTGAAGTTTCTGAAGTTTTGTATTGCGGTATATGGACAAAAGTATTGGGACATCACTATTTCATTATAAATACAAAAAAAAAAGACATTAGTGTGGAGTCGGTCCCCCCTTTCCCCCTTTCCCTCTTTAACAGCAGGTGAGGAATTTAAAATAAAGTCTGAATATTTGAATAAAAATTGAGGCCTAAGATTTTGAGAATCATTTTTGTAATATTTTAAAAAATAATTTCATAAGAAATAAAGTAGAAAGTCATCTAGTATAGCATTTTGATAATAAAGTCAAAATTATTTATGAATTATGAAAAAGTTTTAAATAAAGAGATATTGCTAACACAAAATATCTCAATATTACTGCTATGACTTTATGACTCTATTCCTAAAATATTAAAAAAATAAATTGCATTATTAAATAAAATTGTAATATTTTAATAATAATAAAGGCAGAATATTAAAAAATAAAGTTGTAATATATATATATATATATATATACTGAATAATGTCATAGTATTTGTTAGGATATATTTGTAATATTTTGAGAATAAAGTAATTATATTTTAAGAATAATATTTAATATCTCCTGAACATTTTTTTTAATAAAGAAATAATATTTTTAAAATATTGTTTAATGTTTTTAGAAAAAGTAATCAAATATTTTAGAATTAAGTTGTAATATTTTTATAATAAATGTATATTTTTGTCAAATAAAGTCATACTATATTTTATAATAATTTGATAAATCAATATTATATTATATATAATTGTAAAATATTAAGAATAAAGCTATACACCTTCAAAAAATATTCCTGCAGTATGGTATTTTAAAAATAATAAATAAGTATTTATATTTTGCAAATAAAGTCATAAGATTTGAAGAATATAGATGGTTAATATTTCTAGAATTATCTCATTTCTCTTATTTTCTGCAAATAAATGCTCTAAATGATGGGAGAAATGTTGTCTATAGTATATAGAATATAAACTTATTCAGAAACTGAAGTGTTCTCTTAATTTTTTCCAGAGATATATATTATTATACTCTACATGGGCAAAAGTAAGGCCTGATGTATCTGTTATACTTCTTTAAATTCCTCAAAGACTTGACGTCTAGACGTTAACATCTTCTGCTTTCATTTCCATTCAGACAATTAGCTTTTAGCGCCTTAGCATGCATCAGTGAATTAGCACAATTGGTCAGATCACACAGTCTATAGCACTCGCTGTATGTGTGTTGAGGAGGTCATGAATCTGAATCTGTGCTGAAGAGGTTTAGAAGAGATGAGTTTTGGCCTGCATGTATACGCATATAATATTCTCATTAGACACAATATGATGCTCTTTATATATACACACTCTGAACCAATAGGGCAGATGATACTGACAGCGGATAAAGGATTTTTTTTTTATGACATACTGCCACCTGGTGGTTCATAGACACTATTGCACTTTTGCACCACAGAGCACATCTCAAAAAATTAGAATATCATTGAAAAGTTACTTTATTTGAGTAATTCAGTTGAAAATGTTATATATTATATAGTTGTATTAAACACAGAGTGATCTATTTTAAGCGTTTATTTATTTTATTGTTGATGATTATGCATTACAGCCTATTAAAACCCAAAAATCAGTGTCTCAGAAAATATGAATATTATATTATAAGACCAATTGGTACTTTTCGGCAGTGTGGGCAGTGTGCCAAGTCCTGCTGGAAAATGAAATCTCTATAAAAGTTGTTATCAGCAGAGGGAAGCTGTAAGATATGAAGTGCTGTAAGATTTTGTGGGAAAACAAAACTGCACTGATTTTAGGCTTGATAATAAAACACAGTGGATCAACACCAGCAGATGACAGACATGTCTCTCCAAACCATCACTGATTGGTGGAAACTTCACACTAGACCTCGAGCAGTTTGGACTGTGTGTCTCTCCACTCTTCCTCCAGACTTTGCTCCCTTAATTTATATAAATGAAATGTAAAATTTACTGATGATCAGTGATGGTTTGGAGAGTCATGTCTGTCATCTGCTGGTGTTGATCCACTGTGTTTTATTATCAAGTCTAAAGTCAGTGCAGTTTTGTTTTCCCACAAAATCATCAAATTACAGCACTTCATGCTTCCCTCTGCTACTAACAACTTTTATAGAGATGCAGATTTCATTTTCCAGCAGGACTTGGCTTCACACTGCCCACCCTGCTGAAAGTACCAATTGGTCTTATTATATAATATTCTAATTTTCTAAAAGACTTTGATTTTTGGGTTTTTATTGGCTGTAAGCTAAAATCATCAACAATAAAAGAAATAAACTCTTAAAATAGATCACTCTGTGTTTAATACATCTATATAATATATATGAGTTCCACATTTTAACTGAACTACTGAAATAAAGTAGCTTTTCAATTATATTCTAATTTTTTGAGATGCACCTGTTTATAGAATACCGTGGGGAAATAATCATTTGATCCACTGCTGATTGTGTAAGTCTGTAACCTTTGACAAGGACATGAACTGTCTATAATTTTTACAGGTAATCATCAGTACTCAGGACTTCCTGGCCGGGGCAGGTGAGGTGTCACGTGATCGGCAGAGTGAGTGATGTCAGTGTGTGGTGCATACTGAGTGCTGTAGTTGTTTGAATGAGAACCTCCGTTGGAGCTAAGTGTGGAAGGACAGGGAGCGCCTACAACACCAGACGTGATACCGCCCCCCATAACACCGCCGGCCTGCCGCCGGCCGATCGACACATAGATAGATATTATACACAAACATATATATATATATATGTTATATATATATATACAAACAGCCAACAAATACAGCTACAAACTACAAAAGTGTACATTAGACCCAACAATAAATGCTTAATATTCCTACAAGTACAACCGTTCAACAAAGATCACTCATTTGTATGTCTACAGTACACCAAGGCAGCCAAAACATTAGGTACAAAAACTCATCAGTTAGACGGCCTATTATTGTTTTTAATTTTTAATATAATATGACACATTATCTCATTATATCTGTCTCATTTGCAGCCGCAATTTCATGACATTTAGCTAACTATTGAACTATTCCAGCTATACTAAGCAAGGCAACACCTTCAACACAGCATTAAGAAAGGGTTAGAGAGCCATGGCCCCGCCCCCGTAGTGAAAATCATGAATCTGATTGGTTAGACTGTCCTTCGACTTTGCTAATAGATTCATTACTACACCCTTCTCAAAATCAGGAGAAGGGTCACGCAGTCACGTGGGGGAGGAGCCATTTTAAAAAGCTGTGATTGGTTAGAACAGCTGTCAGTCAGATAAGAGTCCTGTAGCAACTAAAAAACACAGACTAATGCTTTAAATTAGTTGCTGTTTTTTATTTAAGTTAATTTATAAAAGAAATTCTTACACTTACAGTAGCTATGATATATATTTCCTGATTAAAAATTCTGTAATTATTTACATGCATTTATTGTCACCCATAGCTAAAACAAGAGTAAAATGTTTCAAAACTCCCCCCCCCCCCCCCAGAACTGTATACAGTACCTGCTTAAAGCACAAGGGTGGTCTAGAGAACCAAACGGAGAACATGTATGGGTTTCTCACTCAGTCTATCATCTCCAAACATGCAGACAATTTTCAAACAAACTATATTTAGACCATTTATTTCCAACAGTCCCAGGACTCGGATCCAGAGCAGGAGCGATATCTCATTATATAAGTGAGATCCTGGTGTCTCCTCAGCGAGCTCCTGAGAACCCGCTCCTGTCCTGGTTTAAAAACCTCATTTAGTCCGGAGGACGTATTCAATCAAACCGCCGGCTGAAGCATGAGGACGCCAATGTTTCATCAGCACTTTTCCTCATCACACACACTGTAAACCCATAGGGTGTGTGAAATCAAATGATTTAAGTCTGTTTTATATAATAAAAATGAATCAAATTGGATCTTTCAAAACATTACTCAACTATTTGAGTTAAACCAACTTATAATAACTTTAACCCTTGTGTGGTGTTCGGGTCTGTGGGACCCGTTTTCATTTTTCATCAAATGATACTAAAAAAATATTTTTTCTAACTCAAACTCATTGGCATTGGCTCATTTTTTGTGAAAAACACATATCAAAACACATTTTCCATAAACACACACTGTACACCCCCCCCCCCCCCCCACCCCATTCTGGCACAATCTATTTGCATACTGGGTGTGTCCAACAGTTTCTGACTAACACTCACCATCAGTGTGTAGTGATTCCCCCTGGGCTAACTTAGAAATGAATAAAAACGTTTCCCTTTAGCTGTAATAACTTGATGTTTTAATTTATGTTAACTTAAGTTTTCATTACCCATTACTTAACATTTTTAAGGCAACCAGTTTCCTCAATTTTTTAAAAGTAAATTCAACTTATCCGGGCTTACAGTGTACAGTTTTTTTAGTTTTTTTTAAAGTATCCGTTTAAAAAAAATATTGATTTTGTGTAAATTATATTATTTAGTTATTGAGGAAATTAATAAGGATTAAAGTAGCCATTTTTGTCATTTTAACCAATTTATAAAAAAAACAATGTAAGCATAATTTTCTAAAAATAATATATTTTTGTGTATTAAATTATTTAGTTATGGATGAAATGAATAAGAAAGAAAGAAAATACATCAAATAAATGTAATAAATAAAATATAATTAGTACTTCATTTTATTGCTCTCAACAACAATCACTTCTATGTTTTAGTAATTTGATTTAATTAAAATAATACATTAAACATGAACTTGTAATTTTTTTAAGTAAATTCAACTTATCCGGGCTTACAGTGTACAGTGGCGTGAAAAAGTATTTATATTTATTTTTCTTTTGTTTTTTGCATTTTTGTCATACTTAAATTTTTTTTCAGATTATCAAACTTTAATATCAGACAACTATAACCTGAATAAATATAAAAAGCACTTTTAAATGATTTAATTTATTACGAGAAAAAAAACTATCCAAATCAATCCTCAAATAAATGAACTGTGATTAATCACACTTTTTGTAAAGCTGAGTTCAATTTCACTACTAACCACAATCAGACCTGATTACTGCCAGACCTGTAGAATCAAGAAATCACTTATATAATAGAACCTGTCTGACAACGTGAAGCAGATAAAAGATCTTAAAAAGCAAAAAGGAAAAGATTATAAAGTAATTTCTAAAACTTCCACAGTCATTCACTATTATTCACTAATGGAGAAAAAACATGGAACACTGGTGAACCTTCCCAGGAGAGACCGGCCGACCTAAAGAAATTACTCCAAAAGGGCATGAAGAACTCATCCAGGAGATCCCAAAAGAACCCAGAACAACATTTAAAGAACTGCAGGATCTCAGTTCTCAGCCTCAGTTAAGATCAGTGTTAATGATTCAATAATAAGAATAAAGAAACTGGTCATCAAACGTCATTAAAATCAGTATAAGTCTACTAAATTTCATAAACTTCAAACAGCACATCAGATCCAGATACTGGTTCTGCTTCTGCTCACAGACACACCTGAACAGGTACAGCAGATACAGGTACTTCCTTCCATATACAGTATTAGACCTGCTAATTCCCCTCTAAACACTCAGATTTATTAATAAGTTCAACAAGTTCAAACCATTTAAATTACTAGTTATGAATAAATAACGATATGATTGATAGTCGTGATTTAAAACTATATATTTTTTGCAATTTCAATTATTTAATGTAGCATGGAAGACATTTCCACCAGATAAGGAGTTCAGACAATACATGTCAAATATAATGAATATAAAAAAAAAATAATGAATAATCATTTATAGAAATAGTTTCTTATGTTGGAAATGTACTAAATTTCCAGAGTATTCATTTTGTCATTTTAACTAATTTATAAAAAATATATTTTATTTATTTTGTAATTATTTTAAGTATCATTTTTTTAAGGATTAATATATGTGATTAAAAATGATATATTTTTTTGTAATTGAAATTAAATTAGTGTATGAAAGACATTCTCAAGTTCAGACAATTCAAATACAATTAATATAAAATAAAAATAATTAATAATAATTTATCTTGGAAATTGACTAAATCTAAAAAAAGTAGTAATTTTTTTCATTTTAACCAATTTATAAAAAAAATACTTGTACATATTTTATAATTATTTTTAAAGTACCTGTTTAAAAAAAAAAACATATGTTGGGTCAGTTCTATTATTTAGTTCTGGAGAAAATGAATAAGGACTAATAGTTGTGATTAAAAAAATATAAATTTTGTGTACTTAATATCATTCGTTTACCAGATAAAGAGTTTAGACAATAAATGTTAATAATAATAATAATAATAATAATAATAATAATAATAATAATAATAATAATAATAATAATAATATAATACTGATTTTGTAATTACTATTTTTTAAGTTAAACAAAAAAACAATATATTTTGTGTCAAATATATTTTTTAGTTATGGAAGAAATGAATAAGGATTAATCCTTGTGATTAGAAACTAAATTGACTAAATCTGCAAAGCTGTCATTTTTGTCATTTTAATCAATTTATACTTAACCAATTTGTACTAAAGAACTTGAACTTGTAGTTTGGACTAATTGTGTCAAAAAACAGCTTTTCTTATGATTTCAATGAAGGTAACAAATACACGATTCTAACTTTTCTGATGATTTTATTAATAATTGCTTTGTTAAAAATTTGTCAAATATCTACAAATTATTTTTTTTTCTTACAAATTTTTAACATTTTGTAGAAATGATTTATTTTCTTGAAAAATAACTGAACTTGCAAAATGAATATTTATTATCACTTTAACCAATTATTCTACTTTTAAAATCTTTTTTTCAAGATTTTTATAATTTTATCATAAATCACATTTTTTTAAATAAATCATTTCTTGTTTAAAAATTCACTTAAAATATTTTTTCATTTTTTTGACTATTTTGATAATATTTAAGTATTAAAAGCTTTTTTCTCATGAAATCTGTCATCTGTTTTCTACTAATATTGTAAAAAAAACAGAATCATACAGTTTTTCATGATTCTGTTTTTGGGGGAGGTGCTTTTTGTCTAAAGCCCCTCCCCTTTCCAATCTAAAATGCTATAAATCTTCTGGACATGCTTTCTAGGACAAGCTGGAGCTGAAGCTGAATCCTGAACTCCATCCCAAAGTTATTCTGAACTTCCTCTCCTCTTTTCTTTTATTTTCTTTCCCACAAGCTGATGGCACGATTCCAACCAGCTAAAACTCACACCTGATTCTGCTCAGTGAGTAATTTTCTCTCGTATAAAGAAGCTGTTTTCTGCTGCATGTGTTTATTATTATACAGTGAGAGGAAGTGCTGATGCAGGATTTTAATAAACTGTGTTTTACCGTGATGGACGACCAAAAGCAGACTGAATCCTGTATCTGCAGCCCGAACGCCTCTAACAACATCTCATCAGAATATATTAATAATTACCAACCAGTTTATATAACTTTAATCCAGATTCACTCCAGATTTATTCCAGATATACTCCAGTCTTATTCCAGTATTCCAGTTTAGTTCCAGATTTATTCCATTTTTATTTCAGGTTTAGATTTACTTCAGGTTTACTCCAGTTTAATCCAGATATACTCCCGTCTTACTCCAGTATTCCAGTTTAGTTCCAGATTTATCCTATTTTATTCCAGTTTTACTCAAGATTTACTCCAGGTTTACTCCAGGTTTATTAAAGGTTTTTCCAGATTTACTCTAGTTTATTTAATTTAAATTAAATTATCTTATTTTATTCCAGTTTTAATCCAGTTACTTCTAGTTGTACTCCAGAATTTTGTAAGTTTTATTCCAGATTTACACTGAAATTTAATTTCTCTTTTTTATTTTGGCTGATTTTATATATAATTATGGTGCTTAAAGCATGGCTAGAGACCCTTAAAGCATGGCTAGAGACCCTTAAAGCATGGCTAGAGACCCTTAAAGCATGGCTAGAGACCCTTAAAGCATGGCTAGAGCCCCTAAAAGCATGGCTAGAGACCCTTAAAACATGGCTAGAGACCCTTAAAGCATGGCTAGAGACCCTTAAAGCATGGCCAGAGCCCCTAAAAGCATGGCTAGAGACCCTTAAAGCATGGCTAGAGACCCTAAAAGCATGGCTAGAGCCCCTAAAAGCATGGCTAGGGCCCCCAAAAGCATGACTAGTGCCCCTAAAAGCATGGCTAGAGCCCCCAAAATCATGGCTAGAGCCCCTAAAAGCATGGCGAGAGCCCCTAAAAGCATGGCTAGAGCCCCTAAAAGCATGGCTAGAGCCCCCAAAATCATGGCTAGAGCCCCCAAAAGCATGGCGAGAGCCCCTAAAAGCATGGCTAGAGCCCCTAAAAGCATGGCTAGAGCCCCTAAAAGCATGGCTAGAGCACCCAAAATCATGGCTAGAGCCCCTAATAGCATGGCTAGAGCCCCCAAAAGCATGGCTAGAGCCTATAAAAGCATGGCTAAAGCCCCTAAAATCATGGCTAGAACCCCCAAAAGCATGGCTTGAGCCCTTAAAAGCATGGCTAGAGCCCCTAAAAGCATGGCTAGAGCAACCTAAAAGCATGACTAGAGCCCCTAAAAGCATGACTAGAGCCCCTAGAAGCATGGCTACAGCCCCTAAAAGCATGGCTAGAGCCCCCAAAAGCATGACAAGAGCCTCCAAAAGCATGGCTAGAGCCCCTAAAAGCATGGCTAGAGCCCCTAAAAGCATGGCTAGAGCACCCTAAAAGCATGACTAGAGCCCCTAGAAGCATGACTAGAGCCCCAAAATCATGGCTAGAACCCCCAAAATCATGGCTAGAGCCCCTAGAAGCATGGCTAGAGCCCCTAAAAGCATGGCTAGAGCCCCTAAAAGCATGACTAGAGCCCCTAGAACCATGGCTAGAGCCCCTAAAAACATGGCTAGAGCCCCTAAAAGCATGGCTAGAGCACCCTAAAAGCATGACTAGAGCCCCTAGAAGCATGACTAGAGCCCCAAAATCATGGCTAGAACCCCCAAAATCATGGCTAGAGCCCCTAGAAGCATGGCTAGAGCCCCTAAAAGCATGGCTAGAGCCCCTAAAAGCATAACTAGAGCCCCTAGAAGCATGGCTAGAGCCCCTAAAAGCATGGCTACAGCACCCTAAAAGCATGACTAGAGCCCCTAGAAGCATGACTAGAGCCCCAAAATCGTGGCTAGAAACCCCAAAATCATGGATAGAGCCCCTAGAAGCATGGCTAGAGCCCCTAAAAGCATGACTAGAGCCCCTAGAAGCATGGCTAGAGCCCCTAAAAACATGGCTAGAGCCCCCAAAAGCATGGCAAGAGCCCCCAAAAGCATGGCTACAGCCCCTAAAAGCATGGCTAGAGCCCCCAAAAGCATGACAAGAGCCTCCAAAAGCATGGCTAGAGCCCCTAAAAGCATGGCTAGAGCCCCTAAAAGCATGGCAAGAACCCCCAAAAGCATGGCTAGAGCCCCTAAAAGCATGGCTAGAGCCCCCAAAAGCATGGCTAGGGCCCCCAAAAGCATGGCTAGAGCCCCCAAAAGCATGGCTAGAGCCCCTAAAAGCATGGCTAGAGCAACCTAAAAGCATGGCTAGAGCCCCGAAAAGCATGGCTAGAGCCCCTAAAAGCATGACTAGAACCCCAAAATCATGGCTAGAGCCCCTAGAAGCATGGCTAGAGCCCCTAAAAGCATGGCTAGAGCACCCTAAAAGCATGACTAGAGCCCCAAAATCATGGCTAGAAACCCCAAAATCATGGCTAGAGCCCCTAGAAGCATGGCTAGAGCCCCTAAAAGCATGGCTAGAGCAACTTAAATGCATGACTAGAGCAACTTAAAAGCATGACTAGAGCCCCTAGAAGCATGGCTAGAGCCCCGAAAAGCATGGCTAGAGCCCCTAAAAGCATGGCTAGAGCAACCTAAAAGCATGGCTAGAGCCCCTAAAAGCATGGCTAGAGCAACCTAAAAGCATGACTAGAGCCCCTAGAAGCATGGCTAGAGCCCCTAAAAGCATGGCTAGAGCCCCTAAAAGCATGACTAGAGCCCCTAGAAGCATGGCTAGAGCCACTAAAAGCATGACTAGAGCCCCTAGAAGCATGACTAGAGCCCCCAAAAGCATGACTAGAGCCCCTAAAAGCATGGCTAGAGTACCCTAAAAGCATGACTAGAGCCCCTAGAAGCATGGCTAGAGCCCCTAAAAGAATGTGTAGAGCACCCTAAAAGCATGTCTAGAGCCCCAAAATCATGGCTAGAGCCCCTAGAAGCATGGCTAGAGCCCCTAAAAGCATGGCTAGAGCAACTTAAAAGCATGACTAGAGCCCCTAGAAGCATGGCTAGAGCCCCGAAAAGCATGGCTAGAGCCCCTAAAAGCATGGCTAGAGCAACCTAAAAGCATGATTAGAGCCCTTAGAAGCATGGCTAGAGCCCCTAAAAGCATGACTAGAGCCCCTAGAAGCATGGCTAGAGCCCCTAAAAGCATGGCTAGAGCACCCTAAAAGCATGACTAGAGCCCCTAGAAGCATGACTAGAGCCCCCAAAGGCATGACTAGAGCCCCTAAAAGCATGGCTAGAGTACCCTAAAAGCATGACTAGAGCCCCTAGAAGCATGGCTAGAGCCCCTAAAAGCATGGCTAGAGCACCCTAAAAGCATGGCTAGAGCAACCTAAAAGCATGGCTAGAGCAACCTAAAAGCATGACTAGAGCCCCTAGAAGCATGGCTAGAGACCCGAAAAGCATGGCTAGAGCCCCTAAAAGCATGACTAGAGCCCCAAAATCATGGCTAGAAACCCCAAAATCATGGCTAGAGCCCCTAGAAGCATGGCTAGAGCCCCTAAAAGCATGGCTAGAGCCCCTAAAAGCATGACTAGAGCAACTTAAATGCATGACTAGAGCAACTTAAAAGCCTGACTAGATCCCCTAGAAGCATGGCTAGAGCCCCGAAAAGCATGGCTAGAGCCCCTAAAAGCATGGCTAGAGCAACCTAAAAGCATGATTAGAGCCCCTAGAAGCATGGCTAGAGCCCCGAAAAGCATGGCTAGAGCCCCTAAAAGCATGGTTAGAGCAACCTAAAAGCATGACTAGAGCCCCTAGAAGCATGGCTAGAGCCCCTAAAAGCATGGCTAGATCCCCTAGAAGCATGGCTAGAGCCCCTAAAATCATCGCTAGAGCCCCTAAAAGCATGGCTAGATCCCCTAGAAGCATGGCTAGAGCCCCTAAAATCATCGCTAGAGCCCCTAAAAGCATTATTAACTCTTGATGAGTTCAGCACAGCTGTTAACTGAAAGTAACTTGAATTCCAGGTGACTCTACCTCATAAAGCTGAACAAGGGGTGCTACATTTTGAAGAATGTAAAATATTAAACATATTCTGGTTTGTTTAACACTTTTTCATAGTTTAGATGACTTTAAAGTCACTAATCTACAATGCAGAACATTTTGCTTGATCTATTAGCTGCAGCTTGTGGTCTATAACAGTATGCAGTTGTTAAAACTGCAGCAGGAACAAAAAACACACTACAGCAGCTCTACACCGACCCCAAACTCCAACAGCTACAGCTCCAGTCCTGTATCTCCACTGCAGTGAACTAACATGGAAATATAGAGTTAAGTGGCTGATTATTAAAAACTCAAATAAAGAGAAAAAAGATGTGCAGCTCAGCAGCAGCAGCACCACGAATACAGACCTAATGAAGAGCAGTGTATAAACAGGGCAGCACAGCACTGCCCTACACACACACACCGCCGGCACGTGAGTGTATCAGAACACACACACACACACACACACTGCTGCAGAAAGTGCACTAGTGTATGACCTTTCTTAGAGCTGAGATTCAAATAAACTGCAATTATACAGAGTAATGTTGGTTAGTACAGTGATGTTATACAGCTCTGCAAAAAAATTAAGAGATCACTTTAATTGATTTTGCTATGTATAGGTTTGTGTTTGAGTAATATGAACATTGTTGTTTTATTCTATAAACTACAGACAACATTTCTCCCAAATTCCAAATAAAAATATTGTCATTTAGAGCATTTATTTGCAGAAAATGCAGAGCTTTCAGACCTCAAATAATGCAAAGAAAACAACAAGTTCATATTCATAACGTTTTAAGAGTTCAGAAATATATAATAATATTTGGTGGAATAACTCTGTTTTTTAATCATAGTTTTCATGCATCTTGGCATCATGTTCTCCTCCACCAGTCTTACACACTGATTTTGAATAACTGCATGCTGCTTTACTCCTGGTGCAAAAATTTAAGCAGTTCAGTTTGGTGGTTTGATGGTTTGTGATCATCCATCTTCCTCTTGATTATATTCCAGAGATTTTCATAAGTTTTTGCATTTACTGCTGCTGCTAAAATACACGCCACAATAGTTTAATGTCCATAGTTTAAACTCCACTCTCTCATCGTGAAGCAGCTTGACTGACAAGGAGGGTCCGCAACAAGCACTTCCTGTATGTAAGACCCTCCCTTTCCGTCAGAAATCGCAGTTTGTAAAAGTGTTTCAGCGCTGGTGAAAGTGTTTCGCGTCTTGTAAATTTGTTTTAATTTCTGTAAAAAAATAAATTCTGAAATGTAACTTTTTTTTGTCCATGTAAAATATTTTTTTCCTTTGTTAATTTTATTTTCTTGAACGTAATTATTTTTCGTATGTAAATTTGTTTTATTTTTTGTAATTTTGTTTTCTGACATGTTAATATGTGCAAAAAATGTGCATAAACTCAAACATATTCATGCAAAAATTATGTACATATTGGAATCAAACATCCTCAAACAATCCCAAGCACAGTTTTCTAAATGTGTAATTATGTAATTATGAGAGTGAGCGCACTGTGTTTGGACCTGCTGACCCATCCTGAGAGTTAAAGTGGCTAAAAGTCTTTAAAAATATAACTTTTTAAGTATTTCATGGTTAAAAAGTCATGTGTTGGGGAGGAAAGGATTTAATGTTATAGATTGCTGAAAAGTAGTAGATCAGGTGGTAAAGTGTTGGGTAGTATAGTGCTTTATATCATAGAGTGTAAGTAAAGTAGTAAACTACAGTGTATAGTGATTTATTCATTGTTTTAGAGTGTTTGGCAGTAGTAAGTAAGGTAGTATAGTGTTTTATGTTATGCAGTGTTGGACAGTAATAGATGAGGTAGTAAAGTATTGGGTAGTATAGTGTTATGTTATAGAGTGTTGGGTAGTATAGTGCTTTATGCTATGAAGTGTTGGGTAGTATAGTGTTATGTTATAGAGTGTTGGGTAGTATAGTGCTTTATGCTATGAAGTGTTGGGTAGTATAGTGTTATGTTATAGAGTGTTGGGTAGTATAGTGCTTTATGCTATGAAGTGTTTGGTAGTATAGTGCTTTATGCTATGAAGTGTTGGGTAGTATAGTGTTATGTTATAGAGTGTTGGGTAGTATAGTGATTTATGCTATGAAGTGTTTGGTAGTATAGTGCTTTATGCTATAAAGTGTTGGGTAGTATAGTGCTTTAAGTATTAAAGTGTTGGGTAGTATAGTGCTTTATGCTATGAAGTGTTGGGTAGTATAGTGCTTTATGCTATGAAGTGTTGGGTAGTATAGTGTTATGTTATAGAGTGTTGGGTAGTATAGTGCTTTATGCTATGAAGTGTTGGGTAGTATAGTGCCTTATGCTATGAAGTGTTGGGTAGTATAGTGCTTTAAGTAATAAAGTGTTGGGTAGTATAGTGCTTTATGCTATGAAGTGTTGGGTAGTATAGTGCCTTATGCTATGAAGTGTTGGGTAGTATAGTGCCTTATGCTATAAAGTGTTGGGTAGTATAGTGCTTTAAGTAATAAAGTGTTGGGTAGTATAGTGCTTTATGCTATGAAGTGTTGGGTAGTATAGTGCTTTATGCTATGAAGTGTTGGGTAGTATAGTGCCTTATGCTATGAAGTGTTGGGTAGTATAGTGTTTTATGCTATGAAGTGTTGGGTAGTATAGTGCTTTATGTAATGAAGTGTTGGGTAGTATAGTGCTTTATGCTATGAAGTGTTGGGTAGTATAGTGCTTTATGTAATGAAGTGTTGGGTAGTATAGTGCTTTATGTAATAAAGTGTTGGGTAGTATAGTGCTTTATGTAATGAAGTGTTGGGTAGTATAGTGCTTTATGTAATAAAGTGTTGGGTAGTATAGTGCTTTATGTAATGAAGTGTTGGGTAGTATAGTGCTTTATGCTATAAAGTGTTGGGTAGTATAGTGCTTTATGTAATAAAGTGTTGGGTAGTATATTGCTTTATGCTATGAAGTGTTGGGTAGTATAGTGCTTTATGTAATGAAGTGTTGGGTAGTATAGTGCTTTATGTAATGAAGTGTTGGGTAGTATAGTGCTTTATGCTATGAAGTGTTGGGTAGTATAGTGCTTTATGTAATGAAGTGTTGGGTAGTATAGTGCTTTATGCTATGAAGTGTTGGGTAGTAGTAAAAAAGGTAGCAATGTTCGGTAGTAGAACATTTAACATTAGTTGAACAGTATTAAGGTGGAAGTGTAGTAAAGCACAGTGCTTTATGTTATGAAGTGCTGGACAGTAGTAAGTAAGGTAGTAAAGTGTTGGGTAGTATAGTGTTATGTTATAGAACATACTACATACTACTATCTATACTATCTACTATAGAGTGTTGGACTAAAGTAAGTAGGGTAGTAAAGTGTTGGGTTGGATACTGGATGTGTTGGGTAGTATATTGGCATGTGTTGGATAGTATAATAATGCTTTATGTTATAGAGTGTTAGGCAGTAGTAAGTACAGTAGTAAAGTATAGTGTGTATTTTTTGTTGTTTTAGAATGTTGGACAGTAGTCAGGTGGTAAAATTTTGGGTAGTAGTAAGTAAGGTTGTAATGTTGGGTAGTAGAATATTTAATATTAGTTGAACAAGACTATGGTGGAAGTGTGGTAGCACAGTGCTTTATGTTACATGTAGGGTAGTATACGGTTTTATGTAATGTAATGTTGGAGAATAGTAAATAAGGAAGAAAGGTTGGGTAGTTGGGTAGTTGTTTTTAGTGGTGTACTCTAGTACAGTGTTCAGCAGTGTTGTAGACTGAGTAATTTACTTTTCAGTAGTGTTAATTTCACTTGTGTACTGTAGTAAATGTTAGAGAGTAATCTAGTAGTCTAGAGTCGTCTAGTGTTATAGACTGGTGGACGGTAGTAAGTAAAGTAATAATAATGTGTTGGGTAGTATAGTGTTATGCTATAGAACATACTACATACTACATAGAGTGTTGGACAGTAGTAGCAGTTTAGTAGGGTAGTATTAAGAAATGTAGTGTTCAGTTATACTGTACTGAGGAGTGTAGTGTTGTAAGTATTCTAGTGTTCAGTAGTGTAGTACTGAGTGATACTGTTTTGAAGTGTAATAGCATTCAGTAGTTTTGTTCATAGTGTTGTACCATAGTACGTACAGTGTTCAGCAGTGTTGTAGACTGTGTAATGACTAATGTAATGTTCAGTAGTGTAGTAATGTGTAATGTTATTGTTTATCAATATTCAGTAGTGTTGTTCTTAGTGTTGTACTGTAGTAAAGTGTTCAGCAGTGTTGGAGACTGAGTATTCTAGTATTCAGTATTGTTGTTCTTAGTGTAGATTGAGTGATGTTGTGTTTAGAAGTGTAGTAGTACACTGAGAAGTGCAGTGTAATGGTTTGTAGAGTAGTAGTATTCAGTAGTTTTGTCATAGTGTTGTACTGTAGTAAGTACAGAGTTCAGCAGTGCTCCAGACTGACTGAGAGCTGTAATGTTCAGTAGTATTACTCTTACTTGTGTACTGTTTTAAAGTGTTAGGCAGTGTTATAGACTGAGTAGTCTTGTATGCAGTGTAGTTCTTGAGTAATATAATATTCAGTAGTGTAGTACTGAGTGGTGCAGTGTAGTGTTTTGTTGTGTAGTAGTATTCAGTAGTGTTGTTCTTAGTGTTGTACTGTAGATAGATAGATAGATAGATAGATAGATAGATAGATAGATAGATAGATAGATAGATAGATAGATAGATAGATAGATACTTTATAGATAGATAGATAGATAGATACTTTATTTATCCCGAAGGAAATTTAAGTACAGCAAGTGTTCAGCAGTGTTGCAGACTGAGTAATGAGTAATATAATATTCAGTAGTGTAGTACTGAGTGGTGCAGTGTAGTGTTATGTTGCGTAGTAGTATTCAGTAGTGTTGTTCATAGTTTCATAAACTGAATCATGTAACTTTCAGTAGTGTTAATCTTCCTGTTATACTGTAGTAAAGTGTTCAGCAGTGTTGTTGCAGACAGTAATGAGTAATGACTGATGTAGTGTTCAGTAGTGTACTATAGTTCAACACTACAACATAGTAGAGTACATACTGTCGAGTGCATTGTAGCGAGTGACCCACGCACCAGGTACTGCGCAGTGAACTTGCTGCCCGAGGTGCTGAATCACGTGCAGAAGTTATCGGCCCCCGGGGGATGGCAGAGACCCCGCGAGCCCGTTTTAGAAACCTCACCTCACCTTAAAATAATCTGAGTCGGCCGCCGATGGCCCTATTCGCTCTTCCTCTCTCTCTGTTTCTTTCTCTCTGTCTCTTTTATTCTCTCATTCTCTGCGTCTGCTGCTGCAACTGCATCAATACCGCCTGCCTTCCCTACGCTTCTCTCCAGCGGAGAGCAGCCGGCGTCCTTGAGCCGCGTGCTCGGAGCCGGCGTCCTCGCAGGGCTCGCGCTTTTACTTGTTGGCCTTCGTGATAACGATAGGATGACAAGGAGGAGGATGATGATCAGTAGGATGACTGTAAGGACAATGACGATGATAGTGGTGGTGGTGGTGGTGGGGGGTGAAGAGTGAGCAGCAGTGCCCTGGCTGGAGTGCACTGGCTGGAGTGCACTGGCTGGTTGGTCTTGCACGTTGCCGAGTGCCGGTATAGCGCGTGAATAGCGCAGACCTTGCTTTGGCCGGCGTGAGGGGTTTGGGGGTGTTCTTGTTTTGTGTCAGTGTGTGTATGTGTATGTTTTGCACTCTCTCTCGCTCTCTCTCTCGCTCTTTCTCTCGCGCACTCTCTCTTTCTCTCTCTCTTTCTCGCGCTCAGCATGCACTATGTCTCACCGCTGGTGGTCGTGGTCGCCTCCGATCGCTCTCCACAGAGACACTGCAGCATATGCGCGCCTTTCCTCAGGAAGAGCCTCGCTATCCTCATCGATTTCTGCCGGCTCCACTTTCCCGGATGCATGCACGCGACCAACAGTGTGGAAAACCAAGACGGGAAAAAAATGCAAGGGATGCAAGGAAAACTGGAAGCGTCCTCCTCGAGCTCTAGCGTCTAGCGCGGAACATCAAGCACGAGAGGTTACTGCTGATACTGCTTCTGCTGCTGGTTCTGCTGCTGCTGCTGGTGGTAGTAGTAGTGGGGGGGTCGTGGTTGGTAGACTCTGGTGGGCTCGAGGGGGCTCCGTGCACCTCCACCGCTCCATCATCCAGTGCAGCATCTCGTTATCTGGTTATCTTGCTATCTGTCTGAGGATCTGCCGGATCTTTCCTTCGCAAAAGCCGGTCGCTCAGCCGCTGCACGCGCAAGGACGACAGGGAGAGTCAGTCGTCGCTCGCTCCGGTGCCCATCGCTCGCTTCCTCTAGTGTTCGCTGGCAGAGTGAGACTGCGGGGGGTGGGGGGGGCTTGTAGCGGGGAGGGAGGGAGGGAGTGAGAGGGGGTGGGATGGTGTTGTAGAGGAGGGGGGCTCTGGTTGGACGAGGGGAGGAGGTGGGAGGGTGTGTGAAGAAGCAGGAGGAGGGGGAGGTTAGGAGTTAAGTGGAGGAAGAAGCGGTAGGACGGCCTCTGGTGATGATAATGATGAGCTAATGCCGGGCCATGTGCTGCTGTCGCTACCGCTGCCGCTGCTACTGCCGCTGCTGCTGCTGCCGCCGCTGCTGCTGCCACTGCTGTTGTGCCGGGAGGGGTGAAGGAGGTAAAGTCCGAAGGTGAAGAGAGGTGAAGAGAGGCAAAGAAGGCGAAGACTCGTGAGGACAGGAAGAAGGAAGTTCAGCGGGAGTTTAGAGATGAGTTTTGATGAGTTAGATCGATGGGAGATGGGAGTTTTTATAACATATCATCTTATTTATCTTCTTGTTGACCATTATCTTTATTCTTTTATCGATTTTACCTTTATCATCATTATTAAGACTATCCTTGTCAAAGCTACGTCTTTATTTGTATCGTCTTTAAATGCAATACTCTTACAGTCACTACTATCATTATCATAATCATCATTTTCTACTATTTTATCATCTACATTACCTTTATCGTCTTTATAACAACAATCATTAACTTCATTACCCTCAGAGTCACTACTATCATTTTCAGAACCATCATCATTATCATTATCATTATCAACATTATTATCATCAGCAGCAGCAGCATGATTATCATCATAATCCTTGTTACTATCCTCACTATTATCATCTTCATCATGATTTAGTTCATGACCATCTTTATCACTATTAATACTATTAACCGTGATTTAGTTCACAACCTTGCCATTATCACTGTTTACCTTATTATGATAACTAGTATTATCATCATTATACTTGCTATTATCACTATCCTCATCATCATCATCATCATCATCATCATTTTATAATATCCATAACTATCCTTGCCATTATCACCATTCACATCACCTTTATAATCAAAACTACCATCATTGTCATAGTTACCATTTTCTTCATCATCCCCCACTATAATCATCATCACCATCACCATTCTTGCTATTATTATCACTATCCTCATCATCATTACCTTACCATAATTATCCTTGCCATTATCATCATTCACATCACCCTAATCACCAGTGTCACCATCAGCTTTGTTATCAACAGTGCCATCATTTACCATTATCATTCACAATCACCATCACCATCACCTTCAGCATCATCACTGTTATCATTATGATCACAATAAGCATCATTATAATTGCCACATTTATAATCATTATAATTGCCATAACCACTATCATCAACCTTTTTTATCACCATCATCTACATCAGCCATATTTATCAGTTAAACTCTATTATAACATATAATCCTATTAATCTTCATGTTGACCATTATCTTTAGCATTATCATGGTAAAAAATTTATTTTATTTTGTTATCGACTTTACCTTTATCTTCATTAACACGACTATACTTGTCAAAGTAACGTCTTTATTCGCAGCAGCAGGATAATATTTCTTTATCATCTTTATATAATTCATGATCGTAACAATGAACATTATTGTCATTGCCATTATCACTATTTACATCATTACGATCACTAGTATTATCATCATAACCATTATCCTTGCCTTTACTTCCATCACTATCATCACCACTATTCTTGCCATTATCATCATTATAATCACCCTAATCACTTAACACTGCCATCATTGTCGTAATCATAATCATCATCATTTTCTTCATCATCCCCACCATAATCATCACCACTAAAGTCATCTTCAGCATCATCACTGTTATCATTATCATCATAATAAGCATCATTATAATTTTTTCATCATTATTATTGCCATAACCACAATCATCAACCTTTTTTATCACCATCATCAACATCAGCCATCATTATCGTGACCATCCTTGTCAAAGCTACGTCTTTATCTTCATCATCATTAGCTACATTACCCTCACAGTCACCACTATCATTATCATCATCAGCAGCAGCGTGATTATTGTCTTCATTGTGATTTAGATCATGTCCATCTTCATAATTCATAATCATAACAGTGACCATCATTGTCCTTGCCATTATCATCAATATCCTCATTATGATCAGCAAAATTATCCTTGCCATTATCATCATTTACATGATTATGATCACTAGTATTATCATCATAATCATTATCCTTGCAATTACTGTCATCACTATCATTACCACCATTCTTGCCATTATCAGCATTTGCATTATTATAATCACCAGTATGATTACCATTATTATCCTTGCCATTATCACCATCATTATCCTTGCTATTATTAACAATACCCTCAGCATTATCAATATAAATACCATAACTATCCTTGCTATTATCCTCATTCATATCACCATCATTATCCTTGCTATTATTATCAGTATCATCTTCATCATTATAATTGCCATTATCATCCTTGCCATCATCACTATCATTCTCATCACCATCAGTATCCTCATGATTATTATTACCATATTTATCTATACCATATCACCATTCACCTCACCATCATTATCTTTGCCATTATTATCAGCATCATCATCATCATCATCAATCTCATTATAATTACTATATTTATCCTTGCCATTATTATAATTTACATCACCCTAATTACCCGTGGCATCACATTTATTATTAACCATTATCAGCATTCACATTATTATAATCACAGTATCATTATCATCATCATCATCATCATCATCATCATCATCATCATCATCATCCTTGTTATTATTATCACTAACTTCATCATCATTATAGTTACCATAACTATCCTTGTCATTATCACCATCAACATCACCATCATTATCCTTGCCATTATTATCATTTACATCACCCTAATTACCAGTGTCATCATCTTTATTATCAACCATTATTTTGATCACTAGTATCATCATCATAATCATTATTCTTGCCATTACTGTCATCATTATCATCATCACCACCATTCTTGCCATTATCAGAATTCACATTATTATAATCATAGTATCATTATCATCATTATCCTTGTTATTATTATCAATAACCTCATCATCATCATTATAATTACAATAATTACGCTTGCCATCTTCATTCACATCACCATCATTAGACTATTATTATCATCATCATCATCATCATCATCATCATCGGCATCATTATCCTTGTTATTATTTTTAGTATCCTCCTCTTAATCATCATTAGAGTTACCATAATTGTCCTTGCCATTATCACCATTCACATCACCATCATTCATAATCACCAGTGTCATCATCACCTTTATTATTAAAACTACCATCACTTTCATAAATACTATCATCTTCTTCATTATCACCACCATAATCATCATCACCATATTCATGTAACGCATCGTCACTGTTATCATTATCATTGTAATAAGCATCATTAGCATTATTATCGTCATAACCACTATCACCTTCATCAGCTATATGAAGGTAATCTGATCAGGCTGAGAAGGAAAGATCCAGAATGTTCTGGCTCTGACTCCACTGACCGTAACCTTTCTCTGTCCTCTCTTTCTCACATCTTTCTCTGTATTTCAGACCTGGATGACGTGGTTCCTGCTGTAACCAGACCTGTGATGTCATCACTAGTGTACAGTCAGTGACGAGCTCAGCGCCTACTGTACACAACCGGAAAAAGACACTGCTGTTATTAGTGGAGACGGTAGAGGGGGCTATCTGCTGTCTTTTAACTCATACATACACACAGCACGAGAAAGAGAGAAAGAGAGAGATAGAGAGAGAGAGAGAGAGAGAGAGAGAGAGAGAGAGAGAGGTGTAGTGATTTAATACAATAATGGTAAAAATGCTGTTCAATTCCTCTCAACAGTTCACTACAGAAGACCATGATCACTATTACGTCTGTCACAATCACTATTTTTTTTTGGTGGACCAAAACTGTCCAAAAAGAATTGGAAAAAATGTATTTTATTGTCATTTTAAAAAGCAAAGAATTTTAAAAGTCTCGTTCCATAATTTTTTCATTCATTTAAAAATGTCTAGTTGTACCACTAGTATGAATTAATGTCATGTGAGCTGTTTTTTACCATTATCTTTAGCATTATTATCATTATCATTTTATTTTATTTTATCATTGACATTACCTTTATTATCATAAACTACATTACCCTCACAGTCACTACTATCATTATCAGAACCACCATCACTATCAGCATCATCAGCAGCATGATTATCATGTGCAAAAGAGAGAGGGAGAGAAAAAGAGAGAGAGAGGTGTAGTGATTTAATACAATAAGAGAAAAACTGCTGCTCAGTTCCTCTCAACAGGTCACTACAGAAGACCATGACCACTATTAGGCCCGTCATAATGACAAATTTGGTGTGGACCAAAAATTTTCCCCAAAATAATTGGGAAAATGTATTTTCTTGTCATGCCATCATTTTTTTATCATTTAAAAATGTCTAGCTGTGTCTCTAGTATGAATGAATCCCAGGTGAGCTGTTTTATGTGAAAAAAACAGGTGCTCCAGTGATCCAGTATAACCATACTTTAGTCCTGTGGAGGAGTGGAAGAGGGAGAAACGAAAGGATTTCAGCTCTTGCTCATGAATATTCATACATGCAAACATATCGGCTCTGATTGGGTAACAGCACTGCGACACCAGGAGTCACCAGCAAGACGGGCAACAGTTTTAAGATAAAGACATTTACACCAATAACAGTCTTTGCAATGTCATATGTTACTTTACAACGTGTGTAATAATGCCCTGCTAAGTGCAGTTCAGCCACTGACCTTAGAGTTTTAGAGTCTCTGTAAAACAAAAAATCCACCGGAGATCCTATTTAAACCTATAGTTACTTACACACAGAGGTGAGTAGTCAAAGTCCAGAAAGTAAAAATCCACTTTTTTCTTTTTAACTAGTGTAAACACAACTGTTCTAAACATACACCTCCTTATCTCAAATGTACTTGGCTGGTGATGTCAATTTTACCACCAATTAATATAATCTGGTACTGTGTAGCTAACGCTAGATACTGTATAATATGGGGGGCGCCAGATACTATATGGTGGTTTTCGAATGGTATTGCTAACTGGGACAATGCTAACAATGCTTAGTTGGGACAAAAAGAGTGGGACATATTTTTTTATATGTTTATTTTGCAGTAAAACCTTAGTAAGCCATTGTCCAAGCAGACAATCAGACTTCTGAAATAAAGGAATGCAGCATGTGATCCTAGGATTTAAATTCCAAAATCACGCTGTTCGCCATCAGCAGCCAGAGTCTGAGAGAGCACAATTGAGAGCCATGCTGTTTCTATACAATAAACAATAATCAGTCAAATAATCAAACAGTTGCAGACTGGGTAAGATGCTAATTGGATAAGGCCCTCACAATATACCAGATACTAGCACCATATACTAAGTGGTGCGCACTAGATAGTATGTGAGAAGCACCAGATACACCAGATCACCACTTAGCACTGGATACTAAGTGGTGAACTATGTAGTAGCACTATGACTATAATACTATGACTACGATACTATGTGGTAAGCACTAGATACTATGTGGTAAGCACCAGATACCAAGTGTTAACCTAGCTGGGACATTGCTAACAATGCTAAGTTATGACATAAAAAGTGGGACATATATTTTTATATGTTTATTTTGCAGTAAAACATTAGTAAGCCATTGTCCAAGCAAACAATCTGCCAATATGATCGGGAGATTGCTGGTTCGAATCCTGGTCATGCAGCTTGCCATCAGCTGCCAGAGCCCTGAGAGAGCACAACTGGTCTCGGTCTCTCTGGGTGGGTACAATAGATAGCACTCTTTCCCCTCATCACTCCTAGGGTGATGTGGATCAGCACAAGGCTGCGTCTGTGAGCTGATGTATCAGAAACGAGTCGCTGCGCTTTTTTTAAGAGCGTTAGCGCTGTGATGCTACTCGACTTTTGAAAAGATCTCCAGCTGGGTTTGCATATTTAAAGGCACCCTTTATCTATTTCATATGATTTATGGACATCCTCAGCTCTAACTGAATGCAGACTAAATGTGACAAATTTCGAAATACCGAACGATAAAGAGTGTAACAGTGTGTTCCCCTCGCCGTGTCCCGTTAGGAGTGAGCCGGGGTGTGAAAGTGAGCCGTGTGCAGGTTCAGGTAGAGGACAGGACGGGACGTGGCGGGACAGGTATAGGGCAGGATAGGATGATACCCACAGCTCCACACTGTGCTGGACGAGGGATCATTTCCTGCTAACAGCGCAAAGTTTCCTCTAACCCTGTTATTGCGACTCAGGAGCATTTATAGGACAGGGGTGTTGTCTGCGTATCTAAAGATCCGGGGCTTAGCCCAGCCAAATATATATATATATATATTTTTACACGTATTTCTTAAGCATCTTGCATAATATGTAGTTTATATATTTGATGGATTTTAAAGTGTTCTGTAATTCAACATGGTTTATTATTGCAGTCTTATAAAAAATCATTCAAAAACTTGGAGAAATGAAAATGACGAACTCTAAAAACATTTTTAAAAACATCACTAGCTTTCATGGCATAGAGTTTTCCCTGTTTCTCCAGCTTTTTATGCAATTTTAATGTAATTTATTCCTAATTTCTAGTAGAAAAATTATAGTTACCTTACCTTACTGTTGCTCACTTAAACAAATTAGTGAAAGGACCTCTGATCTGAGGTATAAGAGGTGTCTGATCTAATCTGAACATTATTACACAGGCCCAGTTATTAGTCAGTGATTCCAGACCAGAGTTTCTGGTTTTGTTGCCCATACATTGATTATTCAAACAATATATAGCATATTAAGCTAAAATTGGGTTTTATCTGTGGGTTTTATGGTTAGAGGAGTAACCAACATAAAAAACAGAGAGCTATGAGAGTGTATGAGTGAAAAACAAGAGCAAGGGAAGATAGAAAATCAATCAAAACCATTAGAGCACAAATAGTGTTCATAGCCAGAACAGCTGTATGGAATGCCCTGAAGAAGAAAGTCGTCACTGGTGTACTAAGTAACACATGTCAAACGGATAGATCAAGTAAAACAACAGCAGTTGTAGAGAAAGACCATAAAACAACTGTTAGTAACATCAGCAACAGCGCTGGGGTCTTGGGTTCAAGTCCCTATCTGGGTGGAGTTTCCATGTTCTCCCCGTGTCTGCGTGGGTTTCCTCCGGGGACTCCGGTTCCCTCCCACAGTCCAAAAACATGGAGATCAGGTAAATTGGATACTCTAAATTGCCCTGAAAAATTTAATACTCTAAATTGATCTGGTGTGTATGTATAAAAAGTGTGTGGTATGTATGTAAGTTGTGTGTGTGTATGTAGTGTGGGTGGGTGTAAATGGATGTATGACTGTATGACCCAGGATTGGCTCTCTGTTCTGGGTAAATGCTGTAGTGCTCGATGCAGTCCGACGGTTGTTTCCGGTTGAGAGTACGCTGTGCGCTATTGGCTGCTGCTTCTCACCGGTGTATGGGTGTGATGTGTGCTTGTGTGTAAAAAAAAATCATGGAAATTGTAAAGCGTCCTTGGGTTTCTAGAAAGGCGCTATATAAGTTGAACTTCATATGTGGTGAGCACCAGATACCAAGTGCTCATCACTTTATCACCAATTAATGTAATCTGGTACTATGTAGCTAATACTAGAGATAATATGGTGAGCACCAGATACTATGTGGTGGTTTCCAAATGGGGTAGGCTAACAGTGCTAACTTGAATAGAACATTGCTAACAATGCTAAGTTGGGACCAAAAAAAAGTGGGACATATTTTGGTTTAATTTTCCGTAAAAACAATAGTAAATCACTGTCCAAGCAGACAATCAGACCTCTGAACTAAAGAAATGCAGCATGTGATCCCGGGATGATTACGCTGCTCGCCATCAGCAGCCGAAGTCTGAGTGAGCGCAACTGCCATACAATAGCCATACTGTTTCTCTCTGGGTGTGTACAGTTGGTGGAGCTCTCTCCTCACAAAACTGCCATTGTGATGTTGGTCAGTCACAGTGGAGTCCATAAGCAAATCAATGTTAAATGTTTAAAAAAATGAGCAGATAAACAACATAGATAGCAGATATATAAATAAATACATACATAAAAAAGAAGAGAAACTCACCAGTTGTTTCTTTTCTGCCGAGAGCTAAAAGAAAAACCCTGTGGTGTTAGATCAAACTCTAATCCAGCGTTTATAAAAAATTCTCATTCTCATTCAGCATCTTCTCAGAAGCTGATGGTTTGATCCAGCAGGAGTGCATGAGTGGACTCTCGCATGCAGACAGTTCACAAGCCCAGCATGCCCAGAAGCCAATGGAACAGTGTAGAAATAGTAGAGTTGAGTTCTAATCGAGTACCTTGCAAAGCTCAAAACATCAGGTGACCCTACAGGCGTACAGTGAGTTACGATGAGAACGTTCATATGCACTTTATAATCTGATTACTGCAGAGCATCGAATCGGATTTTATCAGTAATCAGTAATCTGATCAATGCATCGACATGAATCTGGGTGATCAGATAACAGATGGAAAGAACAATGCAAAGTTCAGAAATTTGCATCCAGCCAATAAACTCACAGAATGAGACACATCAAAAACATCACATGGTACCAAACCTGCCATATTAAAAAGCGCACTATCAATGAACGTCTATTTTCTGGTCTATTTTCATACATAAGGTGCACTGGATTATAAGGCGTATTTTTTATTTTTAATATGAAAAATAGCCCTCTCTTCGGAGGACTATTAATACTTTATTATTTATTTATTTATTTAATTTATATATACAGGGATTGGACAATGAAACACCTGTCATTTTAGTGTGGGAGGTTTCATGGCTAAATTGGAGCAGCCTGGTGTTCAATCTTCATTAATTGCACATTATTGCACCAGTAAGAGCAGAGTGTGAAGGTTCAATTAGCAGGGTAAGAGCACAGTCCTGCTCTAAATATTGCAATGCTCACAACATTATGGGTGACATACCAGAGTTCAAAAGAGGACAAATTGTTGGTGCACGTCTTGCTGGAGCATCTGTGACCAAGACAGCAAGTCTTTGTGATGCATCAAGAGCCACGGTATCCAGGGTAATGTCAGCATACCACCAAGAAGAATCAACCACATCCAACAGGATTAACTGTGGATGCTGTAAGAGGAAGCTTTCTGAAAGGGATGTTCGGGTGCTAACCCGGATTGTATCCAAAAAACATAAAACCACGGCTGATCAAATCACGCAGAATTCAATGTGCACCTCAACTCTCCTGTTTCCACCAGAACTGTCCGTCACCACAATAAATTATTGTGCTCTAAAACCAGGTGTTTCAGTTTCATTCTCCAACCCCTGTATATAATACATACACTTTTTTAAACAGATTGAGTTCTGGGGTTCAGGGTTGGAGGAACTTATGGTGTCTCTTAAAATAAGGTGTATTTTAAGAGACACTATAAGGAACTTCAGTAACACTTTATATTAACTTTTATTAATCTACCATTAATTAATGATTAATAACTGTTATTTTTTCACATTTTTAGAAACTAGTTGCTATCACATTTGTAAATACTAATGAACACATTGGCAACATGGAATGCAATTGATAAACATTTGCCCGGTTTAAAATTCGTATTTACTAGCGATTTATTAATGATCAATAAATATCCATGCTAATAATTATGTGTCATGTGGGAGCATTTGTTAATATTCTGATGCAAAATTCTGATGAACTACTGCTTTATTCACATCTACTGATCATTAAGTAAAAATATATTAATGAAAATTATTATAAAGTGTTACCGGAGCTTCTTATCCAGCAGATCTCGCCGCTGGGTGGTGATGAGGGGGGTAGCTAACTAAGCTAAGTAAAGCTAAGCTAAATAAACAAAACTGTAATAAAAAAATACTTTCTTTTAAAGTAAAATGAGCGCTGGATGTTAATTTACACAGATTCCTCTCTTGAAAACTGTTTATTTGGGAGAGTAAAGAACTTCCTTTTATTAGATTCCCAAATTTCACCAGCACTAAGGCTGGAGCATTAGCATTACACTGAGAAACCCTAAGTGCGATATTAGCTAGTGGTTCGTCTCACATAGCTTGTGTTATGTTTTATGTTAAACACGCAGACTACAGTCTGATATACTCATGCTAATGCTAATACTGCTCCAGCAGTGCTAGCCAGGGTTAGCAGCAGGCTACAGGTCGATAAAACTCACCTCTGAACAGCTAAAGAGCTAGCGCTTAGCTTGGTTAGTGGGTAATGCTAATACTGCTCCTGCAGTGCTAGCCAGGCATAATACTCACCTCTAAACGGAAAAATAGCGGTTAGCGGCTAATGCTTATACTGCATATATAGCATAATATACAAAATACAGAATATGCACTGAGAAATCTGATTAATGAGCTAAAATCAGTCAGTTTTCTTTATCAGATTTCTGGAATCAGATTTCTAGATCTCATTCTAATTGATCTAAGAAATCAGATGACTCTGTTTACATGACTGCTGGAATAATCAGATAACTGCAGTAATCCGATTATGTGAACGTGCATGTAAACACACTCAGTGAAACAACACAACCAACTCCATTCACTCACAACACAACAGCACAACACAATGTAATAAATTCAACTCAACTCAAAATTACATTTCTGTAGTATTTAATAGTGCAGTCAGATTACAGTACAGTGTGTTGCCAGTATCAGTGCAGGCCACTGTATAAAGGAATGTATGCTTGGGGGAAAAGTAAAACATATATATAGAAAACTACCTCAATTTTTGTCTATTTTTAGTTTACTACATAATTTGAACAGACAAACTGTCCCTTACACTGTGCCAAAATTTCTTGATGAATGGACCAATGGACCAAACTCTTCAAAATGACCTGAAATAAACTCTTTTTACATTGACTTCCATTGAAAGTTGAAAGTTTTATTCTCTCTCCTGTAAAGTTGCTGTTTTGGAGATAAGTGTTTTTCATTGGTCAGCGACGATATGCTCAAAGCCTATTTGTTTCATGCCCTTACAATGGTGTAGGGTGCACTATATATATATATATATATATATAAACATATATAGGTGTATCTCAAAAAAAGTAGAATATTTAGTACTTTATTTCAGTAATTCAGTTGAAAATGTGAAACTCATATATTATATAGATGTATTAAACACAGAGTGATCTATATTAAGCATTTATTTATTTTATTGTTGATGATTGTGGCTTACAGCCAATAAAAAAACTTAAAAATCATTGTCTCAGAAAATTTGAATATTATATAAGACCGATTGGTACTTTAGGCAGTGTGGGCAGTGTGCCAAGTCCTGCTGGAAAACACAATCTGCATCTCTATCTTCAGTCAAGAGTCGCTTCCGGTTTAAATCCCAGTCATGCAGCTTGCCATCAGCTGCCGGAGCCCTGAGAGAGCACAGTTGGCCTTGCTCTTTCTGTCTGGGTGGGTACAGTAAGTAGATGGCGCTCTTTCCCCTCATCTCTCCTAGGGTGATGTGGATCAGCACAAGGCTGCGTCTGTGATCTGTTGTATCAGAACCGAGTCGCTGCGCTTTCCTCCGAGTGTTAGCGCTGTGATGCTACTCAAAAATGCTACAGCATCAGCAGCAGATCAAAAAGAGGCGGAGCTGGACTTGTGCTTGTCTTCACCCTCCTATTTGGTGTGACAGTGAATAGGATGGTTTATCTCTTTTATATACGTATCTGCTTATGTTTAATTCTTTGTAAACTCTATACACTTGTGAAAAAATGGATCACAACAGAAATAAATAGTTGATAGAGAGAGTTTGCGTGAGGTTGTGTAAATCTGGTGGAAGTTATGTCTGAAGGCTGTATTTACTCCGCAGATCTGACTCCTGTACGTGTGCATAATGCATCCCTCATCCATAATGCATGCAGGAGTTAGCGGCACTGCCACGTGAAAAAACGACACGTCACTCGTAGGACGGGACGGCAGGAGGAAAGAGTGATGAGACCTGATGTAAAGATGGAGGGATGATGAAAGAATGAGGTAATATTATATTACATAATAACATTACATTATATTACATTATGGAACTGTTCGATATCTCACTGTAACTTAAAGCAGGACTCAAAATCCATTATTTCTTCAGTTCCACTGACCATTTAAGGCTCTTAGTAATAATAATAATAATAATAATTGTAGACTGAAGTTCTCTATATGCATACTTTATTATTATTATCCTCTTTTCAACCTTTACTGCAAATTACTGGTAATTGTAGTTAGTATTATTGTTTAGTAAGTAATGTTTTTACATCACAAGTTACAAATTTTGCTGTAATTTTAAAAGACTCTAGAAATAATTATAAAATATACTGTATGGATCCTGTATCTATAAAGTAGTGCATTACAAAATACATACAGCTCTGGAAAAAAAATAAGTCTACATTTTCTTTGATTTTACCAAATTAAAAACCTCTGGAATATAATCAAGAGGAAGATGGATGATCACAAGCCATCAAACCACCAAACTGAACTGCTTGAATTTTTGTACCAGGAGTAAAGCAGCATAAAGTTATCCAAAAGCAGTGTGTAAGACTGGTGGAGGAGAACATGCTGCCAAGATGCATTAAAAAAACTGTGATTAAAAAAATGCTCTAAATGACTAAAATATTTTTATTTGGAATTTGGGAGAAATGTCTGTAGTTTATAGAATAAAACAACACTGTTCATTTTAATCAAAACATAAACCTATAAATAGCAAAATCAGAGAAACTAATTCAGAAAATTAAGTGGTCTCTTATTTTTTTCCAAAGTTGTAGACAGAGTTGTGTTATAAGTATAACTGAATACAACAAAAGAAGAAAAATAAATAAAGAAAAGAAAAATAAAAGAAACTATGAAATAAAACATATTATATATTTCAGTACATGATAGTCTAGTGTATACTAAAGCTACAGTATATGCTAAAAGTACAGTAATTCTAAACAAGTAAAATCTATATCTAGACCTGACCAACTGCAGCAACCCCAGATCATTAACTTAAAGTTAAATTCAGGTGAAGACTTTTTTTGTTTTGGCCAGTTGGTATACGATAGAAGGGTTGATGATCCTTTGATCATTTCTACTGTATAAAATATATAACTATTCAGAACAAAACAGATGCATCTGGATCTGAATCAGAATGTATGTACACTTTTACCTTAAAATAAAGACGGGGAAAACTTTCTTTTCTTTTTCTTTGGTTTGAATCCCGATCCTGCAGCTTGCCATCAGCTGCCAGAGCCCTGAGAGAGCAGAAAATGTCTTGCTCTCTCTGGGTGGGTACAGTACAGCAGATGGCGCTCTTTCCCCTCATCACTCCTAGGGTGATGTGGATCAGCACAAGGCTGCGTCTGTGAGCTGATGTATCAGAACCGAGTTGCTGTGCTTTCCTCCGAGCGTTAGCGCTGTGATGCTACTGATCAGCTGTAGTTCAAAAAGAGGCGGAGTCTGACTTCATATGTATCGGAGGAGGCATGTGCTAGTCTTCACTCTCCTGGTGTTGGGGAATTAATAGTGATAGGGAGAGTCCTAATGAGTGGGTTCGTTAATTTGCCTTGTACAATGGGGAGAAAAAGGGATAAAAATTAGAAATAAAAAGAAACTGCCACTTAAAAAATGAACCGTCACTCGTAGGACGAGAAGGGACAACAGGAGGAAAGAGTGATGAGCCCCGATGTGAAGATGGATGGATGGAAGGATAGATGGATAGATGATGAAAGAGGGGGGGGGGGGGGGGGGGGCGAGTGGCCTTAAAGAGAAAACGAGTAAACAGAAAAGATGTACAGGTCAGCAGGAAGACGCCGGGTCTGATGAAGCTGAGGAAACAGAGTGAGAGGTGAGAAACTAAACACACTAAATCTCTCTCTCTCTCTCTCTCTCTCTCTCTATCTCTCTCTCTATCTCTCCGCTGACAAAGGAGCTACTCTATCATTCATATTCCTCCAGAACACCAATCCACAGCAGGAGAGATATATGAAGCAGTGATGAGACTGAGTCTGTTTCTGTATCTGTACTTTAGTTGAATATAACAAAAACTTAAAAAAAAAACTACAGTACCACTTTAAAATAAGGCTCCTTTATAAAAAGTTTTTAAAAAAGTTATAAAAGAGTTTAGTAATGGTTATTAATTAGTTGAAAGAGTTAAAGAGGAAGAGAAAATACAATCTGTTTGGTTATAAAAACTCTGTAAGTTGCTGCTCTGTTTGTAGCTGCTCTGTTTGGTTTGTAAGTGCTGCATCGTTGCTAGGTTACCAGTATGTGGCGGAGTAATACATGGAGAGCTTTGGTTGCAGTGCATTACCGGCTGATAGCGGCACTCATAGAACGCCTCTCAGCCAATCACATTGCAGGGTCGGAACTTACTGTGGTATAATAACATATTAAAAGACTAAACTGACTTTCTGTATTATTTTATTAGATATGTTAAAAAAAAAATTTCGCTGTTATTCTTTCTATTTATGTGTTGTACATGCTCATTAATGTTTTAAAAGTATTTACAACTTAATTTATAACCATTAATAAACTCCTTTATAAACGATTTATTAACCCTTTATAAAGGAGCCTTATTTTAAAGTGGTACCTTACACAGTACAAATAAAATTACATTACTTGAAAAATCAGATTAGTGTCTGAAGTAAAACAGTGAAACGTTAGGACACATCTTCTTATTTGAATATATATATTTTTTCTACATTATAAATGAACATTGAAGTGATCCAGACTATGAAGGAACACATAAGGAATCATGTAGTAACTTTAATGTGTTAAACTGGTAATACTGGTAACTCTGATAAACTTGTCCTTATCCTGAACTTATCCTATCCTTTTTTCTGGTTTTGTTCTGATGAGTGCCAGTTTCATCATTATAACATTTTTCATGATCTTTGCACAATTGCACTTTACGATACTTTTAAAGATCTTCAAATTTAAGTTCTTAAAGTCACTTTTGTTCTTTACATAGTTGAGTAGCTCTTGAAACTAATGTTCTAGTTAAGCAATAATACACTCAAGGTTTGTGCTATAATGTGTAATATTGGCACTGCTGTTGGCACCACATTTCTATTATCACTGTTTATTGAAAGATTTTGAGTTAAAGAGGAGGAGAAAATATGATCGGTTTGGTTATAAAAACTCCACCAGTTAAAATAGTTCCATTGCTGCTCTGTTTGTAGCTGTGCTGTTTGGTTTGTAAGCGCTGCACCGTTGCTAGGTTACCTGTATGTGGCGGAGTTATACATGGAGAGCTTCGGTTACAAAGTTCATTACCGGCTGATAACGGCACTCATAGAACGCCTCTCGGGCCAATCACATTGCAGGGTCGGAACTAACTGCGCTATAATAAGGATTAGAACATTACTCAAATATTCACAATTCACTGTATACCTGTAACTCTACCTCTTCACCACTTCATTTTAACTGATGCTCTCAAACACTTTATTATTAAGAGACAAGAAATTCAAGTAATTAACTCTTGATGAGTTCAGCACAGCTGTTAACTGAAAGCCTGAATTCCAGGTGACTCTACTTTATAAAACTGACTGATAAAATCCAGCAGAGATGTGCAAAACTGTCTCTGGTTTACACTGTTATATTTTGGTATGTTTAACACTTTTTTTGTTATTGCATAATAATTCCATGCGTTTTTCGTCATAGTTTCGATTACTTCAGTATTTAACATAATGAAAAAAACACAGAATTTAAGTTGTGTCTAAACGTTTGACTGGTACTGTAAGTATTTACATGTGGAATTCTGTATTCTCAAATACAGGAATTTAAATAAATAATTTAAATAATGTTATTTATTACAATGTAATAAATATGGTATATATCAGTATTTGGGGTATTTAAATAATATTACTATTACATACAATGCTTATGGGATGCATTTTTATTACGTATAGGTTATAGATAGATAATTATATACAATATAAAGCTGCACTTGTTTTTATACTTGTTTTTATATTGTACTTGAATTTTATGATGAATGGACCAGTAGAAATGCTCCATATATACTCCAAATAATTTCTTATACACTTCTTATGGCTTCCATTCAATACTTTCCTTTCATTGTAAATTAGCTGTTTGTGATCTCTGTATAAGAGTTTTTTTGCATGATGATGATGTAAAATATGTATATCCTGTGTCTCATTTATTTTTATTATTATTATTATTATTATTAATAGTGGAATTACATTTATTACAATTAATATTATCATGAGTAGGTTTAAACCTATACTGTCATAAAAACATATTTGATTATTGCTTAGATACGTTAAAGCAAATTCATATTAAAACTAATGTGTTTATACTATATATATTGGCAGTGTTGGGAAGTAACGGATTACATGTAACGGCGTTACGTAATCAGATTACAAATTATGAGTAACTGTAATCCGTTACAGTTACTGCTTCAGTAAATGGTAATCAGATTACAGTTACTCTGCTAAAATAAATGGATTACATTGCGGTACTTTTCTATTTTTGGTCTTCCAATCCAACACTGACAAAACGCAAACACATTCACATAAATCACGACATCAGAATATTCTATGATTCACAACCTCCTGCTCAGAATGTTTTCACTGCAGAAGCGCCCCCTAGCCCGTCGGCGGGCCCGTTCTGACTATGTAAAGTTGAATGCTTATAAGCGTCAAACATTCTAAACACACCGACCAAATAACCGACTCATATTCTTTAGTACTAATTTAACTACCTGCATGCAAATTTACAACCATCTACATGAAACCAGTCGCCAGAAATCGCCAACTGAAAACAGCCTGTTTTTTCACATTGTTTACATGGGGAACACGCCTCCCCAACAAAATAGCCTTATAACATATTATTAGAATATAAAATAACATCATATTACATTATAGAAAATTCACTTACTATCACAGCATCCACAATACAGCACTGAACCGCAGATAAAATATCCATAAAGTCCTTTATTCTCCTGCTCACTTCTCCTCACAAACATGCGTTTTTTTCAGCGGTCCACAAACCACTATTTTTCTTGAGTGATCGTCTTTTGAACCAATAACGTGAGCGCTGGATCAATCCAATCCAATCAAATCGGGTCATAGCCTTTCTCCAGCGTCACAAAAGTGATTGACACCTATTTCAACCAATAGTCCACCCTTAGACGAAAACATTGGTACGTAATTTTCCCTGATTGGTCTCCTAATGGCTGGGGGAGGGGCATGCCTAACCGCTGTCACCAAATTCCCTCTGCTGAACATAAGTGCGCCCACAGCGCGCATACGTGTGATTTTGTTTGTCATTTCATCAAAAAGTATTAATATTACTCTGAAATAGACTTACATTCATTTATTTTATCACAAACAAACAAAAAAATTACAAACTCTGGCTGTATAGAGACAGATTTACTGGAGAGGTTTTGAACACTTTGGAGACGCCTGGTGGACACCTAATATAATGCAGTGTAACTCTTCAATGCATTGTGATATAAATTACAAATTTTGTAATTTGTTTGTCAAGATCCTACTGAATCAGGAAATGTAGAGAATGATTGACTATTCATCACCAACATCCATACACACATTGTAAACTCTAAATATAACAGGCGCTTTTTTTTTTTTTTTTACAATTTCTTCTGCATTTGATGTTCTCAAATGGAACTTAAATAATGGAAATTAAAGTGTTGAAGTGAATTATTGTTTACTGTTTATGATTACACTGCATTTGACATTTAATAATAAAACATTCAAATTATATTTTGTTTGCATTTGTGAGTTCTTAGAAAAGGAACAGATTATAATCGCATTAAATCGTATTGGACCGAATTGTATCGTATAAAGACAAAATTTGAGGTATCGTAAATTATCGTATCGCTGACTAAAATAATCGTATTGTATCGTATCGTAATGAATCTTGTGATTTACACCCCTAGATAATCCTGGCAAAAAATCCACCTGCAGAAAGTGGCAAACCTGCAAATAGTTAGCTTACAGTTGTTGTTACATTGTTTGGTTTTTAATGATTTTATCATCAATTTATAGAAGTGTTTTATAAAATTGTTTGATTAAATGGTTTCATAAGTATTTTTATAGGGTGATTGAAAAGGCTGTTTTATTTGTCTATCTATTAACTGGAAGGAAAAATAAAAGAATAATATGCAAGATGTGGTTGCTACATTCATTCAGGCTTAAAAAAACGACAATATTGTAAGTAATCCAAAGTAATCAGATTACGTTACTCACTTGAAGTAATGTAACTGATTACGTTACAAATTACATTTTGAGTGATGTAATCAGTAATCTGTAAGGGATTACATTTTAAAAGTAACCTTCCCAACACTGTATATTGGACTACCTTTATGATTATATCGTGTGTGTGTGTGTGTGTGTGTGTTAGTGTGTGTGTGTGTGTTTACACCCTATCCGTCCACTGAATGCAGCATTTTCTTCTGCTAATATTGAAGTATGAGTAAAGCTGCACTAAACCAGACATTGATTCCTGTCTCTTCCTCTCTCTATCTATCTCTCTTTCTCTCTCTCTCTCTCACACACACACACACACACACACACCAGAGACCAGAGACTCTTAGACAAAAAGTGGACACCCTAGCACTTTTCTCTCCAAAAAGCACCTGCTCTGATCCTTTACCCCAATAGTGCAGTGATTCTGCCCAGTGAAACACACACTCTGGACCCCCTACACACACACACTTTTCAGAATGATACAGAACCCTGCAGAACTCAGTGGAAACCTATGGAAAAACTGCAGAACTCTGCAGAACCCAATAGAAGCACCCAGAATCCTGTGGAAACCTATGAAACCCTGAGAACCCCACAGAATCTCACATGATCCAACACTGCTGAACCACGTAGAAGCCTGTGGAAGTGTACAGAAAACTGCAGAACCCTCAGAACCATGCAGAATACCCACGGAACCCCACATGACCCAACAGAAACCTGCTGAACTACACCGAACCCCATGGAAGCCTATGGAAAACAGCAGAACCAGACAGAACCCAGCAGAATCCTTTGAAAGCCTGTGAAAACATGAGGAGCACTGCAGAACCATGCAGAAGTTGCCCTACAGAACCCCGTAGAACCCTGTAGATCCATGCAGAACCCAGCAGAATCCTGTGAAAGCCTGTGAAACCCTACAGAACCATGCAAAACCCCTACATGACTCAACAGAACTCTGCCAAACTCCGTAGAACCCTAGAGAACCATGCATAACCCCACATAACTCTCAGAAACCAGCAGAAGTCGCCCTACAGAACTCTGCAGAACCCTACAGAACCCTGTAGAACTCTGCAGAACCATGCAGAACCCAGCAGAACTTGTGTGTTGGAGCTGGTGCTGTGAATAAGGCATGCGCTGGGCTCTCACTGTGGTGTGTTTTTTTGGAAGCACCAGAGGCAGCAAGAGGCACATGAGTGTGTATGCAAGTGTGTGTGTGTGTGTGTAAGTGTGTGTGTAAGTGTGTGAGAGTGTGTGTGTGTGTGTAAGTGTGTGTGTGTGTGTAAGTGTGTGTGTGTGTGTGTTGGT